>NC_041407.2:66496400-66810775 GCF_900747795.2 Erpetoichthys calabaricus
CATCTTGATGGACTTCTGCTCTGAGGCTAATGCTGTTGGGATTGGCTCCAGCTTCAGTTGTTTTCCATACCTAAAGATGAGTTATTTTTCTGTGTTTTACTTCACATTCAGTATGTTCTAAACATATGGCGCTGCACATTCAATAGTGCACATTATGCTACATACAGCTGGGCATAGTTTGAAACTGTGTGCCCACCGTGCCTTACTTATGGCAAAGCAGGTCACTAACTGAGACTAATCTGTGGTCAGAGGGACAAGAAATAGAATATTCCATTTCAATTCAGCTTGTGGGGGTTATAATAGAACCACCTGTAGAATATACACTAATAAATAAGCAAATGTTTAACATCACTAAGAAAATACTTCTGTCAACTTAACGTAACCTAAATAGTTAGCAAATATCTCTTACAATTATCATTGGGTGAAATATAACTTTATTGGCAACAAGGTTCAGTACTTTTGCAAGGCATTACATGCAGCTTAAACCACTTTTAATTTAGTGTCAGGGTAATAAAACAGTCAGAAAATATGTAATTTCAAATTTAGAGAAAAGCAGGTTTTTTTAAAAGCTGAGTTGCTCATTAACCATTTTTATTTTGCTGTCATATTGATTTTACCACTGACAAAAGGTTTCACTGACTTAATTTTTGAGAAAAATATTTAATGAAACTGTCAGGAGATAATATCTAAATGCACATGTCAGGATATTTTTGTTTTATTTTTTTAGTATTTGTAGCCATTTCTGAGCATTAGTAAAAAAAAAAAAAAAGTGTGACTCATCCACTCAGTGATACCTTATCCATCTTCAGTCTCCTGCTCTTAATATATGATGTGGCGAGCGGCTGGGGGCTGGTACCCAGCCGGGACACCCGGTAGGACCGAAGGAAGGATTACGCCTCCTCCACACCACGAGGGGGGAAAAGAGCATGGAAGCTCAACCCTATAGGGGCCTGTGGTCACCATCAGGGCGCGCCCTGATGCCTGAGGAGCCCTGGCCCTCAAGCACTTCCGCCACACCTGGAAGTGCTGGGGGGAAGAAGACCAGAGACACCCAGAGTGCTTCCGGGTGCACAGCCGGCACTTCCGCCACACCAGGGAGTGCCAGCAGGAGCTCATTGGGAGGCACCTGGAGCACATCCGGGTGCATATAAAAGGGGCCGCCTCCCTCCATTCAATGGCTGGAGTCGGGAGGAAGAAAGACAGAGCTCGGGTGGAGTGGAGCAGAGTGGAGGCTGACCTGAAGAGAGGCATTGTAGTGAGGCCTGGACTTTGGGGTTGAGAGTATTGGGTTGTGTGCTGTTTTCACTGTAAATATGAATAAATGTGTGTTGGGTTTTGTACCTACGGTGTCTGCCTGTCTGTGTCCGGGTCATATTCCACAATGTTTACACCATGCTTACTACTGTCACGTGGACAACCAGTGATTAGGTGAGGTTTTTTTTCTTGATTTTTAGATAAGTCTAACACTCCCAGTCTTTCTATATATATCTTTTTTTTGTTGTTATATCATTTTTAACTTTCTCTCTTTGGTTAATAACAGCTGCACATTGTAATTTGTGTGGCTACCACAATTGTAATACTATGTAAATACATTTCCTCATTCTCTATTGCTATAACTGCACCTATAAGAGACAAGCAAACAAAAATCAACCAATAGATATGACACCCACAATGAGAGACTTGGCAAGCTCCAGTTCATGCGTCAGTCCCCCAAATGCAGCACTCCATTGAATTGCACTGAAGCAGCAGGTCCCGTATTGAGATTTTATCATGAAAATAAATGGGATCTGGACAACCTTAAGGTGCAGTCTATTAATGTAGCATCTTGGATAGGAGAACCTATTACCTTAATAAGATTTCACTTTCATAATGGGTTGGTTGAGTTTCTGGCCAAGCGTTTAATTTATTTAGGCCACCCACATCTTCTACACCACAGATGGACTAGACAGGACTACACTATAATATATAGTTGATTTATTATAAAGCATGACCTTTTCTTGAATCCATCCATCCATCCATCCATCCATCCATCCATCCATCCATCCATCCATCCATCCACCATTTCTAAAATAATTTTTTAAAGTGTTGGATTACAGAGGACTATAGTGCCTATAAAAATTATTCACCCCTTGAAATGTTCACATTTTATTAATATACAAAACTGAATCACAATAGATTTAATTTGACTCTTTTGACATTGATCAATATAAAAATGATTTCCAGGGTATCCAAGTGAAAACAGATCTGTGCAAAGTGGTCTGCATTAATTACAATTTGTACGGTCGGCTGGGACCTCACCTAGCCGGCATGCCCGGAGACTGGAAGGACCGAGAGAGGAGCAGTATCTCCCCCGGAACACAAGAGGGCAGCCGTCCTGGTGGGTGTTGGGGCCACGGGAACAGAGCTTGGAAGCTCAACCCTGTGGGGGCTCATAGCCGCCACCAGGGGCGCCTGGACATTTGTTAAGCCCTGGACTGCAGCACTACCGCCACACCAGGAAGTGCTGCAGGGGGACCATCGACAAGCACCTGGGAGCACATCTGGGTACAATATAAAAGAGGCCGCCTCACTACATTCAGAGAGCCGGAGTAGGGAGATAGAAGACAAAGCTTGCAGGAGAGGATTAGAAAGAAAAGTAAAAGTAAAGGACTGAGTTTATTGTGGTGATTGGTGCACTGTATTGTGTGCAGAAGAAAAACAAAATAAATGTGTGTGTTCTGGACTTGTGGGTCCCGGTGTCTGTCTGTGTCGTAACTGATCTTCCACAAAGGATAAAACACAAAATAAATGATTGCATAAGTTTTCATATGACACATCTTAATCATCACTGGGGCAGACAATTAGTTTTGAAAGTCACATGATCAGTTCCATTTGAGATCACCTGTCTGGGGTTTCAATTGATGGCAGTATAAATGCCCATTTATGTGGAAGGGCTAACTTGTGGGGAATCAGTATGGTGGCCTAACATACACCATAAAAACAAAAGAACACTCCAAGCAACTCCATGTAATAAAACAAGTCAATGAATGGATCCAAGAAAATAGCTAAGTGACTGAATATCTCAGGAATCCCAGTTAAATGAATCATTAAGAAATGGAAAGAATATGAGACAACTGTAAATCTGCCTAGAAAAACTGAGTAATCATGCAAGAAGAAGACTAGTGCTGGAGGCCACCAGCAGACTGACAAGAACTCTAAAGGATTTACAAGCTACAGTGCGTGAGAGTGAAGAAGCTATTAATGCAACACCTATTGCCAGTTGCTTAACCAGTTGCATCTTTATGGAGTGTCTCAAAAAGAAAAATACACACAGCACATCTTGGGAGAGTTCGCCAGAATCATTCAATTCTCTTTACTCCTTGTGGAGCATAGGGCCTAGACAGTTATCTTCCACTTCTATGGCAATCTTTTTTGCTTTTTCCTAAGACAGGTTGATGGCTTTGACGTCTTTATTTAGACTCTGCTTTGGGCACCCCTGTCTTTCTTTGCGAGTTCCAGTCAAGAGACTGTCACGTGACATTGGATGTCTCTTTCCGCAGTGTGTGTCCCACCCATCTCAATTTTCTTCACCTGGTTTGCCCTTGACCACAGGGAGAATCTGAATGTGGAGAATCTGTCAGAGGCATTTGTTAATAAAGGACTGGATCTTTGTGGAACTATTGCTGGTGACTCTCCATGTTTCTGACCCATACATGAGAACAGATTTCATGTTTGAGCCAAAAACTCTGATCTAAGTCATGATGGAGAAGGTGGTGGATTTCCAGAGTGGGTGGAGGGTAGCAAAGGCTTGTTGAGCTTTCTTAATCCTAGCTTTGATATCCTCATCTGTCCCTCCAGACTGTCTGATCTTACTGCCTAGGTAGGTGAACTCATTTACATTCTCTACTACCTTCTCCCCAATCATAATTAGTGTTTCCTGCCTGTTGTTAATCCGCAGTACTTTGGTTTTCTCTTGGCTGATCATCAAGCTGACACATTGTGTGGTCTCTCCTAGGGAGTCGATTTTTCCTTGCATATCTGCAGGCGGTGTGACAGCAAGACAAGGTCATCTGCAAACTCTAGATTCTCTAGCTTCCTAGTCAGTGTCCACTGGACACCTTTCCCTGAAATGGTGTAGGTGTATGTGTTACTCAGGTGAGCACCACCAGGAAGAGAAGGGGTGACCCTGTTTGACACCAGTGGTTACCTGAAACTGCTCTGACAGTCTCTCATCATGGATAACTTGACGCTACAAGCTGTCATAAAGCTTTTTGATGATATTCACCATCCTCTCTGGTACGCCATAGTGTTGAAGGATGTTCCATATTGACACTCTGTCTACACTTTCAAATGCCTTCTCAAAGTCAACGAAGCAGATGTAGAGTTGGGTCTGCCATTCTATTGTCTGTTCAACAATAATCCTGAGTGTGGCAATCTGGTCAGAACAGGATCTATCCTTCCTAAAGCCTGACTGCTTGTCTCTAAAGAGTATGCCAGAAGGTACATGAGAAATTCTGAAATCAGCTTGGCAGAAGCTTCTATGGTCTGATGAGACCAAAATTGACCTTTTTACTTTCTCATATACAAAGTATAGGGAAAGTATTGGAATTGTCCAAAAATTTGATTTTGAGATTTTGATGAATCTCAATGCTTTAGACCGCCCTGAGTCTGAAAAAAACATTTTTGGAATTATGTCTGTGTGTCTGTCTGTGGGTGTGTATGTAAACACAAAAACTTGAGTACGCTTTCACTTAGGTCAACCAAATTTTGCGTACAAATATTAGGTACAAATTGTAGATTTTTGTCAACTTTTGGGCTATGCATGTAGCTTCATGCAGCTGCAGGGTCCGATTTATTCAACTTTACTTTTATAATAATTGTTCAATGTATTATTAATTTGATTTGATTTGTTGTTGGTGGTACTTTAATGTATGTAATATAAAAATTTAATCATTGTCTTGCAGTTTACTCCTCAAATATCCATCCCCATATCTGAGTATACAAGAAAGTCTAGGGGAGACCACGCCCGATTTTTTGCCATTAGGCTAAACCAACATGTTTGACTTAAGACAACCACTGCACATTACCAAAAACACACCATCCCCATGGTGAAGCACAGTGGTAGCAGCATCATGCAGTGGGGTGCTTCTCTGCAACAGACACTGGAAGAACTGTGAAGGTAGAAGATTCGATGAATGCAGCAAAATTTGGGGATGTCATGAAGGAAAACCTGATGCCGTTTGCAACCAACCTTTGCCTTGGGCGAAGATTTTTTTTCCAGTAAGTCAATGACCCCAAGCATAAAGCCAACGCAGGAACTGTAACGTCAATGTCCTGGAGTGGCTGAGTCAGAGTCCAGATTTCAGTCCAGTTAAGAATTTGTGGCTGGATGTGACAAAGGCCTTGTCAGAGGCAGAGACCTGTGCTCACAGACTCAAGGCTGTCATAGCTGTCATCTACTAAATACTGACTTGAAAGTATTGGTACTTATCGGATTATTTATTTTGTGTTTTATATTTGTAATTAATTTATACCACTTTGCAGAGATCTGCTTTCACTTTGACATTAAAGAGTCTATTTCTGTTGATCTGTGTCAAAACATCCATTGTGATTCGATATATAATATAAAATGTGAAACCTCCAAGGGGTGAATACTTTTAACAGGCACTTTATATAAAATGCCAATCCCGGCAATGCTAAAATAATCTGTTTTAGTTTCAGAAGTTCACACCATCAATCTGCATACCTCCAAAAGTACATTTAAGATGCTTTAACTAATCCTTCTCACATACCACCCGAAATCTCCCTCAATACAATCGTCAACAATCCACACAATTTTATTTGGAAGCTTGCATTGTGCACAGTATATTTGTGTAGAGTGGATGCTGGCATATTGGTAACATCCATTTGTTTCTAGAAAAGAAATTTTCACTCCTAATCTTCTACTTCTAAACCACAAATGAGCACAGTGCATTTGACTTGGGCTTGACATTCAAAGAAAATGAACTGTCATCATTGTCACAATTAAGTATGTTATTAGCATATACTTGGTTGTTGTTTTTAGAGGATTTATATATTTTGACAGCTATAAAAAGATTATTTTTCAACTTTGAATTGCGAGAGACTTTTCTCAGAAGCAAGATCTAACGCTTGATTACAATCCCCAGAAAAGAAAAAAAAAATAAAACAGAAGCAATGATCCAGAGAATTAGTGTCTGTGGTTAAGACTGGCTTATGTGTTGGCTTACGTCTTTCTTTGATTAATATTGATTTCTGTGGTGGGTTTAATATTACCAAGGACCAGTCTGGTCAAGGCAGTTTAGAATAATAGAGAGGAAAAAAAAGTGTTTTTGAAGGGAGCACAGGCTAAAAAGGTATAAACTCCTTCATATTGCAAACAATACTACCCCATTTCTAATAGCCAAAATACTGTCACATACCTGTAGGCTGCCATGAGGGGAAAAACGTTTTTATTCCCTTTATGTTAAATGTACTTTTTTATCCTTTGTAATTTGTGAAGTTTCATCAGATTTGTTCCTGTGTGCTTAAACATTAAAAATATACATCCTTGAAATGCAAGGTTTGGAAATCATTATATCAAACCAAATGGCAATGATCTTAGGAAGAGAACGACAGTAATATGCACCAAAGATTCTGCACTTCATATTCTAGGGACTGGCTGGCTTTAACATGAAGTTATGTGTTTAATGGGTAAAAGCCAAACACCATCCATCTATTAATTTTCTTAAGCCCATGTCAATCTTAGGATAGTGTGAAGCCAGTAACTATACTAAGAGTATTAGGTGCTAAGCTTGTTTGGGGAACTACTCCATCGTAGGGACCACTTATGCACACGCCCACACTGGCTCAGTTCAGAGTAAAGAAAATCACCCTAACACTCATGTCTTCAGGATTTGAGAGGAAGACCAGAGCAAATGAAGAAAAATTCAGGCTTGTAATAAACATGCAAACACCACGCAAAAAAATGCCCAGGCTGCAAATAATACTTAGGTCTTAGGATGCATCCTATTCTGCCCAGAGGGCAAGAGAAAATGAGAATGATTGGAAGAAAAGATGTAGAGAAAAAAAAATACCCACCAATTACCAAAGCAAAAAACTGCAAGACAAGAACAAGGTCAAAAAGGATTGCAAAGTTCAAAATCAGTAAAAATTAAACACAAATTGATGAAATTAAAGTGCAAGAAGGGTTTTGGGATCCAAGCAGTAGGATAAGGAAGTGAACTCAGAATGACTCTTTAATCCTGTTGCGCAATGATTGATGGGTCGACAGTTTCTGAAACCACACCTCTTACTGGGCAAAACCACACAATTTAGCAGAGTTGAACAAAAAACAAAATGGCAGCTTGAAATGGCTCGAATTGAAAATGAACTTCAGAACAACACATTGAATTGAAAACCAAATGATTCCATCTGATTCCTTAGCGTCAAAAACATCTGTATTAACAGACAGCTCAATACCAGAGCCAGTAAATAACCTGTAAATAATTTACTAAAAGTCCCAGGATTCTGATATATCCAGAGTGACTTACCATACAAATTTAAAATATATTGCAAAATGTAATTTTTATAGTTGACCCATAATAACATGGATTATGAAGAATCATGTACTGTGTGTTTCCTATATTTTATGAAATCATTGATTAAACACATAACAATAGTGTTAAAAGCAGGTACTATTTAAATATAAGAAAGTTTAGGATTAGTTGTACTTCATGTGTCAATTCTTCTATTATAAATAAGACTTGTTGAGTTGCTTGGCTTGCAAGATGACCAGCTAGAACCAGTAGAGGAGCAGGGCTGAGGTCTGTGTAGGCCAAAGGTGTAAAAGCAAGAGGTATGTCCTGTGAAAGTGTTTTTTTCTTCTTCTTCCTCTTCTTCTTCTGGCTACTCCTGTTAGGGGTTGCCACAGTGGATCATCTTTTTTCCATATCTTCCTGTCTTCTGCAGCTTGCTCTGTCACACCCACCATGTCCTCTCTTACGACATCCATAAACCTACTCTTAGGCCATCCTCTTTTCCTCTTGCCTGGCAGCTCCAGCCTTAGCATCCTTCTCCCAATATACCCTGCATCTCTCCTCTGCACATGTTCAAACCAAAGCAATTTCGCCTCTCTGGCTTTTACTCCAAACTGTCCAACTTGAGCTGACCGTCTAATGTATTCGTCCCTAATCCTATCTATCGTTGTCGCACCAAATGCAAATCTTAACATCAGCCTCTCAAACTACTCTTTCAATCTGCTCAACATGCTCTCCTTGCTTGTGAGTATGTTTCCATCTTTATCCTTTATCATCCTAACCTGCTGCTCATTTTTCCCAGCTTGGTCCCTCTGTCTAGCAAATCGGTACAGGTCCTTTTCTCCCTCCTTAATGTCCAACATCTCATAAAACATAAATATGACTTATCTTTAGCCTTCGCCACCTCTCTCTTCACCTTATGCCTTATCTCACTGTACTCCTGTCTAATTTCTTCATCTCTCAGACAAACCCACTTCTTCTTCGTCAACCTCTTCCTCAATATATTCTCCTACACTTCCCCATTCCACCACCAGATCCTCCTTTCTCTGTCCAGATGTCATACCAAGCTCACTTCTAGCTGTCTCCCTTACCACTTCTGCTGTAGTTACCCAGCTATCTGGTAACTCTTCATCGACACCTATTGCCTGCCTTACTTCCTCCCTGAACTCCACCTTTCAGTCTTCCTTTTTCTACTTCCACCATTTGACTCTTGGCTCTGCCCTCACTCTCCTCCTCTTCTTGATTTCCAACATCATCCTACAGACCACGATCCTATGCTGCCTAACTACACTTTCCCCTGCCACCCCTTTGCAGTCCCCAATCTCCTTCAGACTGATCCTCCTGCATAGGATATAATCTACCTGTGTACATCTTCATCCACTCTTGTACGTAACCCTATGTTCCTCCCTCTTCTTAAAATATCTTTTCACCACAGCCATATCCATCCTTTTTGCAAAATCCACTACCATCTAACCTTCTTCATTCCTCTCTTTGATACCATATCTACCCATTACCTCTTCATCCCATCTGTTCCCTTCACCAACATATCCATTAAAATCCACTCCAATCACCAGTCTCTCTCCCTTGGGTACACTCTCCACCACTTCATACAATTCACTCCAGAAATATTCTTTCTTATCCATCGCACACCCAACTTGTGGAGCATATGCACTAATAACATTCATCATCACACCTTCAATTTCCAGCTTCATAATTATCACTCTGTCCAATACTTTTTTCACCTCCAAAACATTCTTGACATGCTGTTTCTTCAGGATAACCCCAACCCCATTTCTCCTCCCATCCACACCATGGTAGAACAATTTGAACTCACCTCCGATACATCCTGCCTTACTTCCCTTCCATCTGGACACTTGCATTCACAATATATCAACCTTCCTTCTCTCCATCATATCGGCTAACTCTCTCCTTTTACCAGTCATACTGTCAACATTCAAAGTTCCTACTCTCACTCTTCTATCCTTCCTCCTGTCCTCCTGCCTCTAGACCCGCTTTCCCCCTCTTCTTCTGCTTCAGCCAACAGTAGCCCAATTTCACCAAGCACCCTATAGGCTAACAGTACTGGTGGTGTCCATTGTTAACCTGGGCATCAACTGATCTGGTATGGAAATCTATATTGTTGTCCACATATTGATCTGGCAAAATTTTATACCGTTTGCCCTTCCTGAAGTAACATACCCGTATAGCCAGGCTTGAGACACACTGAAGAAACACACTGGTTTGTACATCCTCCATGGCTGGGTTCCTTTGGGAGTGTTCCCAATGGGTAAAAAAATGACAAATGGAAGAACTGAGAAGAAAGGAAGGACCAGGATGGGATTGGTTGAGGGCCAGAGGCCACCATGGGAAGTTGTTGGCCACTGCTTTTAAACACACCATTGGCCTAAAAATGCAGCAGGTAACTGCGAAAAGACATAAATACCAGGGCGTACCAAAGGTCTGGGTTGCACCCTAACCATTGCAGATGTAATCCCTGACAGAAAGAATGGCTATCTTAGTGTGTAATGCAAGAAGACCTTTGATAAGAAGTGCTGTTATCCATCCAGGTTGTATTTGGGGTAAATGCCACACTATTATATATTTGATTTGCTTCAGCTTTAGGCACATTCTTGAATTAAAAGTTGTACCCACTCTCCTGCTTGACTAATATACACTTTTGTTGCTGCCTCTGAGTAAGTTACTGATACATGCCAAATTCAGTCAATCCTGGTTTGGTCTATGATCAGCGTCAGTCAAAGATATAATAGCATGACACCTGATTGTGGGGACTGTGGTTTCCATTAGGAGGAAGTAGAGTGCTGGGACTGATAGGAAGAAGCTGTAAGCAGCATGTACAAAGGTTTGTACAGGATAAAGCAGGATCTCATCTAAGACAGCAGGTAAAGTGTTTTCTTCTCAACTAATTAGGGCAATAATTTTCTTGTCTAGCTGTAGTACAGCTTTTGTCTAAGAGTACATCATTTTGTCTCAATATGGGTCGTGTCCAGACCTGTTGAATTTCCAAAAAACAGTTCTTTGTTGTTTCTTTTTTTTTCTCCAAAAGGGTTGCATGGTGTTGCTAAACCTTAAGAATCAATGTTCCTTGCTTTCAAATGTCCCAAAAAGCTTTTAATAATCCAAAAATACCTTTTTAATGAGTTTCACACTTGCAAAATTGCATATGCAACAGAATTTAGCATTAATTTCGCAAAACTGTAAGATAGAGGAAAGTCAGCTGTTTGGCTCAAAACTACCTATTATTTGGTGGTGTTATGTTATACATAACTAATGAAGGAAGATTAGGGCTGCCGGACAAGGACAGTAGGAGCCTGCTCCAAGGGAATTAAACATGCAGGTAGAAATTTCATTGCACTGTGTACATGTGACAATAAATCTGAAATTAACACATGAGACTACATTTTTTATTAAATTTAAACATCACACTTTTGAAAAAGTGAATGTTTACATACACCTTCACATCATTGCTAAGTGAGATTAAGATAAACCATAAGGAAAAGCAATGAAATGCAATTTTTAGTGCATGCCGAGTTCCTGTTCAGAATATGGTAGAAAGTGAATGAATGAGGGTGGCCTTAGTAACTTTTTTGTTTCTTGACAGTGCACATTTATTCAATTCCATTTCATTATGAGACAATTACAATTGTGGTCTTTGATGCCAACACAGTATCGTGATATATAGGAATTTTAAATCAACGCTTAATGAATCAACTTTGAATCCTCTTTATAACATTATTGAATACTTTCACTGGTGCTATCTCCAGTAATAATATGGAGACCTCCAACAATGTCTGAGCTTCAGTCTCCCCTGGCAAACTCTACTTTAGATGCATTTCATGATCCATAGATTCAATCAATCAACAAGCCATCCAGTTTATTAATGTGTGATTACACATTAATATGAGAAACCACACTGAACTGGGTATGCAAAGAAGTACCGTTCTTGGTTCCATTCCTGCAAGGAGTTACTGTAATTATGGAATCCAATCATACACAGAAAGATCAAATAATTGGCTCTTGAGAGCAGATAAATTAACAGTTATTAGAGGTTTAGTGAAAATTTAATGTATTTCACCCAGAATGGACAAAAATATCAACATTTAGAAAGCACATGAATATTTGCTTTCTTACCTTGACCTGTTATAAAAATGTACCAGGGGAACACTGGGCACTTACAGCTAGTTCATCAATACATCCAGTCCATCAGCCATAAAGCCATCCATTCATTCAGACAACCAATGATCAATTTATTAGACATTTCTTTTCTAAGTAACTCAAGTTAAAAAAAAAATTAACAAACACACTTAGAGCAAAATTCAGCAGCCAATGTGACTCTCTGGGTCTGTAATTAAAAACTGCTATCTTTGATCTTAAGATATGTCTGTGTATTCATTCATGCTTCAATTTTTTAAAAAATTGTTTGAGCTGATGGTCAACTGTAATAGCTGGAAAGCCAGTATCAATCCAGCAAAATGCACCAGACAACTACCAATAATAATCGCATTTTACTACACACTCAGCAAAATTTCGCACTCAGATATACCTTTTGAAATGAATTTTTTCATCAGGTTTACAACTTGTGATTAAATCTGTCATCAAGTCATAATGCAGTCTCCTCCTTGCTATAAATTAAATATTTACTTCAAGATCAGTGACATGTCATTGGAGTTGAGCCAATGAGGGCCCTGCATTAGTTTGCCACTCTTCACATTATTTCTGCAGTAGTAAAGCTGAATGTGTGATGAGGTGCAGGTTTCTTATCAGCTCATCTGTTTATAATAATAACTGTGCCACAAGTATCAATCAGATTGTTCAGGCATGATCAAAAGAATTTTGAAACATGAAAACATAAAGGGTGTATATGAGAGTTAACACTTCTATGAAATAAAATGGATTTTAGCAGTCATCTACTCAGTTTCCAAACCCATTTTGTTATGGGGAGCCTCAGCCTACTCTTGTAGCACTGGACATAAGGCAGAAACCATTCAACAGAATGCCAGTCCTTATACAGGGATCATTTAAAGCCTCCAAAAAACTAATATGCACATTTTTAGGATAAAGGGCAAATATGGAGAAATTCAACACAGGCAAAGAAGCAAAGTGCAAACTCCTAACAAGGTTGTGATCGCATGCAGGACTGATCTATTGACTATTATGACGCTGTTTTACCTTTCATTTGTGTAATTTTTTTTTTCAGTCAGTTACGCAGTGTCATGTTCTTCCATTATCTTAAATATGTTTTAGTCACTGCTTATGCTTCATAATTTTTAAAAGCAGGCTAGATTCTTTCTTCACTATGCGTATCTGTACTGTGAGGAATTGTCTGGTGGATAAAGTTTAATATGAAGAAAGGGTGCCAGAGGGCCCAGTAAAGTGAACAAAGGAGAAAGACACACTGTAGCAATGCATGTCGTCACGCCACTGTTGCAATATCAGCCGCAATGGAGTATAAAATGTTAAGCAAGCTTTCAAAAAAAGGCCAGATCTGCCCTTCATTCTGGTCTGAGCCTGCTGGAAAGGCCTCACTCTCAAACTACTTAGCCCCAAACTATACAGGCAGGCTTTCAGGCCTGCACATGCCAAAAATGTGGTTAAGGCTTTTAAAGTTCAATAAATGTCCATAATGTCAAAAAAGGGAGAGGAAAAATGTAAAAAATAAAATAAAAAGCCAAGAGCCGAACAAAAACAAAGTTCCCTTTATTATTCAAATAGTTACTGAAAATTTCTAAAACAAAAGATGCCAACCTGAAAAATTGAGCAAAATAGGGTTTTTTTTCACTAAGGGAAACATAAAAGCAAATAAAGAAACATAACCTTAAACCCACAACAGTGGTCAAAACCAAGAAAATCTGAATAAAAGAGAAGAAAATGAAAATTCAGAAATCAAAATCAACAACGGTTATGATTGTTGCATCATCATGTTGCGTACATTTTCTCCATCTTTTCTAATTCCTGTGCTGAGTTTTAAAAAATAAAGATGGCGATTGCAAGGAAATACAAGACCTGGTCTGACATCGATTAAGCACCACAGAACCCCATATTGCAGCAATGTCTATTGTTGGGGTTTGTGCTACTTTGTCATGAGGCTCAAAATTCTGAGGTTAAGAACAGGGAACTTGAAGCACCTCTGGGCATATTCTTCCCTCTCATTTCAGGGAGAAGACCTGAGGCATCTAGAGAAGGAAATTTCCTGCATACAAATTCACTTTAAAAGTGGCACAGGAAGCAGGAAGGGTCAGATTATTTGGGGCTGTTTTATCATTAAAGGTCTGTGCCCAAAGATGGCAAAGGTATAATTTGGAGGGACAACACTCCAGCATTCCACTGCAGCTGGAGCAATGGTAGACACTGAGGAGGCATCAAGAACAATTCAGAAAGACTTGGATAACCTTTCAGAACTGGGCAAGAACTTGAGAAATGCAGTTTAATGTAGAAAAGTGCAAAGTGCTACACATGGGCAAAAGGAACATCAATTATAAATACAAAACGGGAGACACTTACCTACAGGAAGCAACCTCTGAAAAGGATTTAGGGGTTTATGTTGACACAACATTTTCATCATCTATGCAATGTGCAGAAGCAAAAGTAAAAGGCAAATAAAATGTTAGGTCAAATCGTTAAAATGATGAAACATAAATCAATGGACTTCATGCTCAGACTGTATAATGCACTAGTGAGAGTATTGTGTGCAGTTCTGGTCACTACAGTACAAGAAAGACATTGCAGCACTTTGCAGAGGAGAGCAACCAAGTGCATCCGAGGACTTAAGGGCATGTCCTACTTGAGAGACCTAATCCAGACGTTCAAAATTCTCAAAGGCTTTGACGAGGGAGATACAGCAGAACTCTTTCAACGTAAGGGTGAATCACATACTCGAGGACACCAGTGGGGGAAACTGCTTTTAGGACTGAGACCAGAAAGTACTTCTTTATATTGTTGTAGGATTCTGAAGCAAACCACTGAGCCATGTAGCTGAAAGAGAAACCCAGACAACCTTGAAGAAGAATCTACATGAAATATTGGGACAGCTTAGCTATTAGCTAAACACACAAGCCTGATGGACGGAATGGTCTCATCTTTGTCAAATTTCTTATGTTCTTATGAGTAGCTTGAGAGAGAGACCTGCTTAGACTTCAGCGACTTGCCCTCATATTGTGCTTAAAGGCTCCATTTCTGCTAAATTAGTAATCTGCTTAACTAAGGTGAAACCACTAACATACTTTATTCTGTATGTTTCTTTGACTGTTAAAAGCATCCTACAAGTTATCAATTTGAAGACATATTCAGAGACTTTGTGTTTTAGTTAGTTGGCTGATTTAATATGGAAACAATGTAAAAGTCCTTATCATTAAATATAATATGGACTCAATTATACTGTAAATACAAATTATATATAAAAATTATATTTAATTTTTTTGTGTGTTCTATATTTGTAATTAATTTAGAGATCTCTTTTCACTTTGACATTAAAAATTACAATACAAAAAAAATTGAGTTCTCTGCAATTGATAAAATAAATGTGAAAACTTCAAAGGGGGTGAATACTTTTCATAGGCCAAGTACACATAGACATTTTTCTGCCTATTTCCTTTTTTTAAACATTATATGAAGCTATAAGAAATGCCCCCAAAAACTCTTTTTTTCACTTTCACATTTCTTATAAACACCTTGTGAAAGCTGAAGCATCCATTTATCATGAGGCCATCTTCTCTGTATTCATGACGTTGCATTCTTTCCATAATGTGCTTTTTGCACAGAACTTCCTCCAAATGTGACAATGCAAGGAGACCTTTTAAAAGCTCTTGCATTTTCTCGTAAATGTATACTGACATGATTAATTGAGCATTACAAATTATAAACTCTGAACCCAACATCCTTCTCTGCCTGTGGGTCCTCTCCTCAGTGACATGTTGCTGTGTACGCGGTACAAATTGCTTGATGGGCAGTTAAACGCCAGGGTCGGGGGTTAAATGAACATGGTTGTTTATGAGGATGCAGTTTGAATCCATTTGCATGTTAATATTCTCACAGAAAGACATGAAAACCCATTTGGAGAAAGGCTTGTTTTAAAATCCCATTATCGGGTTATTTATGGAATTCACGGCCAGCTGACCCTTGACCTTGTTTTGTTAAACATGAACTAGACAAGAATCAAGTGGCGGATAAAATGCTATTAGTTATTGTTTTCAAGTGTCTTTAATGTCACAGAATTCAATTGCTTCGCAGCTTCATTTTTTCAGCATTGTGCTTACATGCTGCTGCATTCTACAAATATAAATATGATACTAGTGTGAGGAGTTGAGCAAACAAGAAGTGTGTATGAGAAACAGGCAAAGATTGCAAAGTGGGTGGTGAAACCCTAACTTTACTTTATGCAAGGGGTCTGTAAAGTCTTGCTGTGAGCCATCCATGCACAGATGTACTGAGTCCACATTTTCCATTACGGCCTATCCCAGAAACTTTAGGTACAAGACAGGAACCAACCAAGGAAGGGATTCCAGTCTACTGCAGAGCAGTCACCAATCACTAAAATACACATCTTTGAAACCAGTGTGTTTCTTCATGCCGGTCCCAAGCCCGGGTAAATGGGGAGGGTTATGTCAGGAAGGGCATCCGGTGTAAAATTTTGCCAAGTCAATATGCGGACAACAAAGATGATCTGCCGAGGCAACCCCTAACGGGAGCAGCCGAAAGAAGAAGAAGAAGACATAAAGGAAGAAACCAGAGTACCAGGAGAAAATGTATGTGGGCCCAGAAAGAACATGCAAATTCCACATAGATCGTGAGTAGGCTAGGAATTGTGCCAGTGTGAGAGCAGTGCTACCTTTCATTCTGCACAACTCTGAATTATTTATAGTTATCTGACTGTTTATTAATTATTTCTCTTAGAATATTAATGCCTTGTGCAACAGTACCTTGAATTTCAATGCATACATTCTATGCTGTGCATTATGTTTAGAAGAAACTGGTGGCTACATTGTAAAGTGGGCATCATAGTGTCACTGTAATGCAATGCCATGTTTTTAGAACTGATTTCCAGATGTTTGCAACCAGTTCTTTTCACATTACAGAAAAATAAAGCCAGGTGACCTGGTGACCCTAAATATCTCTGCACACTTGTTTATGTGTCTGTTTATTTAAAATCTTGTTTGAGCATTTTTACATATGACTGAGGTATGGCCAAGCCTTGGTAGAATTATATTAACATAAAGTTACTGAATTAGTGGATGTCTCCACATTGAAGCATCAGGAGTGCAGCAGTCAATAAGGAGGACAAATAAAGGGAAGCACCAGGCATGGCTTTGTTGATGAGAAGACTCATGAGAATCTATGCTGCACATATAGCAAAAAAAAAATATTCTGTGGAAGGAGTGAGGTGGAATTTAGTGAGGTCCCATGGAAAAATCTACAGAAAACGAGGTGCGAAAAGTACAGCCTTTGTAGCATATGTGTCAATATATTGGACTTTTTAAGAGAGTGAAAAATAAACATATGCAGAAATAGGTGATTGTGTTAGTCTGCCAGGGTTGTGTTTATGTAAATCATATTCTAAAGCAGGGAATCTAGAATGTAATGTAGCACGGAATGCTGCATAAATATTGTAACACGATGCCCATCTCCTCCAGCAAAAACTCAGTTGCAGCAAAGTTCAGGATACATGTTCTCATTTACTAAAGATCATTAACTCATAAGCAATATTCAGAATAAAAGAATTCAAGCACAGCTAGCACTTTGTCCTCCCTGTGCGCCCACCTCTACAGCAGTCATGTTTCTTTGGAGAGGTCAATTATTCAAACTAATTTTATTATATGACTAGTACTGCACTTGTTTACCTACTGTATAACTACATTTACACATTCATTAGGATGATTTATGTTTGGGTTTTAAATATACATTTAAATATACAGTACATTGTGGCTAGAGTTACAGAGGCAGTAATAGTCCAAAATAAGTTGGGGTACCAACTGGACCAACCCTGTTTAATATTGGCAAAAAATATAAATAAATCAATAGGCATACGGTGGTGCTCTAACATAAATAATTCACAAAGTATAGGCTTTGGGGGAGCAACAGTCTCTCAGGTGCTCAGGTCCAAAATGAGATTCCCCCCCCTGAGTTGTCTGCACTTATACCGCCTGAACCAAAACAGGCGGGGCCTCTCTGGCTCAGTTACCCTTATTGGGTGATTCCTTGGTACTGTGAAATAAAAGGAGACAAGACCATTAGCAACAGCACCCCATCGTGTCCATGCGGGGTACTTAATACCTTAGGTGCACAGGAATTCAATCCTCTGGCAAGCATGCATGATTTAATATATCCACCTTAATAAAAGGACAAGTGTCTATGTATCTGTGTGTCAGTTTCATTTCTAGGGTTAGGCAGAAAAAAAAAATCAAAATAGGCAAAACATGTAGAAGAAGGGTGAAAAAATTTTAAATGATAATAAAAATACCAAATAAGGGTCCAAGACAAGGAAAACCAAAATCCCTCTGCGACTAAGCTAGATTTGCTATATATATAAAAGTATAATAAGTTAGTTTAAGTAGTAGTTTAATCTTTCGTTGTTGCAAAAATAGTTTCCCATTTTCTTTTACATGCAAGTTAGATATACTTGAAAACAAACTACTGTATATACTCATGTATAAGTTGGGTCTTGAAACCCGAAAAATCGATCATAAAATCAGACCTCGACTTATACACCTGTTCAAAAATGTGACACTTCATTTTTTTTTTTACATCTTCTTGCCTCCTCCAAACTGTCTTCAGTTTCTCAGAGGCATCGAATTTTGTTGCAGCAGCGCAGTTACCAATTTCTTTCGCTACTTCAACAACATTTAATTTAAAACCAGCTTCATATTTTCTTCTGATCAAACGCTCCATCGTAGAAAAGGGATGCTCTTATGATAAACGTGTATGAGGGTGTGAGATACAAAAAAACACAAAACAGTGCAAACGTCACTTCGGAATAGTTTGGGTATTACCGTGTGATCACGTAGGCACAATAGAGAGAGAGAGAGAGGTTAGGAACACGCACTGATATAGCGCATTGTCGCACCCACATAGAAAAAGAGGCAGTGTGCTCCATGGTTACTCTCTCAGGTGGGCATTAGCAAATCATAATCTCTTGGATCAATAGCGTGAGTTTTCCGCATTCGACTTATACGACCAACATTATAAAATACCAGAAATTATACTATAAAATCAAGTCCTGACTTATCCGCAGGAGAATGTATCCATGAGTATATACGGTAATTCGCTTTTTTCTTTTGAATTTACAAACAATGTATATTATTGTTAGTAAAAATCATACCCGTACATTTTATTAAGTAACTTGTAAATTTAAAGTTCAGATATTAAAGTAAACTTACCAAAAAAAAAACAATCAGGTGAATACGATCATGCACCATCATATGGTGAATATCAGGTGAATATTATTCTATGCCCATATATTTGTATATATTTGCAGACCATGTTGTATGCATACACCTGTGTGCTTGTATTAAACATGTGTTAACAGTGAGAATAAATTACATAACATGATAATTCACACACCCACTTAATCCAATTTCAAAATCACAGGGACAATCACTGGAGGTGAAGGCAGCAAAAAGCTGGGCACCATTCCATCGCAGGGCTCACTCATGCAGACACCTATATTCACTCACACTGGGACCAATTTGACATTGCCAATTAACATTACACATGTTTAGGAATCTGTGAAGCGGCAATGGTGTACAGCTATGCAACTCTTTCTTTTTGTATAAATAATACATATTTTTTAAATACATTCCTCTACACTGTACATACTGAATATTTATATTTTATGAGTAACCACTGTAGAAGAGTACAGGTAAGATTGTGCACCTTTTGTTTAGTTTTAAGTTAATGAAATGCAACATATTTCACTCAAATTGTCAAAACCACTCTAAAGAGTCTGGAGACTTTTGTTTTTTTTTTTTTTTTGGTCTGTAATAAATTACTGATCTGCTGGTTAACACCCGTGTTTGAGTTTGGCTGTGGCAGCACCCTTCCTTTCGGTCATGTTAAACATACTTGTGTGGTTTTGGAAGGCCACAAAAGAAACAATTATCTGCAAAGTAAACATGTACACTTCTTGCAGGGCTCATTTGAATCAGTAAGACAAAAGTAACTCTACAATTTATTTCCTAAGAGGGTTAGAAAAGTGTGGATATATGAAAAGGCCATTCCAGCCTTGCATGATCCATCCTAGGCAGGAGCACGCTCACTGTGCCACCCTTATTGTAATTGTATAATTATAATTACATATTCGGTTCTATACTACTCTAGTTATAATTATAATCACCATGTAAATACACTGCAACCTAAAACACTTTAAACAAAATGTCGCCAGTTTTTCTTCTTGTACTTGACCTTAGATATGTGTAATAAGTCAAAAAGAAGTATAGTCTGGAATAATATTTTAAGAACCTTTTAATCTTAATTTAATGATATTTTGCAAATGTTGTATATACCAGGGGTGGCGCAGTGGGTAGCGCTGCTGCCTCGCTGTTAGGAGACCCGGGTTCTCTTCCCGGGAGTTTGTATGTTCTTTCCGTATCTGCATGGGTTTCCTCCCACAGTCCAAAGACATGCAGGTTAGGTGCATTGGCAATTCTAAATTGTCCCTAGTGTGTGAGTGCGCGCCCTGTGGTGGGCTGACGCCCTGCCCGGGGTTTGTTTCCTGCCTTGCGCCCTGTGTTGGCTGAGATTGGCTCCAGCAGACACCCGTGACCCTGTAATTAGGATATAGCGGGTTGGATAATGGATGGATGTATATACCGGGTTGGAAAATGACTGACTGACTGTTGGAATGGACATCAACATTTTTAGGATATTCTGTGTGACCTGAGAGTTATGAACCCTGCAGATTATCTGCTGTCTTCACTCACTGGACCATCCTTACTCCTCCTTTAGTAGAATGCACTAATCCTCACTATATTCCAAAGATGTTCTGCTACTAGTATGACAGAGGGCAGATCTTTAAAATCGGCCACAAGGACCAGGAGATGAGAAAAAATGAAGTCTGAGACAGACAGACCAAAACAAGTAAAACTCATGAATGTCAGAATGTCAAAATGTCAAAGCCCAATACATTAACCAGAAATGACAGCTGATAAACAGTCTAAGTTCTGTCTCTTTAAAAACACTTTCTGATTATGGACTACACAAAATGTAAGAGTCCAGTCCAAAAAAGTCAAAGTCCAAAAACCTGGATGCCACTGATAGTGTGTTGTCATCATAAACAGCAGCAAAATGGTGGGGTCATCTTTTCAGGCTGCCATGTGGGCACCATTGCCAGCAAAAAAATTACTTTCACCATTTGAAAATATATGAAATGGTGAAAAAAATACAACATGGTGTCATGAAGGTGTCATGAAGGCAAGAAAAACATGAGGTAATCTTCTTATATAATTTGCTGCCATGGCTGTTCGTTTGTCTGTCCAGGATTTTAAATCACCTGTAGCTTGCAAACCGTTTGACCTATTGACCTGGAATTTGGTGCACATATAATACGTGACCTCTACTGTCCGCTTTCGGGGTGATGATTTTTATTCCTCTTTTTATTTTTATTTTATTGTAGAATCAACTCTCAGCAGCAGGCGCATGTGTACAAGTGCCGTTCTCATCCTTACCACCTTTGCCGTCACTTCCCCTAGCTCTTCATATCTTAAATCATTCTTGAGGCAGATTGAAGACTTAAGTGCCAGTTTAAGTGAAAAATTAAGGAAAACATACTAAGTAATTGCAACACAAATGCTGAATTAATCAGTTTTAACGTGAAAAGATGACGACGAAAGAAGAAAGGAAGCAGGATGCTAAGGTGGAGAAAAGAAGAGCCACTTAGGAAGCAGCAAGCGCATCAACCTCTGAGCAAATGAATGCTAAACGTACAGAGAAAGAGGATGAAAACTGAATGCTCAAGTCAAGTGTATTCACTGCACGTTATCATGCAGTGCGCCGCTACTGGTATAAGATAATCACCACCTTAAAATGAAAATAAAAGTACAAAACATGCATAAAATTAGAATCAAGATATTCCAAATATCACAAAACCATGAAAAGCACCTCAAGTGCCTCTGCTCAGTCTTTAACAGTGGCTGCTCCATGCCAAGCTGCTCCCAGCCAATGCAAGATCATACCTCTCACATTCAGTGAGTTTATAAGCCAGCAGATTAACCTTATCTTAATGCTCCTTATCCTTAAACTCATTTTAGTCACTTCTTAAAGCTTGTAACTTTGGTTAAGGATTATCCATTGCAACAACTTTTATTTGGAAAGTATCTGCCCACACCTTTTTTCCATGCAATTTCTAAATTACAAATCTTTAATATTTTGAAAAAAAAATTCCAGAGACTTAATGATATAAATCGGATCCTTCCCTGGTCAAACTAAATTGTTCACTTAGCAAAATAAACTAAAATAATCTATCCATTCATCCACTTTCTACACCACAGTAATCCAGTTAATAGGGAGGCAGAGCCTTTTCTAGTGCCCTGCACCATAAAGCTCCCAGGGTCTTTTACAGGCACGCTCACTCAATCACACACACGCACTGAGCTACGATAACATACATGAGAAAGAAAAAACAGAACACTTGGAGAGCCGCCATCATAAGGAAATTGTATACAGACAGAGACTAAATCAGGATTTGAACCCAGGCTCTTAGAGCTGTGCGCCGGCAGCTATAACCTCTGCACCATTATGCCAATATGAACTACAATGATGTAAAACTAAAAAAGGTAAATCTTTACAGTTTGGCTTCAAATGTGGAATTATTAACATATAACTGTCTATTCGCATGGAACGTTCTTGATGTTGCCAAGTGAAGATGCTCTGGCAGCTGCTTCATCTTCTTAATTTTGTTTTCTTTTACTTTCTATTTCAGACTAAAACTCTGCATTTTTTTATATTCCACCAAGGCTTTTAATAAACTGTCAAGATGCTTCATTCTTTGTATTAGGCTGGGTATATTTAATGTCCCCCGAATGCACTGGTGTTCTACCCTCAGGCCTACTTTGGAAACACGTCTTTGCTGGAATAGGTGTAGAACTGTATAACTCATTGTAATGCAAAAACTGTCAAAGGTTTTTAAGTTTGCTTTTGTCCAATGTACACAATGTCTCCATTAGTTGTGATCAGCATACATGCACCTCTGGAAAAATAAAATTATTATTTTTTTCAATAAAAGTTTCTTAGTGCTATATTCTTTTGTGAGTACTCCAGTTTATTTTGAATTTTGTAAACATAAGAAACAAAAAAAAAAACCTTAAAGTTAAAATGATAACAGTTTATTCAAGTAATAAAATCTATGGGCAGTGAACTTGGTACTGTACTAATATTGAGTTCATTAATATCTACCACAAGACATTACTGAAATTCTTGCATTTTTAAATAATACCATTGTTATTCTTTTTATCTTGCTTTTATTTGTCCTAAAGGGGAGATTTACGGTGCATCCGGAAAATATTCACAGCGTATCACTTTTTCCACATTTTGTTATGTTACAGCCTTATTCCAAAATGGATTAAATTCATTTTTTCCCACAGAATTCTACACACAACACCCCATAATGACAACATGAAAAAAGTTTACTTGAGGTTTTTGCAAATTTATTAAAAATAAAAAAACTGAGAAATCACATGTACATAAGTATTCACAGCCTTTGTTCAATACTTTGTCGATGCACCTTTGGCAGCCTCAAGTCTTTTTGAATATGATGCCACAAGCTTGGCACACCTATCCTTGGCCAGTTTCGCCCATTCCCCTTTGCAGCACCTCTCAAGCTCCATCAGGCTGGATGGGAAGCGTCGGTGCACAGCCATTTTAAGATCTCACCAGAGATGTTCAATCGAATTCAAGTCTGGGCTCTGGCTGGGCCACTCAAGGACATTCACAGAGTTGTCCTGAAGCCACTCCTTTGATATCTTGGCTGTGTGCTTAGGGTCGTTGTCCTGCTGAAAGATGAACCGTCGCCCCAGTCCGAGGTCAAGAGCGCTCTGGAGCAGGTTTTCATCCAGGATGTCTCTGTACATTGCTGTAGTCATCTTTCCTTTTATCCTGACTAGTCTCCCAGCCCCTGCCGCTGAAAAACATCCCCACAGCATGATGCTGCCACCACCATGCTTCACTCTAGGGATGGTATTGGCCTGGTGATGAGCCGTGCCTGGTTTCCTCCAAACGTGACGCCTGGCATTCACACCAAAGGGTTCAATTTTTGTCTCATCAGACCAGAGAATTTTCTTTCTCATGGTCTGAGAGTCCTTCAGGTGCCTTTTGGCAAACTCCAGGCGGGCTGCCATGTACCTTTTACTAAGGAGTGGCTTCCGTCTGGCCACTCTACCATACAGGCCTGATTGGTGGATTGCTGCACAGATGGTTGTCCTTCTGGAAGGTTCTCCTCTCTCCACCATCGGGTTCTTGGTCACCTCCTTGACTAAGGCCCTTCTCCCCCGATCGCTCAGTTTAGATGGCCGGCCAGCTCTAGGAAGAGTCCTGGTGGTTTCGAACTTCTTACACTTACGGATGATGGAGGCCACTGTGCTCATTGGGACCTTCAAAGCAGCAGAAATTTTTCAGTAACCCTCCCCAGATTTGTGCCTCGAAACAATCCTGTCTCGGAGGTCTACAGACAATTCCTTTGACTTCATGCTTGGTTTGTGCTCTGACATGAACTGTCAACTGTGGGACCTTACACACAGGTGTGTGCCTTTCCAAATCATGTCCAATCAACGGAATTTACCACAGATGGACTCCAATTAAGCTGAAGAAACATCTCAAGGATGATCAGGGGAAACAGGATGCACCTGAGCTCAATTTTGAACTTCATGGCAAATGCTGTGAATACTTATGTACATGTGCTTTCTCAGTTTTTTTATTTTTAATAAATTTGCAAAAATCTCAAGTAAACTTTTTTCACATTGTCATTATGGGGTGTTGTGTGCAGAATTCTGATGAAAAAAAATGAATTTAATCCATTTTGGAATAAGGCTGTAACATAACAAAATGTGGAAAAAGTGATGCGCTGTGAATACTTTCCGGATGCACTGTATCTTTTAACAGAAACTCAATTAAAAAAATAAATATTATTATATTATAACAAACAACAACCCTTCTTTGAAGTACACACCAGGATACCTAAAAGAAAAAGAAAAACCTCTGAGTTGGCCAAAGATAAAAAGAGCAATTATAAAGGTGTATTGCTGTTGGTATAAAGAAGCCCCCGTGTTGTTTCTTGACACACTTCTGCTGAGTAATTCATTGGCTGAAAGTCCTCAGTGTTGGTGGGTCAGAGAGAGGTTGTGCAGCATTGCTCATAATGGCACTCAGTTTTGTTTTAATTCTCTCCTTTGCTAAGATCTCCAGGGGGTCCAGAGTGCATGCTACCACATTGATTCATCTTCAGTCTGGTGTTGTGTGTGACCAAAGGGCATGTTTGTCCAAAAGAAATATGACAAGCTGAACAAAGTGCATGTTTGTCCAAAACAACAATGACAAGCTGTTTCCTAATTTTTTGAGAACTTTGGCAGATGTTATAGACTGAAGCAGAAACCAAAAAATAGTTTGAAAGATTGCATGATCAAGAGCACTGTTTCAAATTAACAGACATCTAATTTTCTTTTATAGAATGTCTCTCCACTTCATGTTAACTTCACATTCCTCTGGCTTCAGTTCTCCTCTCCTTCCTGAGTCATCTTTAGTTTCAAAGTTTTAATCTTGGTCCTTTTCACTCACCTTGACCAAATGCCACATTCTGGAACAGGAGGAGAAATACTTATGCTACAAATTTCTATACCATCATCATTGTGACTCACTGAATGCCACTGTTGCTTACCGTTGTGGAGATGGCATGTTCTCTCTGTGTCTGTATGTGTTTTTCTCCAGGTGCTTAAGTGTTCCTCCAACATCTCAAAAATTATGTTAGTTGATAAATCTAAATTAACCGTTCATGAATGACTGCGTGAGTATAACCAGCTAAAGCTGGTTCCTGCCTTGGCATCAGTGCTGTTGGCATAGTATGCTGTCCCCTACAACCCTGAACTGGATAAAGCAGGTACAACGACTTAAGGAAAGATCTTATATAGCAACCATACCACATACTTCTTTACAACAGGAAATCCACCTGAAGCTAAGCATTTTCGGGTCCCGTCAGTATTTGAATGGGAGACCAACCAGGAAAATCTTGGGTTGCTGCCTGAGGAGGTGTTGGTAAGGCCAGTGGGGGATGCTTACCCTGTGGTTAATGTGTGGATCCCAATGCCCCAGTGTAGTAACGGGGACACTGCGTTGTAAATATGGTGCCATCCTTCGGATGTGATGCAAAATCCAGGCCCTGAGTCTCTGTGGTCATAAAAGATCCCTGGGCATCTTTTGTAAAGAGTAAGGTATATCCTGATGTCCTGACTAAATTGCCCACCATGACCTAGTCATTCTGGACCCCTAATCATACCATGAGAAACTGGCTTTCACTCCTTCACCACCTAACAGCTAATATGTAGTGAGCATACTGGTGCAAAATTGTCTGCTGTCACATCATCCAGGTGGACACTGCACATTAGTAACAGTTGAAGTGGCTTCTTCACTGCGTAAAGAATTTTGAGTAGTGAGTAAAGCACTGTATAAATGTAAAGAATTATTATTATTATTATTATTATTATTATTATTATTATTATTATTATAGAGACCTGCCAATGATAAAAATATATTTGGCCACATACTCACTAACAGCACTTTTGTTCATTCTAGTCCATTTTGGAAAATATGATATAATTTATCAGTCACATTTGCATACAGCATGAAAAATCATCATGTTTTGAATATAAGTTTTAAAATAGAAAAAGTCTTAGAAGTCTTCATGGAAAAACATATCACAAAGTAGCTGCTGTTGACTGAGTTGAAACAAACTATGTGGAAAAGGAGGCTGATTCTCTTTCGGAGAAAGAAGTTCTGGCTTTAGGACTTGTGACAGTGATAATTTGTTTTTTCTTCTCTAATTGCATAACCTTCCTCGCGTCATGGGACACGTTGAGTCATTCAGGTGTCCGCAAAATTGACTAGGAATGCATTGGAGTTAGAAAGCATTGCTTTATGCTTTGATTAAGCTTTGCATCTTATTTTTGGAAGAGCCAACAAACATGGTTGGCTTATTCCTCTGACATATTCTGAATTTTCCCTGGGGCAAATAAAAACCAAGTAAATTTATTCTTGTTTTACTTATATCCACAAGTGACCCAATAAAGACACAGTTCCATGGATTTAAATATATAAAACACCTTAGAGAATTAACATTATGTAACTACTTCACGCTAATGATGGATGCATTACACTAGCCTGGGGAAAGAAGAAACAGAAAAAGAAAAAACAATCTGCAAATCGAGAACAGTGCAATGACGGTTTTTAAATGCATTTTAATTGAGCTTCATATGCATTTATATATGTGCATATGCACCCCATATTTAAATGATGTTAATCATAATTTTTATAATTAAATGCTTTTCCTGTTTCACTGAAATATTTAATTGTCTTGTCTTAATAAATGTTTTCCATCTAGAAGATGAGCTGTTGAAAAAAAAAGAATACAAATCAAATTATTTTTGACAATATAATGCCTGGTGTCTTTTTCAACACCGTATAATAGCCCACTTATGTCTGAATAATGCAAAGCAATTGTGATTTAAACTATTTAAAAGATAAAGGCATGTCGAGATTCAAGCCTCTGAGTGATGCCTATCCACATGTACTGTATATGCCGGTGTTTTGAGAAGTGAGGATGGCTGTGAACAACTAACTGGTCATAGCAGACCCTGATATATCTGCCGTTCTTCACACCTTTTGCAATCCACACAGCTTTGTGCAGTGCTCTGAGAGAAAGTACTGCATTTGCCAGAAAATAAATTAGATAGATATCCAGAAAATGCTAAATATTTCGTAGAAAACTCTGCATGTTACACTTGTGTTTTCAGTGCACTGTGATGTCCCACTTACTCAATTCATGTTTGCTTAGTGCTCTTTACTGAGTACAGGTTCAGAACAATTACAAATGTATTTAATGCATTTACAGTAAATTACACGCCATATGACATTTACACACATAAACAGACATTGCATTAAGCAGAGAGTACAGTTGGGCAATTTCAAACATTAACTTAAACAAATCAAGGCAACATGAAGCATTTGCTATTATAATTCAAATATATCCAACTGACAATCTAGCAGAGGAAAGTTAAAACACCCTGTCAGGAGACTTTCAATTTATCATTTATCCACAGCATGGATGCTTGTTATTATAATTATTGGTTCTTTTATTTTTATTTTACTTGAACTTCTGATTTCTGTAACTGTTTCTCTAACCACAGAAAGAGGAAATGTTAGTACAGACAGCAGACAGAAAGCTTAACTAGCAAAAATGGAACTTGCCACTGCAAATGGGCAGCCTAGTGAGATGAAAAGGTGGGAATTTTAAATGGTAAACTGATCATTTTTCTGGACTTTCCGCTAGCATAAAAGCAAAGCCTCTCAAACCATTAGTTGTGTTCATGCACACTGCGGGAAAAAAGTGTGGTCAGGGAGGACAATGGGTTATTACCTGGATGAGAGGCCTGACAGGAACGATGGACGAATTGGCTGGCTGGGCGGAATGATAACTCTGTGCCCAGCTGGTAAAATGGGCTTGGGAGTGGTGCCATCTCCCATGTGCTAGATGACAGTGGTCCTTGTCCCGGTCGGGACACCTGCAGGGGTGCTAGGGAAATGGAGTCCAGAAGTGCAGCAATTTAGGAGATTGGTAGAGTGCGCTGTCATTGGAGGACCACCCTATTTTGTCTATGGCTTGGAAATGCTTCCTATAGGAGACAGAATGGTAACGGTAGCATTCCTCGGTCCAGCATAAAAGGAAGCCTGCTGCCACACATGGAGGAGTCAGAGTCGCCAGGCTGCAGGCAACACTCAATGGAGGAGAGAAGGAGGAAGAATTGTATGTTTTGTGTTCATTTATTATATAATTGTGTTTTTTTATTTGGAGGATTGTGAAGTGGTGTCTGGCAAAGGAATACAAATCCTTTAATTTACCCTATCAATATGTGGTGCTTTACTGTGCCTGTGGTTTGGGGCTCTCTGGCGCCCCCTTGTGGCTACAATACACACTTGGTGAACATGTACCGATATGCTCTGTTGAAATTACATGAACAGAGAGGGACTGAACTGTACACCTTGGCCCTGACAAACATTAAAAGTCAGCAAAAGGAACCAGAAATACCCATAAAGTGAGATGCAGGAATGTAACCTTAAGAGACTCCAAGCCACACACCTTGGGTGTAGTGGCTGGCACTCTGACAGCTGCTGAGATAACCAGGTTGAATAATTGATTAGCCATACCCATTTACCTTTTATTTGCTTTCACTTTTTGGAACATTAAGAATATTTAAGAATGTTAGACACTATAATGACTGAATACAAGTTTACTACCTGCTAGCTTGCTTGTATTTAATATTTGCTCTATCCTGCTGCCTGGGGGTATGAATGAATAAAGAGATGTGCTCTAGTAGGAGAAGTGAAGTACAGTAGCAATTAGTTCCAGATGCAGAACAGATCCATTTAATCCCTGGTGCAAGTGTTTTACTGCTGTGGACTGTGCCTCCTTCCAGGCCAAGTGACTTTAAGGAAAAGAGGTATTGTGGAGGATGTATGTGTGGGTCTATATAACAAAGGTAGGATAAGGTCACCCTAAAGCCCGTCCATGATAAAAGAGCATGTTCTTCAGTGTCTGTATACAGGTTTCACCAGGGCTGTCTGGTTTGCCACACCCAAAGGATGTGAACAGTGACATGCAGTGCGGTTCATGGCTGGTGAGGCACTGACTCCTTCAGAGTCAGATTTACAAATATATGAACCCAAAAGAGTAACTTATTCACTATTCAATTGGCAGCCAGCATGCACATTGACTACTGGTTATGTTTCATATCTCATCAGCATTCTTTACACACACATAAAGGTTGGCTAAGAAAAAACGTTACATTTATAGCGGCGAGAGAGAACGGATTTGCTCTGCACCCTCCATTGCTGTTGCAATTCCACAATTCATACTCACTCAATACAAATGAAAGTTCTGAGTGATATACAAAAAAAACACCTTTGACCTTAACTGAAATATTTAGTTGTTTTTAAAAGCTTTTAATTCTGATGCTTTGGTCAATTTTAATAGACTGTTCAACAAAAGGATAACAAGAAAAACAAAAGAATATTTTAATTAAGGTCAAAATTTAGTTTTTAAATATTGGATTGTTTTTTTCTTAGTCTGATCCCATTTTTTTATAAAATTAAAAATGTTTATGGTCTTACCTTTATTTGTAAATGAAGTCCATGCGCCTATCCTTCCCCACGAAAATCTCCGTCACTTTCTTGTAAAAGTCCTCCTTATTTTCCTTTAGTTTTAAATATCTTAATATTCCATTTTGGTAGTCAGTCGGAACAAAAAATAAAAAATAAACAGACTGCTGCTGTACACTTGACTTTCTGATATTGCTAACTTATTGGCGCCCAGAGCGTCTGCGTAGAAGAACAGCAGCAACAAGCACCTGTTGGGCTCACATGCGCCCCCTTCAGTGCAACACGGTACTGTCTGCCTCACTCACCTTGTGCCTTTTCACTGCGGTTTAATGTCCAATCAGCAAGACTAGATATGTCACACACATTCATTAAAGATATTAGCCAGACTGTGGAAAGTCAGGGTGTATAATAAACGTGTCTGCAAACATTATATTGGCGACATACAGAGATTCAGGAACAGGCATGCGCCAACTGTAGGCATCATCCCAGCGTGTGAGGGACAGGGCAGTCCGAGGTGAGGCTCGTCACTGCCGCACCTCACGTTTCTCCCCTCTATTAGAACAGAAAATGCGCCAATTTTGACTAAAAATGATCGAAATTATTGGACACATTTATTTTATATTATCATTATTAGTTTTTTTTACTTTTCCTGATGACAGGTGAGGCAGAGCCTGCCTCCCCTGACCACACATCCCTGGATGTGAATATGCAAAATGGCCACTCCACTTTTTAATTCTATTTTCAACTACCTAATATGTGCATTTTTTAACCTTTCCAGCTGAATGGCAATGTCATGCAAAGCAGTTACTAACTCTCACTATGTGATGATCTACTTCAGTGGTTCCAATTTGTACTGCAACATCCATTGACTTTTTGACATTGATCAACAGAAAAACACCCTTTAATGTCAAAGTGAAAGCAGGTCTCTGCAGTTCGGAGTACCCACCCTTTTTGGAGTCCCTGGAGGGGGTGCTAGAGGGCATACCTTCTGGGGACTCCCTCGTTCTGCTGGGAGACGTCAATGCTCACGTGGGCAATGACAGTGAGACCTGGACTTCTGTGCTCATCACGGATTGTCCATAACGAACACCATGTTCAAGCATAGGGGTGTTCATATGTGCACTTGGCACCAGGACACCCTAGGCCTCAGTTCGATGATCGACTTTGTGGTCGTGTCGTCGGACTTGCGGCCACATGTCTTGGACACTCGGGTGAAGAGAGGGGCGGAGCTGTCAACTGATCACCACCTGGTGGTGAGTTGGCTTCGATGGTGGGGGAGGATGCCGGTCAGGCGTGGTAGGCCCAAACGTGTTGTGAGGGTCTGCTGGGAACGTCTGGCAGAGCCCCCTGTCAGAAGTAGCTTCAACTCCCACCTCCGGCAGAACTTCGACCACATCCCGAGGGAGGTGGGGGACATTGAGTCCGAATGGGCCATGTTCCGTGCCTCTATTGTTGAGGCAGGTGACCGGAGCTGTGGCCGTAAGGTGGTCGGTGCCTGTCGTGGCGGCAATCCCCGAACCCGCTGGTGGACACCGGCGGTGAAGGATGCCGTCAAGCTGAAGAAGGAGTCCTACAGGACCCTTTTGTCCTGTGGGACCCCGGAGGCAGCTGATTGGTACCGGCAGGCCAAACGGAATGCGGCTTTGGTTGCTTTGGTTGCTGAGGCAAAAACTCGGGCGTGGGAGGAGTTTGGGGAGGCCATGGAGAATGACTTTCGGACGGCTTCGAGGAGATTCTGGTCCACCATCCGGCGTCTCAGGAAGGGGAAGCAGTGCAGTGTCAACACTGTATATGGTGGGGATGGTGCGCTGCTGACCTCGACTCAGGATGTTGTGGGTCGGTGGGGGGAATACTTCGAAGACCTCCTCAATCCCATTAACATGCCTTCCAATGAGGAAGCAGAGCCTGGGGACTCAGAGGTGGGCTCCCCCATCTCTGGGACTGAGGTCACTGAGGTGGTCAAAAAACTCCTTGGTGACAGGGCCCCGGGGGTGGATGAGATACGCCCGGAGTTCCTCAAGGCTCTGGATGTTGTAGGACTGTCTTGGCTGACACGCCTCTGCAACATTGCATGGACATCAGGGACAGTGCCTCTGGATTGGCAGACCGGGGTGGTGGTCCCCCTCTTTAAGAAGGGGGATCGGAGGGTGTGTTCCAACTACAGAGGGATCACACTCCTCAGCCTCCCTGGAAAAGTCTATTCAGGGGTCCTGGAGAGGAGGGTCCGTCGGATAGTCGAGCCTCGGATTCAGGAGGAACAGTGTGGTTTTCGTCCTGGTCGCGGAACAGTGGACCAGCTCTATACCCTTAGCAGGGTCCTGGAGGGTGCATGGGAGTTTGCCCAACCAGTCTACATGTGTTTTGTGGACTTGGAAAAGGCATTCGACCGTGTCCCTCGGGGAATCCTGTGGGGGGCACTCCGAGAGTATGGGGTACCGGCCCCCCTGATAAGGGCTGTTCAGTCCCTGTACGATCGGTGCCAGAGCTTGGTCCGCATTGCCGGCAGTAAGTCGAACCCGTTTCCAGTGAGAGTTGGACTCCGCCAGGGCTGCCCTTTGTCACCGATTCTGTTCATATCTTTTATGGACAGAATTTCTAGGCGCAGCCAGGGTGTTGAGGGGGTCCAGTTTGGTGGGCTCAGGATTGGGTCACTGCTTTTTGCAGATGATGTTGTCCTGTTTGCTTCATCAGGCCGTGATCTTCAGCTCTCTCTGGATCGGTTCGCAGCTGAGTGTGAAGCGGCTGGGATGAGAATCAGCACCTCCAAATTCGAGACCATGGTCCTCAGCCGGAAAAGGGTGGAGTGCCCTCTCAGGGTTGGTAGCGAGATCCTGCCCCAAGTGCAGGAGTTCAAGTACCTCGGGGTCTTGTTCACGAGTGAGGGAAGAATGGAGCGTGAAATCGACAGGCGGATCGGTGCGGCATCCGCAGTAATGCGGGTATTGCATCGGTCTGTCGTGGTGAAAAAGGAGCTGAGCCGCAAGGCGAAGCTCTCAATTTACCAGTCGATCTATGTTCCTACCCTCACCTATGGTCATGAGCTATGGGTAGTGACCGAAAGAACGAGATCGCGAATACAAGCAGCTGAAATGAGTTTCCTCCGCAGGGTGTCTGGGCTTTCCCTTAAAGATAGGGTGAGAAGCTCAGTCATCCGGGAGGGGCTCAGAGTAGAGCCGCTGCTCCTCCGCATCGAGAGGAGTCAGATGAGGTGGCTCAGGCATCTGATCAGGATGCCTCCTGGACGCCTCCCTGGTGAGGTGTTCCGGGCACGTCTAACCGGGAGGAGGCCCCGGGGAAGACCCAGGACACGCTGGAGGGACTATGTCTCTCGACTGGCCTGGGAACGCCTTGGGATTCTCCCGGAAGAGCTAGAAGAAGTGGCCGGGGAGAGGGAAGTCTGGGCATCTCTGCTCAAGCTGCTGCCCCCGCGACCCGACCTCGGATAAGCGGGAGACAATGGATGGATGGATGGAAAATAAGGCAATAATATAATAATATAATATATAATAATATAATTATAAACGCATTCAATCAGTCCATCAAGTGCTCCTTGTAGAACTGTTTGTACTTATAAGTACAATTACCTCACTGTAAACTTGCACTACAGTTATATTATTGCACAACCTGCGCCACTTTATAAAGCGCGTATTTACATATGATGACGATATCATTTTTAAGATGAAATGCAGTAAAATATGTTGATTATATTATACAGGTAAAACTTTAACTTCATTTAAATAATCTGTATTGTTAATAATTAAACATGTGAGGACACGGTGCCGCAGCGCTAGCTAGTTCAGGGATTGTTCCTGCATTGCGTTGTATTCTTGCTGGTGCTGACGCGACACTGGAAGGATAGACGGATAGAATAACTAAACATGTACTACAAAGATATTTCAATGTTCCTTAAAAGTTTTGAAGAATCGGCGTTCTAAGCTTACAAATGGCTTCACGTCTATTACAGAGCTAATTGTTTGGCGATTGGGTATTTGGAGAAAGAAAAGTAAGGACATGAATTGGAGGTTAGTATGTTTGAAAGAGACAGTACTTATGTAATAAATTATTTCATCGAAGGTCGCGCATGGCGCAGCAAGCCTCTTGCGTAAGACATGAACAAGCACTGCGCCATTGTGTTCCCATGTTTAATAACATGCTTTCATTCCTAACATCATGAAAAAGATATCATGTATACATCTCAGTATTTTAATTATTCAGAGAGCTGTAATATCACGAATGTAATGGATTATGTGTCCTGTCGGAGAAAGAGAAAGCCCGTTTAAGAAGCAGGTAGTGATTCATACACATAGAGCACATAGAAGATCAAATACAGAACAAAGCATTTAACGTGCTACTTTAGTTACAATGGGATTTGAGAAACTAGTAAATTAGACAATTTTAAGATGAAGTTTATGATGTTCTACTTTAAGGGCAAAATAAACTACGTGATTAAAGTGGAAATTTTGAGATTAAAGTTGACATTTCGTGCTTTTTTCCCACTGTGTGCCTATTTTTTTTGTGTGTACCCTAATAAGCTTTCATATGACACTCAGACGGTGGGCTACGACTCGCCTTTTCACGCCGACTTTGATATGTGACTTCTTTTTTATTTCGGGATCTGTGCGACTTTGTGAACTTGAGCTTTCGAGTTTCTCCGACACTCTGTCACTCAATCAACTTCCTTTTGTTGATTATACCACTGTTTAAACCAACAAATAATATGTTTTTCCTTTGCCTCCACTTGGTATTCGCTGAAATTCTTTTATTTTCCCCCGTGCTTTTCCCATTGTCTTTTCACAGAAGGCTATTTATATTGATTTGCATATTCAAAGAGGCGTAATTCTGGGAGGAGTTGGGGCGGGACAGAAGGCGCGTGCACGTGCGTTACTTTTCACGCTGATCGGGATTAATGTAGCGGAAGAACGTGGAAGTTTGCGTACGTACAGATTCCTGCATCTGGATTTTTCTGTGCGTACGCACATTCCCGCTTTTGTGCTTACGCAATGTTACAGTGTGAGTTCTACGCACGGCGTTATACATGAGGCCCCTGGTCTTATTAGTTAACTGTTTTAGTCTCCAAAACAAAATAATATAATAGCACAAGAGAACACAGAGAAGAACTACTAGACTAATTCAGAGACAATGGGGTATGAGCTGTGAGAGAAGACTGAAGGAGTAGAATGTTTCGGGCTTGACCAACAATAAGAGGTGACATGATAGAAGGGAAGTAAAATGTGAACGCATGCTGTTACTTAAAAGGTTGGAATCTAGATAAAGATAAATTTAATACAAATGTCAAATGTGTTTCTTCACATGGTGTTTGGTAGAATGAAATGCTGTTTAACATAAATTTAATAGTGTGTGTTTCATTCTTAAGGTTTGATCCTGTTCCTGCACAGAAGCAAACTAGTCCCATTCACTTCCACTTTGTATACTAAATGTTATGCCCCGCTTTTACTTAAAGTGTTGTCTTCGTCTTCTTCTGAAAGCAGGGTGCCTGACTGGCTAGAACATTTGAACAATCATCATAGTTAAGTAAATAACAGCTTCTTTTGTTTTCCATTACAGATAATGGAAACTGGTTAGCACATCTCTGATTTTCCCTTTTATCATGGCAATGGATTTAAAAGCACCAATTTTTTTGGGAACCTTTATAACAAAAATGACGCTCACTTTCAGCTGTCTTAGACAACACACAGTTTCACACTAATCTAGGTATACTTATTGCATAAGAGGAGCATTTCCCCAAGTGTGTGTCCTAATTAACTGCTTCATTGGCACCTAAAACAGTGAGGTGTACCTTAAAAAAGGATCAGTTGCATCTATTATATGTATGGACCAACTGAAAAGAATAAAAAGACTCAAAGACACTGTATTGTGTATATATGTATATATATATTTATATACTGTATATGTATATATATATATATATATATATATATATATATATATATATATATATAAATCCATTGCTATCTTTAAAGCTTAATTTCATCAGGAAAGAAATGCAAATGCAGAATTACAAAACAAAAGAAATACAATAATATCTGTTATTTAGCAAAGGAAGTGTTAATTTTATTAGTGTTTTATATATATAGATTGTGGACCACCAGGCTGGCACCGCCGCCTCAACCCAACACAGACAAGCGTAGAACACAAGTTCAAGGCACACATAGGTTTTTTATTTTCTTTTTTATCTCGTGGGAAACGCCTTCCCCCGTTTCCCACAAGTACAGCATAGTCTCACAAGCACAATGCGAAACAATACTCTTCCTTCTCTCTTTGTTTTCTTTCTCCTCCACTCCTCCAGTCAAGCTTCGTCTTCCTCCTCCCAACTCTGGCTTCCCGAGTAGTGGTTTCTGGCTCCTTTTATACTGCACCCAGAAGTGCTCCAGGTGCTTGATGACCTAGTTCCTGGCAGCACTTCTGGATGTGGCAGAAGCACTGCCCAAAAGAACTCAGCAGTATCCTGCTGCAGCACCCTCTGGCAGCGCCCACAGATCCCAACAGAGCTGCACCAAACTCCAACTCCCATGGAGCCCTGCGGGAGTCCGAGGCACCGCTGCAACCCTGGGGGGCTGCCATCTAGCATCCCGGGGAGGTAACGTTACTATATATACAGTATATATATACACACACTATACATACTGTATATATATATATATACATACAGTTGGCCTTCTGTATCCTTCTGTATACCAAAATCTGTGGATGCACAAGTCCCTTATATAAAATGATATAGTATTTGCATATAGCCTATGCACAATCACCTGTATACTTTAAATCAAATCAGGTGATGTGACACTTTTCAAAAAATCAAAAACTTTTATTTTCATGTTTGAGAGATAGCATTTTACACTCCCTCTTAGCCTTTGAAGGATTGCTTTGACTATTTAACTGTTTTTTAGGGGCCATTTTTTAAGAAACAAAAGGTGCACATGTAAACCCTGTTTTACGCGGCTCCCTTAGTTCCTGGCATCTACTGTAATAAGAGGTAATATGTGAACTTCAGATGGTGTGTTCTGTGTTGTGTAACCATGTCTTATCTGGTCAAATAAAATCATCCATAGATCACTGTTCAAGTCCTCTTTTAACTTTATTGCTCATTTCAAATTGCAATAGGTTTCCTAAAAGAAAACATTTAGAACCCTAAATGCTTGGGCATTAAATTAACCAGCCACACACACACACACGCATACACACTCACACACACACACAATACAAGCAGTGAACAAATGAGACGCGAGGGGGACAATACTCAAATGACGAGTGCTGGACTGAGACTGAGGATCTGTGAAATCCCAGGAGGCTATAGCAGGGTATGTCTACACATCTTTTCGTTGTTTCAGCATAGAGCTCGGCACAGAATTTTCTGGATTTTTTTTTCTTTAATATTTTCAATGCACAGTTGATTGTATCTTTGGATGTAGAACTTTCAGATATGGATGGCAGATTGCACCTTTCATTATAATCTCCTTCATGGAGGTTACTTGCATCCACTCAATAGGTAGTTTGCAGTTTTCTATTGTTGGTAGATGTTATGTACTTATTTCAGACTTTTTACTAATAAATTACTTATGTTCTTTATTGTTTTGCCAATACTTTGGTTTCACAAAAACATTTTGTGCAACGTTGCATGCTCCCTCAGAAGATTCTCCCTCCATTACAATATTTGCACGTTTAAAATGTGAGTTACACTGTTGTTTGTGACTTTGCCTGGCCAAGATAACATCATTTTCATTTTTTTTTTGGTCAAATATATTGAATTGTGTTTGGTAGCACAGTGTTTCACAATCACTAGCAAGAGTTATGAGTGAGGAAGCACATGGTTTTCAAGGGCCATTCTAATTATAAAAACTTTTATAGTTATATCTAAACATTATTTTTTATACTTGCATTCCAGACAACAAGAGCTTTTTTTTTTTTTTTTTGCCTTATACAATTTCTTGTATTAGGAATTTGGTAGTTTTCGCATACCCCTTGGGGTCAGAGCGTAGGGTCAGCCTTTGTACAGCGCCCCTGGAGCAATTACAGGTTAAGGGCCTTGCTCAAGGGCCCAGCAGAGCAGTGGCTTTTTTTTTGGCAGTGACGGGGATTCGAACCGGCAACCTTTGGAATACCAGTGCAGCTCCTTAGCCTCAGAGCCACCACTCCGCTTAATAAATCATTGGAATTACTCATAGAAAATGAATGTTTTCATTAATTTAATTTTTTATCTTGATGTTTATAGTGGAAAATTATAAGCATAAAGTTATATTTTAAAATTATATCTGCATAAAAATAAGTTTAAAATATAAGATTTATTAAGATATGCTAATGTTTCAAATGCTCTTAAACTGTATAGCCCCTGGTCAAATTTACTTGCAAGTTTCTAGATACATCTGGTTTCTCAGTTTTCTTCCCAGTATAAATTCACAAATAGCTCACCAAATGTGTCATTCACACATTGAAAAGCCTACTTTGATTTAATTGCTCTGAGAAAAAAAAAAATATATACATAAACGCATGTGGAAACCTAGACCTAAAGTGTCAAGCACTATACAAGAATAAATTGAATAAAGTAATTACGCAACAAACTTAGAAAGGTGCTAGTGAAAGTTAGTGAAATTAGTATTTTTTAGCTTATGAGAAAATTCAGATTTAAAGGAAACCCTTAGAATTTTGTAATCATTTGTACAGTAGTTAATGATTCTGTTTAATAGCTCCCAAATGATAGATAGATAGATAGATAGATAGATAGATAGATAGATAGATAGATAGATAGATAGATAGATAGATAGATAGATAGATAGATAGATAGATAGATAGATAGATAGATAGATAGATAGATAGATAGATAGACATTTTATATTCCCATTGGGAAAATCCACTTGTTCCAGTAGCAACCCTGAACATAAAGTGTACATAGACAACAGTACAAAACAGTATAAAACAAAGTGCAAATCAATACACAACCACAAGTCTCAGGACTGTAAACACAATATATCCAGTGTACATTTAATCTTCAATGTCCCACAAGAAATGTTATCCCTATGACAATGTGCCTGTTAGAACTGGCTAGGGAGATGTTTGGAAATGATGCTGCAGCAGCAGGCAGGTGCTTAAGGCTGTGCTGGAAATATTATGATGAAATCTAGGATTTGGAAGATTTCATCCTTTTATTGGTGTTGCCCTTGCATCATCCCATATTCCAAAAATGTCCATAGTATGAAAAGCCTGCATATTTCATACAAGCTTATGGAACAACTTATGAATCAGCAATGCAAAACAATGTGCTGCAATTTTATCCCACTTTATTTTTTTCATCCACATATTTAGTAAATCAATAGTCATTAAGTTTTAGGGTTTTGTGGAACAACGAGGAACCAATCAAGACCATTGGTGTCAATCCATAGCAGGCCATACTTATTCACCCACACTTTTTTAATATGTGGGACAAAGAACCAGAGTAGTGGATAGATAGATAGATAGATAGATAGATAGATAGATAGATAGATAGATAGATAGATAGATAGATAGATAGATAGATAGATAGATAGATAGATAGATAGATAGATAGATAGATAGATAGATAGATAGATAGATAGATAGTGTCACACATGTGCAATTAGGAGGCAGTCAGAGCCTAAAGGTGAGTGAACTATCACGAGATATGGAGTGGTCACATGGTACTTACCTGAATCTCTTCTCTCCACAGAAAGTCAGAAGGAATTTAATTACCTCCACTTCCGGGTATACAATATGGCCGAGGCAACGTCACTTCCGGCCATCTCCAATGGCATCACTTCCGGCTCATCATAATGATGTCATTTCCGGTTCCTGTCTGACGTCACTTCACGCCAACCATTTCCTGCTTCCATTAACCTTGCTGTATAAAATCGACATTTTCATCTCAGTAAATTGTCAATTGTACTTTTGCATTCAAAGACTTTTGATCTCTTTTTTTCATATATTGTCTTAGGGCAATATACGGGGACAGTCCCCAAACCTTTATATTTGTCAAGATTTATTTTTTGAAGAAGAAACTTTACAATAGATAGATAGATAGATAGATAGATAGATAGATAGATAGATAGATAGATAGATAGATAGATAGATAGATAGATAGATAGATAGATAGATAGATAGATAGATAGATAGATCCTAGCCGAATCCACACAGGTCTGAACTGAACTCAGATCCCAGAATCCAGCAAAGGCACACCCTGTGGCATCTAGACCCCAATTACAATTGGTAGGTTTTTGCCTACTAAGACCCAAAGTTCAAAAAGTAAAGAGTTTCAAAAATATATCTAAAAAAATAAAGGAGTTTTTGACAAAAATTACACCCACCCACACACACATACAGTGCATCCAGAAAGTATTCACAGCGCATCACCTTTTCCACATTTTGTTATGTTACAGCCTTATTCCAAAATGGATTAAATTCATTTTTTTCCTCAGAATTCTACACACAACACCCCATAATGACAACATGAAAAAAGTTTACTTGAGGTTTTTGCAAGTTTATTAAAAATAAAAAAACTGAGAAATCACATGTACATAAGTATTCACAGCATTTGCTCAATACTTTGTCGATGCACCTTTGGCAGCAATTACAGCCTCAAGTCTTTTTGAATATGATGCCACAAGCTTGGCACACCTATCCTTGGCCAGTTTTGCCCATTCCTCTTTGCAGCACCTCTCAAGCTCCATCAGGTTGGATGGGAAGCGTCGGTGCACAGCCATTTTAAGATCTCTTCAGAGATGTTCAATCAGATTCAAGTCTGGGCTCTGGCTGGGCCACTCAAGGACATTCACAGAGTTGTCCTGAAGCCACTCCTTTGATATCTTGGCTGTGTGCTTAGGGTCGTTGTCCTGCTGAAAGATAAACCGTCGCCCCAGTCTGATGTCAAGAGCGCTCTGGAGCAGGTTTTCATCCAGGATGTCTCTGCACATTGCTGCAGTCATCTTTCCCTTTATCCTGACTAGTCTCCCAGTTCCTGCCGCTGAAAAGCATCCCCACAGCATGATTCTGCCACCACCATGCTTCACTGTAGGGATGGTATTGGCCTGGTGATGAGCGGTGCCTGGTTTCCTCCAAACGTGACGCCTGGCATTCACACCAAAGAGTTCAATCTTTGTCTCATCAGACCAGAGAATTTTCTTTCTCATGGTCTGAGAGTTCTTCATGTGCCTTTTGGCAAACTCCAGGCAGGCTGCCATGTGCCTTTTACTAAGGAGTGGCTTCCATCTGGCCACTGTACCATACAGGCCTGATTGGTGGATTGCTGCAGAGATGGTTGTCCTTCTGGAAGGTTCTCCTCTCTCCACAGAGGACCTCTGGAGCTATGACAGAGTGACCATCGGGTTCTTGGTCACCTCCCTGACTAAGGCTCTTCTCCCCCGATCGCTCAGTTTAGATAGCTGGCCAGCTCTAGGAAGAGTCCTGGTGGTTTCGAACTTCTTACACTTACGGATGATGGAGGCCACTGTGCTCATTGGGACCTTCAAAGCAGCAGAAATTTTTCTGTAACCTTCCCCAGATTTGTGCCTCGAGACAATCCTGTCTCGGAGGTCTACAGACAATTCCTTTGACTTCATGCTTGGTTTGTGCTCTGACATGAACTGTCAACTGTGGGACCTTATATAGACAGGTGTGTGCCTTTCCAAATCATGTCCACTCAACTGAATTTACCACAGGTGGACTCCAATTAAGCTGCAGAAACATCTCAAGGATGATCAGGGGAAACAGGATGCACCTGAGCTCAATTTTGAGCTTCATGGCAAAGGCTGTGAATAGTTATGTACATGTGCTTTCTCAATTTTTTTATTTTTAATAAATTTGCAAAAATCTCAAGTAAACTTTTTTCACGTTGTCATTATGCGGTGTTGTGTGTAGAATTCTGAGGAAAAAAAATGAATTTAATCCATTTTGGAATAAGGCTGTAACATAACAAAATGTGGAAAAAGTGATGCGCTGTGAATACTTTCCGGATGCACTGTACATACTGTATGTACACACACATACATAAATATACATATATATACTGTATATATATGTCATGCATGAGTGTTTGTGGATCTCTTCATGGGCTTTGTCAAGTTATGTAATGACCTGCCCCACCATACTGCTCTTTTCTATTCTTGCAGCACAGAGAATTTGTCCTATTAGGACACCTTGCCCCACACCATCCGGTCCTGTGAGAACAAATCAACCGGACTTTATATATATATATATAGTTCCGACGGACTGCTCACAAGTCGATGTGGACAGTTGATGGACTAGTTTATGCATTCAAACCTAACTATATATATAGTACTGTATAATAAGTCCCTTAAGTCACCATACTTAACGCACTGTGTAGATTTTCTATCATTTTTTTTGTAAATCATATATTTATCTTATTATTTTGTTTTGTTATTACTGTTGCTCGTAAGTGTGCCGAACCTTTAACAGCCCAATAAACATTAACAGATAAACAAGTTCAGTACGGTTTCATTACCCCTTCACGGCAGTTTGCCTGAAGCGGCACATCGTGAGTCACAATGCAGAAGCTTCGGAGTTTAACCGGATTCAAAGCCAGAGAGCAGCATACAGCACATGTGGTGAACACCGGTTACAATGGGTAACTTTAAGTCAAATGCAATCATATTCACTTTCTTTCTTCCCTCTTACTGCTTGATCACCTTCATTTTTTGTGTCGAGATTGATTGCATTTTTTGCCATAATTGTAAGTCAAATATAACTGAATGCAGTCAAAACAGCTGCAGGTAATAAACTGAGATTGAGATGAAGGAGTCACAGCATACAGAGTTGGTGTGGCTAAAATTGACGTTTGCCCATGAGACGTGGTAGTGGTGGTAAAACGAATGGTTGTAAGATGCATGGTTGTAAGTTAACAACTACCTGAATGTATATATACATTATAAAGATGGATGGCCAGGGCCCTTACCTGACCAGGATACCTTCTTAAAGGAAGGAACGGGGGAGCAGATATGCACAGGGCACTGCCACCCCCGGAACGCTAGAAAGCAGCCCCCTGGGTTGCAGCGGTGCCTAGGATTCTCACAGGGCTCCATGGGTGTTGGAGTTTGGCACAGTACTGTTGGGTTCCATGGGGGCCACTAGGGGGACTTGCAGTGCCATACTTTGTCAGGCTTCCGCCACACCTGTGGATGCTTCCAGACCTTGCTAACGAGCCACCTGGTGCAGCTAAAAAAGGAGCCGCCTGCCTCCATTCCGGGAGTCAAATTTGGGAGGAGGAGTATGAGGACAAAGCCTTGCCGGAAGAGGAGGAGTGGAGGCAGAGACTGAAAGAAGAAAAGTGTGCTTTGTGATTATATTATGCTTTTGTGATGTGCACTGCATTTGAAAAACACGTGTGTGTGTTGCAGAGATGTGCCTGTGTCTGATAGTGTTGGGTTTGGGGAGCTGGAGTGCCCGCTGGTGGCTATTACATATATATAATTACACAGTATACAGTACATATAGAGTATCTGGTGCATCACAAGCATTTCTAGTAAAAAAATGAATTGTATTTGTCATTCCAACAGATCGCACATCAAAAACATTATTACTACTTTTACAAATCCCTTACCAAATGGCATATACTGTTAATGCTAAAGATTACATTTATTGCTAAAATTTAAACCCATCTGTGGTAGCCAGCCCGGACACAGACAGGCGGACACGTTGACGTCACCCACAACACGTTTATTATACATATTGTTTTCACAAATGCACCTCAAAACCCTCAAATACCCCAAAGTCCAGGCCACTCCTCGAATGCCTTTTCTTCTTCAGGCCGCCTCCACTCCTCTCCTTCAAACTTTGTCTTTCTCCTCACCCGACTCTAGCCCTGCATGAAGGGAGGTGGCCTCTTTTATATGCACCCGGATGTGCTCCAGGTGCTTCCCGGCAATCTCCCACCGGCACTCCCCAGTGTGGCGGAAGTGCAGGCTGCGTACCTGGAAGCACTCTGGGTGTCCCCACTCGTCTTCCCTGCAGCACTTCCTGGTGTGGCGGAAGTGCTGAGGTCCAGGGTTCTCCAGGTATTGGGGTGCCCCCTGGCGGTGACCACGGGCCCCTAGAGGGCTAGGCTTCACAGCCCTGTACCTGTGGTCCCAAACACCACCAGGGTAGATGCCCCCTCATGGTCTGGGGAAGGTGTGAGCCCTCCTCCTGTCCTCTTAGGCATCCCGGCTGGGTTCCACCCCCAGCCACGTGTCACACCATCCAATATATATATTATAAATACCCGCGCTTCGCAGCGGTGAAGTACTGCTTTAAAATTTTTATTAAGAAGAAAAGTAAACCTTTTTAAAGTGAGCGAAAATATACCAATAATTACTTGTTACTTGATATTATATTAAGTACAAAATCTGATCTGTGTCTTCTCACCGAAACCTGGCTTAGTAAATGTGACACTGTCCCCCTAGCTGAGGCGTCACCAGATGGCTACTCATTCCTTCATAAGTCTAGAGATTCAGGTCGAGGAGGAGGCCTTGGAATAATTCATTGTAACAAAATGCAAATCACTTCTAAAAATTTAGGCAACTTTACATCCTTTGAGGCATTCATTTTAAATATTAAAACAGATTCCAACACAATTATAGTGCTAGTCTATAGACCACCAGGGCCGTATTCATTGTTCATGTCTGAATTTAGCAACCTTTTATCTGACTTGGCTATAAATTATGATCACGTAGTACTGATGGGAGATTTTAATGTACACATTGATGTGGAAACTGACACTTTTAGCAAATGTTTTACTTATTTGTTAAATTCAGTAGGATTTTGTCAGAATGTCAGAGGTCCAACTCATAATCATAACCACACATTAGATTTAATTATAACTTACAAAGTTGAAATTCAAAATTTAATTATTACTCCATTAAATGAAGTTATTTCCGATCATTACTTAATTACATTTGATTTAGTCCTGCCCTTGCCAACACACTCCCAGATTAAAACAAAGACAGTGCGACATCTAGATTGTAATTCTGCTTCAAAATTTATAGATACTTTGAGTAAGTCGAGTGTAATTGTGGAAAACCATTTAGATCAGTTAACATCAAATGTAAACACGGAAAACAATTTAGATCAGCTAACATCACATTATAATGTGACCTTGAGAGATACTCTGGACACAGTGGCTCCCCTTAAAACAAAAGTGATCAAAGCACAGAAACTCTCCCTGGTTTAATGAAAACACGCGAGCTCTTAAATTAGAGTGTCGAAAACTGGAGCGCAGATGGAGAACAACAAAGCTACATGTCTTTCAAATTGCATGGACAGAGAGTGTTAATAAATATAAAAAAGCCCTCTTTAAAGCTCGGTCAGAATACTATTCTACATTAATAGATAACAATAATAAAAATCCTCGGGTACTGTTTAGAACAGTGGCTAAATTAACAAATGGAAATTCAGATCAGCAGTGCAAAATACCAACAGACATTAGCAGTACAGACTTTATGAACTTCTTCAATGAGAAAATTAAAAATATAAGATCCCAGATCTCTGCATCACAGTACAAACCAAATACTAGCTTAGCAGACCCTGTCTCACATTGCACTCAGCACTTTAGTAATTTTAATCCTGTAACTGAGCAGGAAGTATTACGTTTAATTTCTAAAATGAAGCCCACTACTTGTTCCCTAGATCCAGTGCCAACAAAACTAGTAAAAAGTGCAATGGATGTTCTTGCAACGCCTATCCTAAACATTATCAATAGTTCATTATTGCATGGCACAGTACCTGATACACTAAAAGTGTCAGTCATTAAACCATTACTTAAAAAGTCAGACCTTGACCCACATATACTAAATAATTATAGGCCTATTTCAAATTTACCGTTTCTCTCTAAAATACTAGAAAAAGTAGTCGCCAGTCAGCTTCAGACACACCTTACGCATTACAATTTATTTGAGAAATTCCAGTCTGGTTTTCGCACTGGTCATAGTACAGAAACGGCACTAACACGGGTTGTAAATGACATTCTGATATCCTCTGATGAAGGAAAGTCCACTGTAATTATGTTGTTGGACTTAAGTGCAGCATTTGACACCATCGACCACTCTATTTTACTGCACAGGCTAGAAAATGATGTTGGGCTTACAGGGCACCGTGCTCGCTTGGTTTAGTTCTTACTTATCAAATCGATTCCAATATGTACAGAAATGTGCTGACAGTACTCCATCATTATACACAGAAGTTCAATATGGTGTCCCGCAGGGCTCAGTACTGGGACCTTTACTGTTTTCACTTTACATGCTTCCACTGGGATCTCTCATTAGGAAACATAATGTTAATTTTCACTCGTATGCAGATGACACCCAGTTATACCTTTCATTTAAATCAGATGAAGTTTCTCCAATGCTGTCTTTAATTAGTTGTGTTAGTGAATTAAAGGAGTGGATGAATAAGAACTACTTGTCTTTAAATACAGATAAAACAGAGATGTTAATTGTTGGAGGGAATGATGCTGATCACAATAATATTTTGTCATCATTTAACTCAGTGGGAATCCCAGTCAATTTTACTGAATCAGCCCGCAATCTAGGAGTTATCTTTGACTCTAGCATGTCATTTAAAGCGCATATTACAAAGTTGTCCAAAACATGTTTCTTCCAATTTAAAAATGTTAGGAAATTAAGGCGCTTTTTAAATAAACAGGATTCTGAGAAACTAATTCATGCATTTATCTCTAGTAGGATTGACTACTGCAATGCGATGTTCACTGGATGTTCAAACTGTTCTTTATACATCCTCCAGTTAATCCAAAATGCGGCTACGAGAATTATTACAAGAACAAGAAAATACGAACACATAACTCCAGTTCTTAAATCCTTACACTGGCTCCCGATTAAGTTTAGGGTAGATTTCAAAATCCTTCTTTTAACATATAAAGCATTAAATGGTCGAGGTCCGGCTTACTTGTCTGAACTTATCATGAGTTACAAACCTGAGCGCACATTAAGATCTCAAGATGCCGGTCTGCTTATGATTCCAAGAATTAATAAAATAACAGTGGGGGGGTCGAGCTTTTAGTTACAGGGCCCCTAAACTGTGGAATGGTCTGCCTGCTACTATAAGAGATGCCCCTTCGGTCTCAGCTTTTAAATCCCGGCTGAAGACTCACTACTTCAGTTTAGCATATCCTGACTAGAGCTGCTGATTAACTGTACAGACTGCATCTCTGTTGTTAGTCATTAGCACTTAAACATAAGTAACATGACAGTTATAATTGTATACTAACCCTCACTTATTCTGTTTTTCTTCTCGGTACTCAAATGTGGCACTTGGTGCCATGGCCCACCCGCCAAGTTGTTTTGCCTGCCTAAGGAAAAGTCATCTCTGATGGAGGATCGCAGGAATCGTGGGAAAGAGGGGTCCTTTCATCAGATTGGCTGGCCCAGCACTGTTTCAGCCGTGGAATGGCCAAATGGGGGAGGCAGCTTGAAGGATGAGGTCTCCAGGACTCTACACAAATCCAAATCTTATCATGGGATATATCATCTACTCTAAATTCTGCTCTGTACTTCTAAAATTTATATTTTTTATCTCTTACTATATTGAGGAATTGTTCTGTTCTGTGTACTGTATTGTATTGTATTGACCCCCTTCTTTTGACACCCACTGCACGCCCAACCTACCTGGAAAGGGGTCTCTCTTTGAACTGCCTTTCCCAAGGTTTCTTCCATTTTTTCCCTACAAGGTTTTTTTTTGGGAGTTTCTCCTTGTCTTCTTAGAGAGTCAAGGCTGGGGGGCTGTCAAGAGGCAGGGCCTGTTAAAGCCCATTGCGGCACTTCCTGTGTGATTTTGGGCTATACAAAAATAAATTGTATTGTATTGTATTGTATTGTATTGTTAAGGATCTCTTTGTATACCATGTTGTCAGTTCGGCCCTCTGGTTGTAATATGACCAAGCTGTGCGCTGAGCTTACTCTTGAGCATGCAACGTATAGTTGGCCATGTGAAAAGCAATCTTGCCTCAAATCAATGCCAACCTTTTGTAGGGTCTGTCCCTGAGACTTATTAATTGTCATTTTGAAGCAGAGCCTTACTGGAAATTGGAGGCGTTTGAAATGAAATGGGTTTCATCGATAACTTTGCATCCAGCTTTTGAGAGTTTAAACATTCATAAATATCAAAGTGTCCACTACTCAAATTGTCACCTGTGAATCTAAGATGTTTAAGAGGCATTGACGGTTGTCCAAAGGTGTAAAATATTTCGCCATTTCGGTACACTTGAAAGACACAACCGAACAATTCAGCGGCAGCCATCAACTCACATGCAGAACCATAGGTGAAGGGCTTAAGCATTTCACTCTTATAGTGCTCCTGTGTAGTATAATTATCTCCTGTACCGTCATCAGTCCACACCTTGAACCTGTCCCAGTCATTCAATACACAAGACACAATGTTCCTCTGGATATCAAGAGTGAGCCTGATATGGCCGTGCAATATGTAACACAGAGAATGGAAAAGGCAGTCGCCTTCTTTGGGCATGGAAACCACTCGGTAAGTGACAGTTCTTTGATCGATGGTGATCACCTCGATAGACATGTTAATGGGAGTACAGTTGGAACGATAAAGGAAATGGGTACCTGAACAATGTAAACTAAGTCTAAAATACCTACACAATAACTATAATTGTAATAAACGAACAATAAAACAGCGGAGAAGCCGTGGATTAAATAAAAAGGCTGCAGTTATCAGCAGGGAGATGTCAATACCGTGGCGAAGCAAGGAAGGGAATAAAGTGACCGGAGAGACGGACGGCCTTATATAGGCAGGCAGCCAACTACGTGGGAGGCGTGGGGATGGGGGACCCGTTGGGAGCGTTGGGAACCCACATACCAAATTTCTTAAAGTAAGTAACAAAGACCGTTGGAAAGTTCAATATGGCGGCCGACAGTGGCATCGTACCACCGAAATAAGTACGTACATCGGTTTCGGTTAGCGCAGGGAAGCCGTCTACCACATTTCGTGAAGATGGGGCCATAAATAAGAAAGTTTAACATGGCGGACGTTGTTGACGCCTTTTATTAGTATAGATATATACAGTATATATATACAGTATATATATATATATATATATATATATATATATATATATATATATACATTCTGTATATATATATATATATATATATATATATATATATATATATATATATGTGTTGTCACGCACGCGCGATTAGGGAGCTGCGGAACGACCTAAACTGTTGCGCGAAAGCATATACCAGACGGGAATGGCGGAGTACTAACCTTTCTCTCTTTATGTCCAACAGAAAGAAAGACACAACACCGCCCTGAACCTGCTGAACATGGATTCCCAACACGCCACTTCCGCCTTCCCTCTGTCGCACCCCAATGACGTCAACAGTCCCATCATCCATCTCGGTCCCTTCCCAGCAGCGCTTCATCCATTTCCGGTCCCTCCCTCATAAATGTCCCCCCCCCCCGTCCGCCATGATGGCGAACGGTGTTATGACAGTTGTATTGTATATTCGACTGATTGCACTTTTCCCACAGTATATGGGGCCGGAAAACCCCAAACCTTTTTCTGATTTCTTGTGTCTTTTTTACAGTGGCGTAGTCGGCAGGAGAGAAATATTGTCCGAACATGTCAGAAGGACAAGAACTAAACGAAGTGCTGTCCGGGATGGCTGCCCAAATCCAGAATCTCCGGATCGCACATGCAGAAACAACGCGGGAGCTTGAAGCAACCAAGGCAAGGCTGACAACGGCGGAAGCGGTAAGACCGGAGCCCTCCCGACCTCCGCCTCCTCCGATGGTACCGTTGTCCGAAGCAGATGATATAGAATCATACCTCGGCATATTTGAGAGGACCGCCTCTCGCAACAAGTGGCCGCGGGCGGAGTGGGCGTCCATTTTGGCTCCGTACCTGAAGGGTGCTGCGCAGCGGGCCTATTACGATCTCCCCGAGGAGGAGGCCGCAGATTACGACCTCCTAAAGCCAGAGATCCTGAGTCGCTACGGCATCACTACGGACCAGCAGGCGAGTGAATGGCGAACCTGGCAGTTCAACCCCGACCACCCTGCCCGAGCCCAGGCTTTCGAGTCCTGGAGCAAGATGGGGCGTTGGTTAAGCCCGGATGGTCCCCAGGCACGTAAAGTAGTAGAGCAGGTGGCGTGTGAGGGCTTAGTGAACGCTATGCCGGGATATCTCGCCCAGCAGGTCTGTAGACACCCCTACAAGGACATGAAAGGACTCTTGGAGGTCCTGGAGCGTCAACTCGCGGTGCACCGAACCGGAGGATCGGAAAAGTCGGCTCGTGGCACTCGACAGGGGCGGACCAGTCACTCCGAGCCCACACGTCGCACGGCGGAAGCACCGCCAAAGGCCAAGGACAGACCCGGCCCGCCGTGCTGTTTCAAGTGCGGGGACCTCGGTCACCTGTTGTCTGCCTGCCCTCTGTATCAGCCACTCCAGGAGCCAATGGACTGTACTTGGGCCACCACAGAAAGGTACTGTGCTCTGTCAAACCCTCTGGCTATTCCAAATACGGGAGTGGTTTTAGTTAATGGTCATTCTGTGCTTGCATTGTTTGATTCCGGTAGCAAAATTACCATTGTTGCTCGCCGTTATGTTTTACCGCGACAATGGCGATACCAGTATGTCAGTGTAACTTGTGTACATGGGGAGACCAAGTCTTATAAGTCCGCAAAGTGTTTTTTATCATGGAATGGTGGCTTGTCTCAGTTAACGGTTGCGGTTTTACCCGAGCCACCTTTTCCTGTCATTTTGGGACACGACTGGTCAGATAGCAACAGCGGGAAACAAATAACCACTCCTAGAGCTAAGTTGGGTCTTGTTATGGGTACGCGAAGCACCACCCCGCGGCTCCCAGGCCGTGCACACGGGAGAATGCCTTAGATAACAGTGACCAGGGGGAAGAGTCTCTGGCGTCGGACCCCGACCCGGAAGAAGATCCGGGCGAGGGCACGAGCCAAGGAGTCTGCAGAGCTCCCGTACATGCGGACACGATAGACTCTATTGTTAATCAGTTCCGGTCTACACCCGCGTCATTTAAAAGGGAACATTGGAATGATGATTCCCTAAAAAACGCCCGGAATGCAATTGTTTCAGTAAATGACCATTTGTCAGACAGTTCCTTGCCACCGGAGCCCTACTTTGTATTAGAACATGATCTGTTGTATCGAGTCGCGAGTCACGAAGGTGGAGCGCGGAAGTTATTGTTAGTGCCGCGAACCTTCCAGCGGGAGGTTTGCGAACTGCCGCACTCCCATCTCCTAGGTGCCCATCTGGGAACCGAAAAAACGCTGGAGAGAATTAAACAGCGGTTTTATTGGCCAGGAATAAATGAGGAGGTTCGACGTTTCTGTCAGTCCTGCCCAGAGTGTCAGATCCGTCAGATTCCTAGGAGGGACCGCGCTCCTCTAGTTCCTATTCCCCTTATTGATATTCCCTTTGAGAGGATCGGTATTGATCTTGTAGGTCCCCTAGAACCTTCGACCCGTGGCCAAAAGTACATATTGGTCATGGTAGATTATGCAACTCGATACCCAGAGGCGGTGCCCTTACGTTCTGCTACTTCTAAGAATATCGCACGGGAATTAGTCAGGCTCTTTGCCCGAGTGGGAATACCTAAAGAAGTCCCCACGGATCAAGGTACTCCCTTTACTTCGGATACATTCAGGGAGGTTGCTAAGTTTCTTAAAATTAAACATCTGAGGACGTCTGTTTATCACCCGCAAACCGATGGTTTAGTGGAGCGCTTCAATCAGACGCTTAAACAGATGTTACGTAAGGTAGTCAGCGCGGACGGTAGGAACTGGGACGAGCTTTTGCCCTTCGTGCTCTTTGCTTACAGGGAAGTCCCACAGGCCTCCACGGGTTTTTCCCCCTTTGAACTCTTATATGGACGCCAGCCCCGGGGACTTTTAGATATATTAAAAGAAGGCTGGGAAGAGGAGGCTCTACCTGGCAGTAATGTTTTGGAGTACATCGCGCAAATGCGCGATAGAATGAACAAAATCCGACCCATCCTAAAAGATCACATGACCCGTGCTCAAGCAACGCAAGCCCGGTGCTATAATAGAAATGCTGTCCTCAGGGAATTTCACCCCGGAGACCGCGTGATGGTACTTGTACCCACATCCCACTCTAAATTACTGGCCCATTGGCAGGGTCCTTATGAGGTTAAGGAGCGGAAAGGGCTGGTGGATTATTTGGTGAAACAACCAAATCGTAGACCTGCCGAGAGAGTGTACCACGTGAACTTGTTAAAGCCATGGAGAGATAGGGACGAGGCTCCACCCTCCGGTACCGCCCTCTCCCTTTGCGCAAGTAAACTCACACTTAACCTCGGACCGGACTTAACCCCATCACAACGGCTGGAGCTGGAACATGCTATCCATGCCGTCCCCGAAGTGTTTAGCGAGTTACCTGGCCGTACTTCGTTGATTGAGCACGATATTGTTACTGATCCGGGGGTGGTAGTCAGGGAGAGACCCTATCGCCTCCCGGAAGCAAAGACGACAGAAGTGGAATTAGAGATCCAGAGGATGTTGGACATGAATATTATTGAGGAAAGCTATAGTCCCTGGTCCAGTCCTATCGTCCTCGTCTCTAAGCCAGACGGGTCCTGGAGGTTTTGCAATGACTTCAGGCGTCTGAACCAAGTCTCTAAGTTCGATGCCTACCCTATGCCCCGAGTGGACGATCTGTTGGAGCGCCTAGGGAGGGCACAATACTTGACTACCTTGGACATGACAAAAGGGTACTGGCAAATTCCCTTAACGGCATCCGCCAGAGAGAAAACAGCATTCAGTACCCCTAGTGGACATTGGCAGTATAAGGTCCTCCCATTCGGGTTGCACAGGGCACCTGCAACGTTCCAGTGTCTGGTGGACAGAGTGCTACGGCCCCATCAATCCTATTGTGCCGCCTACTTGGATGACGTAGTCATTTATTCCGGCACCTGGGAGGAACATATACTGCAGGTGTATGCTGTTCTTGCCACACTAGCGAAGGCCGGCCTCCGCATTAATCCACGTAAGTGTTACTTTGGCTTAAGGGAGGCCAAATATTTAGGCTACCTAGTGGGGCGGGGACAGGTGAAACCCCAATGCTCCAAAATAAAGGACATCTTGGAATGGCCCCGTCCGATAACCAAGAAACAGGTGCAGGCTTTCTTAGGGTTAGCGGGGTATTACCGCCGGTTTGTTCCCCGTTTCTCTGAAAGAGCAGCACCCTTGACTGATCTCACAAAGAAAGGGTCTCCTGTCTATGTAGTATGGAACCAGAAAGCGGAACAAGCATTCAGTGACTTAAAAAAGGCCCTGACGTCGGCACCTATATTACACACCCCTAACTTCTCTTTACCTTTTCTTCTCCAGACCGACGCTTTGGACACAGGCCTGGGTGCAGTGTTGAGCCAAAGCGTCGACGGTGCCGAACACCCCGTGTTTTACCTGAGCCGGAAATTGTTGGACCGAGAGACCAGGTACGCGGCGGTTGAGAGGGAGGCCTTGGCCATTAAGTGGGCGGTGACTCATCTGCGGTACTACCTGCTGGGTCGTGAGTTCACTCTGGTAACGGACCATGCCGCCCTACAGTGGATGGCCCTGCACAAGGAATCGAACCCTCGTGTCACCAGGTGGTTTTTGGACCTGCAGCCTTACAAGTTTACCGTTACTTATCGCCGGAGTCCCCTTCAGGCCAATGCGGATGCCCTCTCCCGGGTTCACGACCTCTCGGTTTGGTCCGCCTGACCCGATGGGTCTGGGCTGAGGGGGGGGGTCATGTCACGCACGCGTGATTAGGGAGCCGCGGAACGACCTAAACTGTTGCACGAAAGCATATACCAGACGGGAATGGCGGAGTACTAACCTTTCTCTCTTTATCTCCAACAGAAAGAAAGACACAACATCGCCATGAACCTGCTGAACATGGATTCCCAACACGCCACTTTCGCCTTCCCTCTGTCGCACCCCAATGACGTCAACAGTCCCATCATCCATCTCGGTTCCTTCCCAGCAGCGCTTCATCCATTTCCGGTCCCTCCCTCATAAATGCCCCCCCCCCGTCCGCCATGATGGCGAACGGTGTTATGACAGTTGTATTGTATATTCGACTGATTGCACTTTTCCCACAGTATATGGGGCCAGAAAACCCCAAACCTTTTTCTGATTTCTTGTGTCTTTTTTACAGTGTGTATATTTGCAGAGCCTTCAGGAAGCATTCAGACTTCACATTTTTCATATTTTGTTATGTTACAGTCTTATGCTAAAATTATTTTAATGAATTTTTCCCTTATCAAACAACCCTCCAGAATGACAAAGAAGAGCCCTAGAATGACAAAGTGAAAACATGATTTTGCATTTTTAATAAAAAATAAAAAAAAAAAGTGAAAGGGTCAGGCAGGTAATGTGAATATCCAGAATATGAGAGGTTGCTGTCATTAACTGTCTTGTCTGTTTTCTCCGCAGCTTCTCTATAATGCACTAGAGAAGGCATTGCCCCTTCTGGACAGAGCCATCTAAAGACAGACACCCTGGAAGGAGGCATTATTCCTAGAGCCAAGCCTACAACAGGACGGAGCTCCCAACCTGACCCGCTCTAAATCTATTGTTGAGGCTTAAAGTGACGACCAGCGAAAGGTAACTTTTTCTTGTTTATATGGTGCCAATGTGCACTGGTTTACTTTAGTTATAAAATTAAATGGGGTAGCCTAGACTTTTCTGATTTACTTGGGCAATTTTTTTTTTCTTCAATTTGTTGAATTTAAAAAGGCTGAATTTCATATGTGAAATGGTATGTATAATCTCTAAAGTACATTTATCAAGTAGTTTGATTTGTTGGTATTTTTAATATTTATGGATGATATTTCACTTTTACACTATAATTCAAATAGAGAACCAGCAGAACCGAAGGGTAGGTTGTACTTTTATGTAACATCTTTAAGTTATTTTAAAGAATCCAAGCTGATTAATACAATGTCAGATGTTAAGTGATTCCGAGGAGTATCTTTACTGGTCAGAATGAACAGCCCATGACATCAGCATCTTCTCTAAAAATTAGCAGTTAGTTGTGCTGCATCACTTCAGCTTCAACTACTTTAGCACAGAACACCTACACATCTGCGACTCAGGCTCGCATAACTGAATTTTTATTAAGCCTTACTGGGTTTGTCTCATTAAAAGTCTATGGCAACTTTAGCTTTTCTAACCCTGCAGCTGAAGCACTTAACACTTTTTAGAAGTGCTAGGAACAGGAACAAATTGACAATTAGTCAAAAGTGATTTAGTAAAAGAGGTAGAGGAATTTTTTAGGGTATACTGAACCTACAATACATGATGACTTCATTTAGCATTTCAGAGGAAAATTAGAAGGATCATAAAAAAACTGGGTTACTCTGGTAGTAGTGTTGCTGTCTTACAACTCCAGAAGACTTTGATTGAACCTTGACCAGGTCAATGTCCATGTGAAACTTAATATAATAGGGGTATTTGATTAGGAATTTCTCCATGCCTCCCAAAGACATGTGGGTTAGGTTTATTGACAATTCTTAGCTGAGTGAGTATGTGTGTGAAGGGCTGCCATTGAGTCCAATGGTTGTCTCACAGCTTGAACTCAGTGATTCCAGGATAGGCTGAAGATCCTCAATGGCCTGAAAAGGACATTTTCAAGAAGATGAATGAATGAATGAACTCTAAACTTAACACTCCTTTTTTTCAAGGTTTCTCTCGAAAATATATTGGACTTGTTTCTTGTGCTAAATTCATATGATCTTTCATTATGAATGGTGACAGAAGGAGACATGAAAGCCGGGCTCATGGGGTGCTGCATGACCCCCAAATTTGCCCAATCATTACAATCTCTCCTTGACTTGTTACACTTTACAGAGTGAATGTGATGTGACTGTTAGAAAAACAGCATTGACTTGCAGGTTGATGTTGTGCAATATTTTGAATTCTAAGTGGAGCAGAATTCTTTTTTTTTTTTTAATATTATGAATGTTACATACGTTACATCTCCTGCTGCTGACCTGTTTTTTTGTAAAATATTAGAGCTTTTCTTTTTTATGTCAATAGAGGTTAATGGGATCAAGGACATGATTTAAAAAATGTGGTGTACATCAGCAGGGGAAATCCATTTGTGACAAGCATTTCTAAAATCTTGGCTAGGATTATAAAGAGGGGAAAAGTGGCTCGTGCTTGTAACCATAGAGTCACATTAAGCATGGAGCAATTATGTTCTGAAAGGTTTTCAAGTACATCACCGTTCACAAATACATAATAATTGTATGTATGTGTGTGTATTTTGCTTTAATAAATAAAGATGTGGAAATGTACTATATGTGCATCACTTAGATAACATTTGGAAATTAAGAAATTCTTCTCAGCATGCAAAACTGTCAAAGTATTCATTTCACACCCCAGGATTCAAAGCGCTCATTGTCTCCTTTTACTGGAGCTTTTTTAACCTGAAGGTTTCTATGAGTCAATAATTTTATTTCTACAGTGTTTTCATTAAATGCATTTCATTTATTCATTCATTTTCCAAATTTGCCTATTACAATGCAGTATTACATCATAAAAAGTATGAATGACAGTAAAATAGCACATGAATAATCTTACCAAGCATTTGATTAAAAAGTAATGAAAATGCCTACAACAAAATTAATAGGGCTCTCTCGCCTTGTTCAGTTCCTAGCCATGGTGCTTTCTGTCCGGAGAACCTCATCTTCAGTAACCATTCGTGTTGTGGCCAGAGCCCAAAGACATCGTAGCAAGTCACTGGCTGCCATTAAATTGTGTATCACCATCATAGGAATGTCATTATGTGATTTCCTCTGCATGATCTTGAATTGAACTGAGTGGGAAAGAATATACAGGGATGGATCCATTAATGGAAAAATAATAATAACATTGTTTTACAATGCTTGGAGTCATAATAATAAAGAAACCGGTGACAAACTTCTTTAGCAATTATTGTGTGTAGCTAGTTATGTTCTGACAATAATTAATATAGGATTAAAATGTAAGTATATTTTTTTACATATTTTTGAATTGTGCATATAATTTACATTGTTTTAAACATGATGTAATGTACTGTTATTGTTGCAATAGCTACTTGGGTTGGCTATACCTGGTGTATACTTAACACATCTGCTCTGGTCGAGAGGTCTGGGTGGCAAAAATTATGTCAGACATGGAAAGACACCCCCTTTCAGGCTCAGACATGCTGGGTTTTCGAGGGGCGCTGCACAGAGAAATTGTTCTGACTATGCGATGCCGCATATCCAGAATAGTGAATTTTGAGGAAAGACAGATGGCAAATGTGAGGTGATACAGGCATCGGTGTGATTCTTCTCTCTTAGATGACAAAGATTCTCAGATTGCGGCAAGGTCATTGGAGAAAACTGTAAATAGCTCTGGACAAAATAGAGCAGTATGTAAGAAAACATGAAAAATATTTAAGGTTATGCCATTTTCTAACCAGCTTAAACCAGAATAGGGTTGCAGGGGTTGCTGGAGCCAATTCCAGCTAGCATAGGGTGCACAGCAGGAACAAACCTTGGACAGGGTGCCAGTCCACCACAGCACAAACACACAGACACACACACACACAAATCAAACACATACTAGGGCCAATTTAGCATCACCAATTCAACTAACCTGCATGTCTTTGGCAGTGGGAGGAAACCGGAGCAGAGGGAGGAAACCCACACAGACACAGGGAGAACATTCAATTTCCAAGTGGGGAGGACCCAGGACACTAACCCCGGTCTCCTTATTGTGAGGCAGCAACGCTACCCAAATATTTAAAGTCCATCTTTTCATCTTGTAGGCCACACATCTGCATAATAAGAACATTATACTCAGCCTCCTTTCTCCACTTTTTGGTTAATGGGTTTGACATGCCACCTACTCTTTTTTTTTCCTCTTAAAGCCAGTAAAAACAGGAACAACTCTTCTTCCATCAGTATAGTCTCATCAAGCTTAGCCATCTTTTGCTGAACAATCATATAAACAATTCACTTCCACTGGTAAGAAATCGTTAGGTATGCAATATTAAAGCATAAGTTTGTATCTTTCAAGTCAAAGTTATTACTTCACAAACATGGTATATATGCATTTGTTACATGGAATTTTGTTCCAAAGTCTATTGTTTTCTATAAATTTGAATAAATATCTTGCACACACTGGCTCCTTACAATAGAGGCAACTGGGCACAAAACATCACAAGAAAATAAAAGCCTAAAAATTACCAAACACGTCCTCTTTGAGTTTCGATGAAAGTAAACATACCTTCCGAGTTTCCAATGCAAGTTTGTGACAACAAAAGGGATCTGGAAATAATTGTTTTATTACATATTCCTGATACTATTTTTCTTGAGGTAAGGGTATGCTTTCTATTTGCTTGTGTGAGTTCTCATATAAATATGAAAGTAAATCAAAACAATACTGACCACCTGGCCCGAAAATTTTACTGTGATTTGATCTTCAAGAGGAACCCATTCCCAGTAGGTGTTAAAGTTTATTGTAGAAGACTACAAGTGCTGAGGTAGCGTTCACAGCTGGTTTCTTTTAAAAGTGGCTAAATCTCATAATGTTGTTTTTTTATTCAAGAATGGTATGTATAAGCTCTTTTATAATGTGTGTGTAATCGCAAGATGCAAATCAATACTTGAAAACTATCTTGGTTTGAAATATAGATATATTCTGTAAGACAGGTAGAAAATTCTTTGTTAGTTGTGGTAATTATACTTCAAACACACAAGATATTTTATATGGTGTTCCACAAGGCTCTATACTGGGTCCGCTGCTCTTTTTGATCTACATGCTTCCGTTAGGTCAGATTATCTCGGGGCATAATGTGATCTATGCTGATGACAACAGCTGTATTTATCAATAGCACCTGATGACCCCCGACTCTGTTGTTTCACTAACACAATGTCTTACTTGTGTTTCTGAGTGGATGAGTAATAATTTTCTCAAGCTAAATAAAGAGAAAACTGAAATTTTAGTGAAAGGCAATAATGGATATAATGAAGTTATTAGAAATAAACTTGATGCATTAAGATGAAAAGTCAACACGGAGGTAAAGCATTTAGGGGTAACTGTTGACTGTGACCTGAATTTTAAATCGCATATTAATCAGATCACTAGGACAGCATTTTTTCACTTAAGAAATATAGCAAAAGTTAGACCTCTTATATCATTGAAAGATGCTGAGAAATTAGTTCACACTTTGTTTTCAGTCGACTAGATTACTGAAACTCACTCCTCTCAGGACTACCAAAAAAGACATAAATCGATTGCAACTAGTGCAGAATGCAGCTGCTAGAATCCTAACTCGGGAAAAGAAAATCCGAGCACATCTCTCCAGTTTTGATGTCACTACAACTGGTTACCTGTGTTATTCAGAATTGACTTTAAAATTCTACTTATGGTTATAAAGCCTTAAATAATCTCGCGCCATCTTATATATCGATTTATATGTCTGGACATCTTATATTCCAAATCATATCCTCAGATCCTCAAATGAGTGTCTGCTAGAATTCCAAGAGCTAAACTTAAAAGAAGTGGTGAGGCGGCCTTCTGATGTTATGCACCTAAAATCTGGAATAGCCTGCCAATAGGAATTCACCAGGCTGATACGGTGGAGCACTTTAAAAAACTGCTAAAACACATTACTTAACATGGCTTTCTCATAACTTCATTTTAATTTAATCCTGATGCTCTGCATATTCAATTAATTATCATTGCTATTCATGGTGGCTCCAAAATCCGTACTAACCCCTACTTTCTCTTCTGTTCTTTTTCCGGTTTTCTGTGGTGGCAACCTGTGCCACCACCACCTAATCAAAGCACCGTAATGTCCCCACATTGATGGATTAAAGGCCAGAAGTCCATGTGACCGTCATCATCAAGTCCTTCCATGAAAACCCTGAATACAATGAGGACTGATCATTTATGTTAGGTAGAATGCCTAGAGGGGGCTGGGTGGTCTTATGCCCTGGAACCCCTGCAGATTTTATTTTTCTCCAGCCATCTGGAGTTTTTTTGTTTTTTTTGTCCTCCCTGGCCATCGGACATTACTTTTATTCTATGTTAATTAGCGTTCTTTTATTTTAATTTAGCACTTTGAGTTACATTATTTGTATGAAAATGTGCTATATAAATAAATGTTGTTGTTGTTGTTTTAAGGATTTACCCATGCCCTAATGATCACAATGTAAACACCAGTGCAGACAAGATATTATTTTAAAGTTATAGAAAATGTTGGAATTTGGAATACAGTATCACGTGGCAAATGCATAATGTAAATACCATGTTTGTGAAAAAATTAGTTTGACTTGAAAAATATCAGACTTATCCTTTAAACAAACACTGCCACTTAGAAAAATATCGATGCAATGCGCAAATGGGAAGCCAAAGTACAAAAACATTTTGGTTACTAATAGAATGTGTGCTTTGCGTCACAGTCTGATCACAAACTTAATGCGATAAATACAAACAGGGTGTCACCCGCGTGTGCACTTGAGAGGCAGCTTAAGGGCTCTGGTGATTGTATTTACCCAACGAGCCAAAGGTTGGCGCTGTGTGCTTATGCCTTCTCTCTTCCTCCTTTTGAAGAAAGGAAGATTGACGGCCATTCCACCTTTGATGTCACTTCCATTGTCCACTTTCCTGGACTCACCCCTTCCTGCCTGGAACCCATATGACGAGCAACTCGATCATATTTGAGTCAGTTCACTCTCTGACTCCAAAAAACAAAGATTATTTCCTTTTTCTTTTGCTTTCATTATATGAGGTCACAGACATGCCCCAAACCTTGTCTTATTCTACAAGGGCTTAAGCCATTATGAACTCTTTTGAAAAGTTAAGGATACTAAATGGTCAGCACTAGGATCTTTCTAGAGATTGAGGTCATCTATTGGCATGTATCATTTTAATGGGTAGAAACAGGTAATATACATGTAAAATAGTCAAAAGTATATTTATAATATGCTTGGCTGATTTTAGAAAAAACACCCGCTTCATAAATATGACATTTGCTAATTTACTAGCTTAAAAAGTCCAGGTTTATTCCCCATGCTTTAGGGAGACTATGGATTTATTTCAGTTAAAAGATTTGAGCCAGCATACATTGATTTGAACGTATTTAGATGTAAGCCAAGGTTTAATAAACTTAAATGTTATTAAGATATAGCTTAAATTAGGTAGCTTTGCATTTCTGTTACTGAAAGATTAAAATTTTCAGTGTCTATAGATCTGTGTTGGCTCATGAATTCTGGAAAGCATTTTTTATGCATTTAGTCATAGCTTAACTGAATCATTATGAACCATATTGCTTCTTTTTGGATTTAGACCAACTAAACTTACTTATTTGTTAGAGATATAACTTCTATCATTAAAGTTTAACATGTATTTTTATAATCTGTACTCTCCAAATTTAATTGAATGCAGTTAGGCATAACAAAGTCACTATAGGTGCTATAGGAATTCAAAGGAACCATACTTTAAAAAACTCTTTGAGTCCAGAAAGAGGTTACACAACTAGAATAGGAAATCCATGTGAGTAATTAATTTAAACAGAAAAATGTCTTAAATGTTCCAGTTAGATCACAAACAATAACCCAATTTTTATTCAGAACACACCCCAAAAAAGGACTGTTTAATGCAATATGTTTCCAAGATGTCATTATAAAATATGGTGAATACTTTCAGTTTTCATAACATTCATAGAAAAAAAAATAATCTCACATTACTTGTGTTGCATAATCCACGTGTGCGTTACTCAGTTATATGCACAAAAAGTGCAAAACACAAGCTCTTTTGGTAAAATGTTGTCAAATAGTTACTTGCATTTTGCACATTTTGAGCATATAACTCATAATGGATTTGTGGATTTGTATGTCATACGAATAACGATTTTTTCATGGGTGTTTTCCATATTATTTGCCGTTGCACAGAAGTCAGTAATGACTAATGCCATCGTATCATAAACCTTTTCTCTCCACTCTGCATGAAAGCATGACATAATTTTTTTTTTTCTCAACCACTACTACAAAGTACATTGGGCAAGTACCACATAAAAAATAGCATTTCTTGGTGGAGTATTCCTTTAATGTAATTTTCTATTATAGTTTTAAGTTCAAGTTAAGGTAGTTATTTCAAATAAGGAAGATGGAAGTTTCAAGGTAAGATTGGTATATTCAGTGATCACAGCACCAGAGTGAAGATGTGTTGTATGCTGACTAGTACTGTAATAGGAATGATAAAGAGTCACAAAACCTCTTGAAAAAAGGTTGAGAAAAAATGAAACACATGTTTGCAGGTATAAGTCCAAAACCGAACTGGCTAACAGGTTGAAAGCTGTTCCCTATGTCGGAAGTGATGTTAACTGGGGCCGGACTAATGGTGATGTCATTAAGAGGCAGGTTCTTCGGCTGGTCTGCAGAGAGACAAAAGGAGAAAGGATCAGGTGACAGTGCCAACCCCCGGTCCAACTGAGAACTAACTGAGCCTGTAAACTATCTCCTATGCGCACATGTGTGACAGCACATGCAAGTAAGAATTTCATGAGACTCGACATGTGACAATACTGAACCTATGAATTGTGGTCAAGGTTTTAAATTGCAGTGAAGTATTGCCTCAGACGGGCATTGTAATAAAGTTATTGAGCTTTGTTGTCACACTTATACTGTAAAGTGTACTTATTAAACTGTTAAGTGTTGCTATTAAACCATTAGAAGCTTCCACAAGTTTTCAAAAGTAACTAATAATTACAAGTCAGATTTTTAGAACTTTGTAAGCAACAATGTTTGATTTGAGTTTTTTACACACCAGAACGCATGTGCTAGCATGCTGCAAACTCACATGTAACAATTGTCTAAAACATAATATAGAATGAAATGAGAGTGAGAAAGAAAAAACAAAATGCTCCTAAGACTTAAACACGTAAGTCTGGTATATATCATGTCTTAGTGGTTAAGGCAGTGAAGTTTAAACCTCAAGGCTACTGTGTCATTCTCCAGTGCTGATTTTCAATATGATCCTGTTTAGATTGTTCAAATATAAGCAAACAGTTCTGCTGTACCTCTGTACTTGTAAAACACCTTGAAATGGTGTTCACCATCATTAAAAAGTTGTATTGTTTTTACTGATCCAAGGTGACACCAGTATATGAAATAACATAATCTGGGGGTAAACTGTCTGATTGTTTGCTGTTAAACCCTATAATATGTGATTGTTTCTATTTTTCAAATATTCAGGTTTAAAACTCAAGATATCCTTCTCTGAGCCCTTTTCAGGGATGCCTCATTTTAATTGTTTAACAAAGTCTACACCAAAGTGGTACAAGATGAAGGAATACTCTGGTATCATAAGCAAGACAAACATTTTCAGATACTGTGATCTTTAGGTATTGTCTTTAAATAAAAGTAAATTTTGTGTCACTTTTCCTAGCTGACTGTTTTCAATTTGTTCCCCTAAATTCATCCCTGCTTTTCTTAGTAATTTTCTATTTTTTAGATATAATATTGTTTGCTGATAGTGTGAGGAAACACCTCCCACTATGCTCCATTTTTATTTATTTATTTTTATTTCTTTGCATGCACCATATTTAAAAGGCACTTTTTTACTTACTGGTTTGTGCTCCAGGTGTACATGTGGAGTGGCTGGTTGTTATTGGGCTTGGTGTGGACAGGGTGGCCCATGTTTTCATTCAAAGGGCCCTCGAGTGGAAACACGTGTCTGGTGTTCTCCTGGTATGACCACAGTGTTTGGAAGTTGTGGTGCAGCAAAGTAACAGATAGGATAGCTGCTAGATGGAGAACTTCTGGCTGCTTTGTCTTTTACATCTTATTACTAAATAAGGAGCCATTAACACACTGAATGCAGCTGTTTAAGATTGAAATAAGCAATTAAGGGCGGGGAGACTTAACAAGCAAGACCACTAAAATGAAGCATCAAACTATCACTTAAGCAATAAGTGTTTCATCAGCAATAATTGATTGCTCATTAAGAAACTGGGTTGGAACAAAAACCTGCAACCACTGCGGCTCTCCAGGACTGACGTTGCCTACCCCCTGGCTAGGCGCATGACCAGGAAGAGCGAGTGGTGTTAGACTCGGGTCGGGTGATGGCTGACCCGGGACAAAAGTTGGTCTTTTCGCCAGCCAAGGGGTTCAGTTCAGACCAGGAGAAGGAAAATATGCAAGGAATTAAGGCAACTTCTGAATGATTTATAGGCAGAGGATAGATTGCTATTCCAATTTGCCATGGCAAGCCAGCTTTATCCATAAGTTTTCGGATAGGAGAAGAAAGCAGGCTAAGCATTTTCTTATTTTTCTGAATGGCTGACTCTTTGGAGCTCATTAAAAAGGGGGTTGATCATTTTTTTTCTTTGGAAGGTGTGTGCAATGTGGTGAAGGCAATTTTCTTTTAAATGTTTTCTGTTTTTCACCTTAAACTTTATTGCAGTGTTTGTGTGTCCTTTTTATGACATTCTCTCAATGGAGGTTTTTTTTTTTTTTTTAATAAATACACCTTTTTATTTGTTATATCAGCTGTGTCTGCCTCCCTTATTGTCCCACTGACTCTTGGTCCCGATAGTTCCTACTAAAGCCTAAGACAGGGACACTGGGGTATGACAGTCAGTTACTTCTTAAGCATTAAATGGCATTATATTGTAAAACTGCCACATTTTATAGATTTTCTAAATTTCAAAAAACAGCTAGAATTCTGTCATTTGTGTTAATGAGTCTTCAGTGTTTTTTTCAAGTTTGTAAAAGCACATTAACTTAACAGATACTAAACGTAGTCAGTATAAGAAGTCAGAATAGCTACAAAGGCAAGCATTCTTAAGTTACATGTAATCTCTCTGAGGTATTCTAACTGACAACCCAGAGTATTTGAAAGAAAACCTCCTGAAGAATGCTTAAGGGGAGAAAATATATCTGATAATTAAGTCAAACTGAGGAAAACACTAAAAAGATGGGAATGCTACTGTGAAGCCACCCACCCTGGGCATTCTTGTCAAGTTTCATTCAACAGGAAGCTGTAAGAAGCACAGTCCTTAAAAACTGTGAACATTTTGGAACATTAAACAATCCAGCAGTGCAGCATCACCAAAATTAGAAGACAGAAAGCAAGTTGGACGAGAAGCTTGAGAAAACACTTTACCTCTATAAAAGAAATGTTTCATATCATAACGTAATATTCCCATAATCTAATTCCAGGTCATATGGGCACGAAGCCTAATCTGGCAGCATTAGGAACAATGTAGGAACCCATCACGGACTGAGACACCACACATTTAAAGGAAAATTAATTAAATATTTGCTATATAATTAATATAAGCAGCTTACTTTGCATAGACTGGGTGATGAAGAAAACTGCCAAGGACAGACCAAGAGGACTGTTATGGGTTCTGAGAACCCAACTGGAAGATGGCAGCTTTGTGGATGACATTGCTCTTCTTGCATATGCCCAGCGAGGCACCCAGCAGAAGACAAACTGAGTAGATCAGACTGCAGGAAATGTGGTACTCTAGATCAGGGGTTGGCAAAACTTTCAGCAGTGTTGTACCGAACCTATGATACAATGTTATTCTGTGTGCCGACATTATTCTACCAGTTTTGTTATACAGTACATCGTATCAAAATTGGTCGGGTTATAATGGGCTTATTTATACTTTTGAAGCCAATTATAACCGGATCTTATATTATTGGTCATTCAATATTTTAAAATGCATAGGATCATATGTGAAAAGAATGTTTTGTCAAATTTTAATTTTCAACACATTTATTAAAAATTGTATTACAAATTATAAATTACAATTTTTTTCAATACAACATACATAGTTTGAATTAGAAAAAGTTATCAAGAATTCTAATATGTTTAATCATTCTTTATTTTTAATCAGAGCTATTAATCAATTAATGTGATCCTTCTCCCTGTACCTGTTAGCTCAATTGCTCAATATCAGGTGTATAACTGATCACTTTTAGCTTCACACAGGCTTCTGAATGTACAGGTGTTAGACAACTTCTTTTATAGCTTCACTGTCCTCATCAGAGTTTTAAAATGTGGATTGATGCTTAGTTTGATAATGTCTTTGTACACTTGACGTACAACACATGACACTTTCACAGCATAACGCACACATCCTTTTGTTTGTACAAATTCATATTCATTCGTCTTGAAAAGAGCGAACATCAAGTTTTTGTCTTTTATTAGTTTTATTTAGGGAAGTATATTACCTAATGATAACAAGAGGTTTGTTACCACAGCCTGCACTGAACACACAATTTCCCTTTATATATGAGTCGCATGCACAAAACGTAGGTGGGGATGCTGAGCGTGAACGCATGTGCTGTAATTAAAATATAATAACGAGGCTGGTTTTAACTTACCAAGGCCTGCACTGAACACGTTTTCCATTTAAATGTGAGTCGCATGCGCAAAACGTAGGTGAGGGTGTGAACACATGCGCTGTAATTAAAATATAATTTTTTACTATATTTCATTTCAATCAGAGTGCCACTGATAATCGTTCCGCGTTTTGTCATAGGTTGCCGACCCCTGCTCTAGATATATCCTGGCAAAACCAAAGACAGTTAATGTTTTTCGCTCTGTGGATATCTGCCATATTGTTAAATTGATCATTTTTTTGTAATGTTAGCTTTATAGTTCTTCACCCGTGTTGATCAAACTTTGCAACATGTACTTTTACAGTTGCTCAAAACAGTCCCTCAGTCTGATGTTATTCATTTATGTTGACCTCCTTTGTAAATCACTTCAGATAAAAGCGTCTACTAAGCAAATAAATGTACAGTCGTGGCCAAAAGTTTTGAAAATGACACAAATATTGGTTTTCACAATGTTTGCTACTTCAATGTTTTTAGATATTTTTGTCAGATGTTTCTATGGTATACTGAAGTATAATTACAAGCATTTCATAAGAGTCAAAGGCTTTAATTGACAATTACATTAAGTTTATGCAAAGAGTTAATATTTGCATTGTTGACCCTTCTTTTTCAAGACCTCTGAATTCACCCTGGCATGTTGTCAATCAACTTCTGGGCCAAATCCTGACTGATGGCAGCCCATTCTTGCATAATCAATGCTTAGAGATTGTCAGAATTTGTGGGGTTTTGTTTGTTCACCCGCCTCTTCAGGATTGACCACAAGTTCTCAATGGGATTAAGGTCTGGGTAGTTTCCTGGCCATGTTTTGTTCCCCGAGCCACTTAGTTATCACTTTTATCTTATGGCACGGTGCTCCATCATGCTGGAAAAGGCATTGTTAATCACCAAACTGTTCTTGGATGGTTGGGAGAAGTTGCTCTGGGACGAAAAGATCTAAAAACACTGAAGAAGCAAACTTTGTGAAAACCAAATTCTTGTGTCATTCTCAAAACTTTTGGCCACAACTGTAAATGTAAAGAGATGAAGTGCAATAAAGTGCAATGAAGACAGCAGTGCATGGAATGGAGTCAAAGTTAATAGAAGGACAGGTATAAACAACATTATTGATGAAGTAAAGCAAAGACGCTGAAGGTGGCTAGGCCTTCTACTTCAGACAGACACTCAAATGGACATCATTAGAAAAGAGAGCATGATGTCTGCACCTTAACATCTGCAAATCCAAGGAAAAGGTTATTGACTTTCATCACACCAAAGAACCTCTTTGTCTGGTCACTCTTCAGGGAGTGGATATAGAGGTGGTCCACTACTACAAGCACTTGGGGGTCCATATCAATGACATTTTGGACTGGTCTCATAACTCAAAGGAGCTACTATGTATAAGAAAGAGCAGTGCAGGTTCTTTTTCCTTATGAGACTGTGTTTCTTTAATGTGGGAAGTGGCATCCTTCACATCTTCTACAACTCTGTAATGGCCAGTGTGATTTTCTACACTGTCGTGTGCTGGGCTGGTAACATCACTTGAAGAGAGACCCACTGAATCAACAAGTTAATTAAAAGGGCAAACTCAGTTATGGGACACACTTTGAACTCTCTGGAGGTAGTAAAAAAGGAGAAGATTAAAACAAAACCGAGTGCCATTATGAAAAATGCTGCACACCCTCTCTCTGACACATGAACACTGAGGACTTTCAGCTGGCGGATAATTCAGCAGAAGTGTGTCAAGAAACGCTACCGGGGCTTCTTTATACCACAACAGCAATACGCCTGCATAATACCTCACTGGGACTGTGAATGCCAAATCAGAAGTTTTCTTTTTTAATTTTCTTGCTTTTTTGTCATTTTGGCTTGTGTTCTGACCATAGTGTGTGTATATCTTTATTTATTTTTCCCTCTATTTATGTATGTATTTATTTATTTAAAAAGCATCTGCAAAAAGGTAGATTTCCTTCTGGGGACAAATAAAGTTCTATCTATCTATCTATCTATCTATCTATCTATCTATCTATCTATCTATCTATCTATCTATCTATCTATCTATCTATCTATCTATCTATCTATCTATCTATCTATCTATCTATCTATCTATCTAAGAATATTAAAGAAATTAAACCAATGGGCAAAGCCTGGAATGAAATTAGCTGACTTGCGGGAAACTCCAGTGGGAGTGAAGAGGATTAATAATAATAATAATAATAATAATAATAATAATAATAATAATTTTACTGTTAGCTTGTATGTAATTCTTCATAGTTTATGTTAATTTCTGCGTATTGTATTAGTTCATTAAATAACATATCTAATTCAGAGTTGTTTTTGCTGCTCTTGGTTATGGTAATTTGATATTCAAGGGTTTAAGCCACGTTTTAATTAGCTCAAACTACTTTCGTTTGTTTTCGATCTCACATCAAATACTCACATGGGCATAACTGTCAGTCTGTCTTCTGGATAACATCTTAAAAATGATAAAATGATGGACAATTGGGATAAACCAAGACCAGAAAAATTGTTTTGTGTTGCAATTTTTCCAGTTTTGAACATAACCTGAACAATTTTTAATTTTAAATTGAAATCTCTTGGAATCCTATATCAAGTTTTTTATATAGATATTCTTTTTCCAAACTGTACATGCTATTATGCCATTGATTCTTTCAATGCATTCTAGTCTATCTGAAATGTTTTTATATATATACTGTACTGTACATATGCATATTTTTTATCTAATATACTTGCCATTGTATCATTAATTTTAAGATACTATTTTTGTGCAAATAAATGCCATGGCAATGTCAATCTGAAATATATAAATGCTGCAGTCAAATATATGTGAATGTAACAGTCAGTAAATAACTGTAGTTTTTGTGGCAGCTTACCAAAATATAACGTTACAAATTTTAACAAGCTAACTGTAACACCCAAACCTAAATTTTTAGAACTGGAAAAAACATTTTTTAAAACAATTACCTTAAAACAACAGGGTCCTTGGATTTGTGGTCACTGGTATTAAGTTTTCATGATGATGCTTGGTGTTGTGTGAAAACCAGGGATTCACATACGATGAACAGAGGTACCATGCAGGCGTGATATCCCCACATTGAAATTCTTGGTGCCCATATCAAACACTGTAAAGTGCAGATGTTGGTAACTGTTATTTAGTTTATATTATATATTTTATAATCTGTCAAAAAATGGAGTACAAATCACTTAAAGCATTACTGCCACTCTGATTGGTAATTTTTTACACAGGTTTTATAACCAAAAATTGAGAAAGGGAAATAAAAGCAGCGTCCAAATAAATGCTGCACAATAATATAAAATACAGAAAGACTATTCTGAGAGAAATAAACACTGCTTCATTTGATTGTGCGAGAATGATAAGTCATAAGGCTTCCTTGTGTTATTTTACAGGGTATCCACATATGCTCCTTATTCAAACCAAATTCAAAAGCAAGTGCCTACATCTATTTTTTGCGAACCCAATAACTTCTTCTTCTTCTTTTGGCTACTCCCGTTAGGGGTTGCCACAGCGGATCCAAAAAAGTCATAATCTGGTTTTATCCATCCATCCATTTTCCAACCCGCTGAATCCGAACACAGGGTCACGGGGGTCTGCTGGAGCCAATCCCAGCCAACACAGGGCACAAGGCAGGAAACAATCCTGGGCAGGGTGCCAACCCACCGCAGGACACACACAAACACACCCACACACCAAGCACACACTAGGGCCAATTTAGAATCGCCAATCCACCTAACCTGCATGTCTTTGGAATGTGGGAGGAAACCGGAGCGCCCGGAGGAAACCCACGCAGACACGGGGGAGAACATGCAAACTCCACGCAGGGAGGACCCGGGAATCGAACCCAGGTCCCCAGATCTCCCAACTGCGAGGCAGCAGCGCTACCCACTGCGCCACCGTGCCGCCCTGGTTTTATTTATTTTGATTCATTTGATAGTCTCCTTAAAGAGTAATGTGTTATCTTTACTCATTTCAAGTTTAGATAAGAGACAACTTTAGCCTCTTTACTTAAAAAAGACAGCACACGTTATGTCATTAAATGATGTACACACCAAACTGGGTTTCAGTAGGGTATACCTAACAATCACTGATTGCCAGTGCCTATATGAAAATAATACACAAAACAATAACCAGTATAGGTTTATGAAAAGAACATCTTGCCTAACCAATTGTTTAGATTGTTTTGAGTAGGCTACTGCAGTAGATGACAAAAGCAAAGCATAGAGCATAATTTATTTAGACTTTCAAAAAGCCTTTGATTCAGTCCTACCCTGAAGATTCATTTTGAAACTAAAAGAAGTAGGCATCAGTGATAGCCAACAAAACTGCATCTCAAATTAGTTAACAGGAAGGTGATAAAGAGTGCAGATGAGAGAAGAATGCTCTACATGGAGTGAGGTCTTCAGTGGAGTCCCTTGGGGGTCTGTTCTTGGACTGTTACTCTTTTTTTATATTAATGACATAGACTCCATTATACTTAGTAAACTTGTGAAATTTGCAGATGGCACTAAACTGGAGGAATGGAAGAAACTGAGGAGGCAGCAAAAACAATTTAAAAGTTGTTGGACAATCTTCAGAACTGAGCAAACACTTAGAGAATGTATGTCAATGTAGATAATTGTAAAGTGCTACACATGGGCATTGTTGAAAGACCACCATCACCCTATGTATTGTGCAGGCTGGAGACTGGATCCTTCAGTGACAGAGGACATATCAAAGTGAGTATTGATTTTCTGATCTCTGGATTTTGCTTCTCTTTTGTGGATTCTGTTTATTGGATTGCAATTTGGAAGGTTTTTTTTTTGCCTTCTTTTGACATTTGTGTACATATAAATATCTTTATTTTTAAATACTTTGCTTTGTCCTGATCTTTCCTTTTTTGTGTATTTTAGTATTTTTTTGCATGATTAAAATGGTACTTTGAACTTTAAGATGTAGGGCCACTTTAAGGCCTGTGTAGGCCAAAGCCAGGCAATGGATTTTGGGCTCAGGTTACCTGAGGTGAGGCCTATTCTAGACTCTGTGGAGCGCACTCAAAGGATGACAAAAGTGGTCTACTCATCTCAACCAGCACATTATACATTATTTCCATATATATTTTATACATTGTGTTCTCCATGTTGTGCTTTCTGTTGTTATTTTGTGTTATTGGCCTTCTCTGCTATTAAGTGTTGTCACACGGTTAATGAGAGTAAATGAGAGTAATTCCACACCAGACCAGGGGGTGGCAGAGTGCACTGACCTTTTTTCTCACTTTCCTGGAGACTGTTCACAGGAAATTCTGCCTGGCCCTGATGACATCACTTCCGATTCCGGCCTCAATGACGTTACTTCCAGTGTAGAGCCCATGGACGAAGAGACTTTCAGTTCTGGCCCTTTTGATGACGTGACGTCCGGGTTCAAGAAGAGGACCCTTCCGCTTCTGCCCTTGATGACTTCACTTCCTTTTCTGGCCTTTAAAGCCGCATTATTCTGCTAACCACATCAGTTCTGTTTTGGACTCCGTTCTGAGCACATCAGTGCTATCAATTTACCCTTTTTTGCAGCCATGGATTATTATATGGGTGGCTGCCCCAAACCTTCTTTATGACTCTTATGTCTGGTTTTTGTGACACTGTTCTTAGAGATAACTAAAAAGTGCTTTGTATTGCTTTGTATGATAAATTTATTACCAAACAAGCCAGTCTACACTTTGACTGTACAAAGCCACTTTATAAAACATAAAGTATAAAAAATTAAGATTTTAACACTGGACAATAATTATGAAGACCTCTATCATTCTTTTAGGGTTAATTATTAGTCTCTTGTACATATTTCCTTGCTTTGGTGAGCAACTGCCTTTATAAACAATAAAAATAAGAGTGTTGCAGTATTTTCAAGATAAAAAAATTATTTTGGTAGGCATTGTTGATGTTATCCCTCTTCCCCTACTACCTAAAGGTTAATGATCAATGAAAACACAAGAATTAATCTGCTTTGTAATACTGCTTAAAAATATGTGATACTAGACTCAGACTTTAACTGAACACTGTAGCAAGTTGCCAAAATGTTTACACTGTTTCTATTCCAAAATTACACTGTTATTTATTTTCTTTAATTTAGTTTATTCTATTTTAACAAATTAAATACTGATACATTATACTACTGGTCCCTTTGGACCATTTTAACTTTTTAAAAAATCAGTATTCAATCGCCCCCTCCATCCCCTCGCACCATCAAACAAATCCTTTCAAAATTTATATTGGATTTGCTTTGCAAGTATAGTAAAGGGCATAATCATTATAAACGAGATTGTGTTATCCTAATTAAAACACACGCTCTGAGGTGTTGTAGTTTTTGCTTTTCCGACTCAGTGCTTAAAATGCAAGCTGCTTGTTGTTTATCCTGTATTTATTACACTCTTTCATATTCATGATAAGCAGTCTGGGGTATTTCTTCCAAGCTCTAATGGTGAAGAAGAAGTGCATTATCTGTTAATAATGTATTAGAATGAAAGAAATTTGGTCTCTCAGCTCTGACCCAGACAGATCCAGACTTCTATTATTTATAATTTACACACACCTTCCAGCTCATTTTGATTTAAATATTTAATGTACAAATGTTAGTGAAATCTCTATGATTTTTGCCTAATAAAATCTGATGCACAAATATATGCGTGTATGAGTGTGTATCTATTTGTGAGTGAATGTATAAATACATTCAGACTCTAAAGACACTGAGGATACAAGATTTTCATTATAGGGAATGAATAAAACACCCATATGTGTGGCTGTTGATCACGCTCTCTCTCGCCCTTTTTTTCCCTGATTGTAAGTTTGTGACTTCATGATGCCTCTTTAAATGTTACATTTAATTATAAAATCATATTGTTAGGTAAAAATAGACCATGCATGTTAATATCCACATATTATCTCTGTTCAGGGTAATAATAATAGACAACAAAATATGAAACCATAATTGTTTATTAATTAATTTAATACAAAATGCATTGAATTATGCCAATTAGTAATGAAGTCATAAGGAATTGTTTGGGAAGTTATTAGTCTGCTGTAAGATTAAATGATAAGTAGTCTACAACTGAGGAAAATTTAAATCAAAGTGTCACTTACACTGTGCAGATGACCTTTAAAATTACGATAAAGTGCAAGAAAAAACTCACAAAACAAGTAACAAAATAAACATCACATGAATGGATATCTGTGATCATATAGTAGCTCACCAGTACAAGCTAAGCAGTAATGAGTTGAAATCCTTTATCCTCATAAACCTTTATACAGGTCAAATACAATTTTTAGTCCCCAAAAATGCCATATTAGATGTAAATCTAATCAAGATAATGACCAAAATAACTTTGTTTTCACATTCAGGAAAGATGGTGGAAGCATCACAGTGATGGTGTGCCTTTGTGCAAATGGAACTAGAAGACTAGTGTAAGAAAATAAAGATTTGGGGTACCTCTAGACAAACCTTGTATAATGAAGCTGAAAATAAACACGTTTAACAAACAGCATTGAGAAAAAATGTCTTTTCAGACACGAGCCTAGGTCCAGACTGCCCAAGATGGTGGATCTTCCGTCTTTAAGAACTGCTGGCAGGAAAAGGCGGGTCCAGGTGGATGGACATGGGAAGTGACATAATTGTTGTTGAAGCTGTCAATCCTCGAGTTTGCAGAAAATGGAAGAGAAATACTGTGCCGACATGTGGAGTCGCAGGGAATTACCATCACCAGAGCCCTCCTCTATGTGCATGACACCAATCATTACTGAGTACTATGAAATCAGTGAAATATAAAATATGGTATTACAAAAAGTAAACACCCTCAATCCATGTGTGATACAGTTAAAGATATTTCTTGTTTTCCAATATTCGATTCAAAGTTCAATGTAACAGAAATGTTGAGAAATGATTTAAAGCATTGTAGGTAAAGATATATATGACAAAAGAGGATGTCACAGTTAAATATGTAAAGAAAGTTAGTAACATAACTTAACACTTTAGAGTTTCTTTTTAAAAATATTGAGTTTCTAGAATATTTTTTTGGATTGGAAATCCATGTAATCAATGTATGAAGGTATTTATTTATTTATTTTCGATTGCATGCTGAAGCAGCGACACGTTCCAAGTAACTAAGTCAGATAATCAAATTATACAGGGTGTCCATAAAGTCCATGTGCAATTTAAAATAGTTGTAACTTTGTAAGTATATGTGACAGAAAGAATCTGTAAAAAGGATTAGTAACAAGAAACATTTACATTTTTTATTGTTCTTGTTAATTTTCAACATGTCCAACATCACTACTAATACAAAAGGTAATACGATTCTGTAGTTCTCGGGAAAACATTTTCAAGTTGATTTTCAGTATTACCAGCAATCACATCAGTTATCCTAGCTTGCAAGTCTTCTAAAGATCAAGGTTTGGTTGAATAAACATTAGTTTTCACATGTCCCTATAAAAATAAATCCAATGGAGTCAAATCTGCTGAACATGGAGGCCAAGAAAATGGTCCACCTCTTCCAATCTATCTGTTAGGGAATTTCTCATGTAGAAACTGTCTAACATGCAAAGCAAAGTGACAAGGAGCACCATCTTGTTGAAACACTGTATTCTCTATCAGCCCTAATTGTTCAAGTTGAGAAATAAAGTAATTTTGCAGCATTTCTAAATAGCTATCACCATTAACAACACACCCTTCAAAAAAGAATGGCCCTATGACTCGATTTTTTCCCAAAGCACACCACACATTAACTTTGGGAGAATCTCTTTCATGTTCAACAGACTCATGTGGATTTTCAGTTGTCCAAATATGGCAAAAAAACTAGATACATCAAGCTTTCTAATCCTTTTTATGAATTCTTTCTATCACATATACTTACAAAGTTACAACTACTTTAAATTGCACACAGACTTTATGGGCACCCTGTACTACAATTTACACAAAAAAGAACACTTGATTGTTATACTTCAGTCTAGCTGCAGTCCAGACAACTGTGTTTCCTATGTCTTTAGTAAATGCATGGAAAAAGTGGAAGTATTAAAGTATATATATATATATATATATATATATATATATATATATATATATATATATATATATATATATATATATATATATATATATATATAATATATACCAGCCTTCCCCTGCTACTCCGCCCACATAGTATTGAAACAGGACAAACTTTAAAAATCAATAAACAAACGGGTATTGCTAGCTAAAGCGGAGGCAAGGTACACACCAAAACACCGAACGAAGGCTGGAGCGTGAGTGAGGAGGGCCCTGCCTGGCTCTCCACTCCTGACGTCACATTTCCTCCTTCCATTGGCCTGCAGCCTCGGTCTCGGATTAGTGCAAATATATTGCTTCTGCAAGCGAACTATGATTGTTAGCGGGATGAGAGAAGTCTCAAAATCAATCAGAATGTTCAAGCAAATTATAGAAAAAAAACCTGATTTAAATCCATTAAGTAGTTTTTTTGTTCTCTAGCTAAGTGAAGGTAAGGTATGCCCAGAGGCTGGCATGTGAGTGAGGATCTCCCGCCCCCCTCCCCTCAGTTTGCAGCCAATCTTTTGGATTTGTGCAAATAAATCGGTACTCCAAGCGAACTATAATACTTAGCGCAATGAGAGAAGTCAAAAAATCAATCGAAATGTTCAACCAAATTAAAGAAAAAAACCCAATCTAAATCTGTTAAGTAGTTCTCTCGTGAAATGTGGACAGACAGACAGAGAAATGTTGGATTTTATATACAGATATATATATATATATATATATATATATATATATATATATATATATATATATATATATATATACAGGTAAAATTCCATTACAACAAATATCTTTACAACGAAATTTTCATTACAACGAAGTATTTTTATGGTCCCAACAGTTTCCCCATATGACACGAGTCTATAGATATCTCATTACTACGAAGTACATTCAGCAGATACAGTAATCCCTCGCTATATCGCGCTTCGTCTTTCGCGGCTTCACTCTATCGCGGATTTTATATGTAAGCATATTTAAATATATATCGCAGATTTTTTGCTGGTTCGCGGATTTCTGAGGACAGTGGGTCTTTTAATTTCTATTACATGCTTCCTCTGTTGGTTTGCCCAGTTGATTTCATACAAGGGACGCTATTGGCAGATGGCTGAGAAGCTACCCAATCAGAGCACGTATTACCTATTAAATAAAACTCCTCAAATATATTGTGAGCACAGGGGCTGTTCGCACCCCTAGAAGATACGGCCACTCCTCAAAAAACACTGAAAGATTACCTTCACATTGCTCTCTTCCTTGCTGGGCTTAAATGTGGCTGTTTTGTCAAGCGATATGCTTCTTGCATGGTGCTTCACATACTTAAAAGCTCGAATGGCACGTATTGATTTTTAATTGTTTGTTTTTCTCTGTCTCTTTCTCTCTCTCTGACATTCTGTGCTCCTGACGGAGGGGCTGTTCGCAGTGGGGGGGCTGTTCGCACCACTAGACGATACGGACGCTCCTCTAAAAAAATGCTGAAAGGCTACCTTAACATTACTTCCTTCCTAGCAGCTGCATTGTCCGGCGGTGCTTCGCATACTTAAAAGCCAAACAGCCCTATTGATTTCTGATTGTTTGCTTTTTTCTGTCTATCTCTCTGACATTATCTGCTCCTGACACGCACTCCTTTGAAGAGGAAGATATGTTTGCATTCTTTTAATTGTGAGACGGAACTGTCATCTCTGTCTTGTCATGGAGCACAGTTTAAACTTTTGAAAAAGAGACAAATGTTTGTTTGCAGTGTTTGAATAACGTTCCTGTCTCCCTACAGCCTCCTGTGTTTCTGTGCAAATCTGTGACCCAAGCATGACAATATAAAAATAACCATATAAATATATGGTTTTCACCTTTCGCGGGGGGGTCTGGAACGCAACCCCCGCGATAGAGGAGGGATTACTGTACTTTCATTACAACAAAGTGCCCAAAAGACCTTGAAATGCCTGAGTGAACCATCCACAGAGCAGTTTTTTCTGTGGTCGCAGCTTAGTTGTGCACAATGATCCCCAAACAGAAACATTGTAAAAAAAAATTCTTTCTTCAAACTTTGCTCATATTGTTTTTTTTGCTGTTTTTGTTTTTGGTGGTTTTCAGTGATACCTTTTGCTTATTGCTCATCAACATTTGAAAAACAGCCACTGGAATTTAACTCATTGTCACCCTCCTATAGAAACGGCAGATACGAAAAAACGATAACAGTTCATATTAGAAAAAAAACTTTCTTGCAGCTCTCGATTGCGGCAAAAAGAAAAAGACATTGCCAGTGAATTTGGAATTTCGCTATTGACACTGTCAACTTGAAAGACCAAGCAAAAAAAAGAAGAAAAATCTCGGGTTGCAAATGTATGCAAAGTGCTGCATTTGAAGACGTCAAAAAAGCCGTTTTTATGTGGTTCAGTGATGCTCGTTCAAGAAATATTCCTATTAATGCTGCACTCATTCAAGAAAATGTGACGTTTCTAAACTCTCTTGGGACCTCCCACAACTGGACAACATGCAGAAGAGCATCCCGAAGTGCAATCATCGTGTCTGTGGAAGACTGTTTATATGTTGCTGGGGCAACAGCAGGCTCACAGCTCTTTTGTGTCTTTCCACCAAAGCAAACTCGATGGGTAATGCAAGGAACATTGCAAATGCAGGGAACAGGTTTACTTGGCCATTAACCTGGCCACGACCCTGCCTGACTGCTGTGTCTGTTTATAGGAGAGTGGCAGATCCCGCTATAATAAATAACCGTGCTGTTCCTGTTTCAAGCTGAATAAAGCTGGTTTTGCTAAAGTACTGAGACTCAGCCTCATGTTTTGGGGTGTAAGACAGGGACTTATAGCACAACACCGATCTTTTAGGATTCGCTTCTATGGCGTCTCACTGCACCACTGTGAGCCTGCTGTTGCCCTGCCCCGGCAACGGACAAACAATCACGCTTCGGGACGCACTTCAGCGTGAGGTTCCCGTTGGGTGGTGTTGGGGGGGGGGGGGGGTATGGGGGGTTTGTGGGGGATCCCAAAAATTGCTTGAATAACTCTCACCCAATGGCACAGCAGTGCTTCAGCCATTGGATTTGGGCACCCTGAAAGTGTATCATCGCAAGGAAATGCTGAGATTAATTCTCGTCAGCATAACTTGAGAAGATTAAAATTAACGCGAAAGAAGTTATTGAAATGATTGCAGATGCCTGGACGCAAGTTAAAGAAAGCACTATAGCTACAAATACAGAATCTCATTACAACGAAATTTTCATTACAACTTCCAGGTCCCTGGAAGTTCGTTGTAACGGAATTTTACCTGTATATATATAATATACAGTGCATCTGGAAAGTATTCACAGCGCATCACTTTTTCCACATTTTGTTATGTTACAGTCTTATTAAAAAAATGGATTAAATTCATTTTTTTCCTCAGAATTCTACACACAACACACCATAATGACAACATGAAAAAAGTTTACTTGAGGTTTTTGCAAATTTATTAAAAAAAAAAATACATAAGTATTCACAGTCTTTGCTCAGTACTTTGTCGATGCACCTTTGGCAGCAATTAAAGCCTCAAGTCTTTTTGAATATGATGCCACAAGCTTGGCACACCTATCCTTGACCAGTTTCGCCCATTCCTCTTTGCAGCACCTCTCAAGCTCCATCGGGTTGGATGGGAAGCGTCGGTGCACAGCCATTTTAAGATCTCTCCAGAGATGTTCAATCGGATTCAAGTCTGGGCTCTGGCTGGGCCACTCAAGGACATTCACAGAGTTGTCCTGAAGCCACTCCTTTGATATCTTGGCTGTGTGCTTAGGGTCGTTGTCCTGCTGAAAGATGAACCGTCGCCCCAGTCTGAGGTCAAGAGCGCTGTGGAGCAGGTTTTCATCCAGGATGTCTCTGTACATTGCTACAGTCATCTTTCCCTTTATCCTGACTAGTCTCCCAGTTCCTGCCGCTGAAAAACATCCCCACAGCATGATGCTGCCACCACCATGCTTCACTGTAGGGATGGTATTGGCCTGGTGATGAGCGGTGCCTGGTTTCCTCCAAACGTGACGCCTGGCATTCACACCAAAGAGTTCAATCTTTGTCTCATCAGACCAGAGAATTTTCTTTCTCATGGTCTAAGAGTCCTTCAGGTGCCTTTTGGCAAACTCCAGGTGGGCTGCCATGTGCCTTTCACTAAGGAGTGGCTTCCATCTGGCCACTCTACCATACAGGCCTGATTGGTGGATTGCTGCAGAGATGGTTGTCCTTCTGGAAGGTTCTCCTCTCTCCACAGAGGACCTCTGGAGCTCTGACAGAGTGACCATCGGGTTCTTGGTCACCTCCCTGACTAAGGCCCTTCTCCCCCGATCGCTGAGTTTAGATGGCGGGCCAGCTCTAGGAAGAGTCCTGGTGGTTTCGAACTTCTTCCACTTATGGATGATGGAGGCCACTGTGCTCATTGGGACCTTCAAAGCAGCAGAAATTTTTCTGTAACCTTCCCCAGATTTGTGCCTCGAGACAATCCTGTCTCGGAGGTCTACAGACAATTCCTTTGACTTCATGCTTGGTTTGTGCTCTGACATGAACTGTCAACTGTGGGACCTTATATAGACAGGTGTGTGCCTTTCCAAATCATGTCCAATCAACTGAATTTACCACAGGTGGACTCCAATGAAGCTGCAGAAACATCTCAAGGATGATCAGAGGAAACAGGATGCACCTGAGCTCAATTTTGAGCTTCATGGCAAAGGCTGTGAATACTTATGTACATGTGCTTTCTCAGTTTTTTTATTTTTAATAAATTTACAAAAACCTCAAGTAAGCATTTTTCACGTTGTCATTATGAGGTGTTGTGTGTAGAATTCTGAGGAAAAAAATGAATTTAATCCATTTTGGAATAAGGCTGTAACATAACAAAATGTGGAAAAAGTGATGCGCTGTGAATACTTTCCGGATGCACTATATATATATATATATATATATATATATATATATATATACTAGGGGGCTTTGGCCTGCTTGCTTCGCGAGGCTGAACGCACGCTTTGGAGATGCAGATGGATCACCTGCTTGCTTACTGCTCCTCCTGCCGTGCTGCGTGTTCTGCTTCTCTCACTGCGCGTTGATCATTTCAAAGCCTGTAGAGCAACTGTCCTCGCTACGCTCGCTTACTCCCCCCAATCACCCCATCCAGGGCGCGCTAAGTGCCTGCCACTTCGTGTCTCTGCTGCTCGCGTTGTGAAGGAGGGGAATGGGGTGGCTGAACGCAAGCTATGGAGATGCGGACGGATCAGCTGCTGTCTTTCTGCTGCTGAGCTGCGTGTTCTGCTTGTCGTGCTGCGCATCGATCATTTAAAACCCTGCACAGCAGCTGTCCTTTGTTCTCACTGGTTTGTCTAGTGGGATGTTAAAGTGTCTCTTGTGGGATGCCCGAGATGATTACTTTCCTTATTTTCTGAATTTGCACATAGATTATTATTGCTCTCTTGTGCATCCTTGTTTTCCTTCTTTTCTCTCCAATGATTTCGTCTCTCTTTTCGACGCGCTGCTCTTTCTTCTTTGCTTAGTTGTTCACGTGCCATCTAGAACATATAACATTTTTAAGAGCTGGGAGCACAAGAAGTGTCTCTACCAAAAGCATTCCAACAACTGCGAGGTTAGATGTTCATGAACTTGTTTTAAATTGTTTGTAAGTAGGGCGTGACGTGCAAAAGTCAACATCTCATGGGTCTTGCTTCCTAAGGTTGTAATGTCTAGTCTCGCGTGACGTCAAAGTGTCTCTCCAAGGTTATCACGTCTCAACCCAAGATTTTTTTATATAATATATATTTATATATATATATATATACTATACTATATACTATACACGCTGATCCATTCATTGTGCATGTATGCAACTGCAGACATCTAAAGGCATCAAAGACCTGTTATTAGTCAATTTCACATGTTACTACTGTGTGATTGGCCTCTCATATTTGTTTTTTCTTTTGCACATGGCTGTAAATACAACCATCAATGTCAACCCCATCCCATAGCCAGGTGAAATCCTGAAAAGCAGGGGTGGCACTGGAAGTACTCCTGGATGTAGTCTTATAAAGATCTTCACCTCATCTCCTCATTCATATGAACTTAGAGTCTGGGGAGAAGCAGTGACAATGCCTCACCTGAAGAAGAGGAATCGAAGGCCAGTCAATTGTGAAAATTGAAGGCTGGATCGTAGAAAGGAGCTTTTTTGATTACATAGCAGGGTACTTAGGACAGATAAGTTAAAGAAGGACCAGGAGGCCTGGTGTTTTTATATTGGCAAACGTTCTTCCTACGTACAGGGACCACACCAGAGTGTCTGACTAACCAAATGCCCCATGACTTTACCACAAACCCCATTACCTGACTGTTGGCCTTTCAGTGTGCTACCTTTAAAACATAGCCCAGACAGGAGGTCCCAGAAACAAAATGCATCAGTGCTTATTATTCATGTCTGACATCATTATTAAGGGGCGTATCCCCTGGTTCCACAACCCTTTAAAGAACATTTTGCCTGATTATTTTCCACTATATACTGTATTTATATATAATATAATATACATTCTATACTGTCCAGTCCTGATACTATATCAGTAACATCCTCTATTATTTAGGGGGAGATTAACTTTTGTCATTTTTATACACTTTTTCAATGAAAGCTGATTAAGAGCTGCTTTAATTTCATTGAGCCTGATAATCAAAACACAAGCCCTATAGGTGCATGCTGTGAAAAATGATAGGTTGATTGCTATACTTCAGTTATTGTGCTTTTATGTTATGCATTACATTTGTGAATGACAAGCTGCAACAAATTCAAAATGTTTTCTCTAAAGTCTTTATTTGGAACTTAATTAAGAATTTTTAAAAAGTACAGTATATGGAAACAGCATCAGTTTTTCGTTACAAAACCACTAATTTAATGTTTAATTCCAGCTAACACTATACTGCTAAAGTTGTTTAAATGTTTCCTGCTCTGCATGTTGCTGATGATGATTTTAGAAGCTGATTTTTTTCTGGATTTTCCCTTTACCTACATTGATGTTCTTGGGTAAATAATCATATTGAAAGGTAAGTCCAGTGGCGTCGTTGAAGGTGATGAGTGTTTCCAGAACTTTTACCCCCTGACTTAAGGTGTCCATCTCCTGATCTTTGAGTGAAAACCTGTTCAATGGACAGATTTCTACAGCCCTGCTCTTCTTTCTTCCATTCTATGTCATGGATGACTGCGCAAAAATCCTCATATCCTGCTTGTCTGCACGAAAATTCCAAATGGACCCCACCACTTTTCCATCTAACATATATGTTAAAGTAACTGCATTATCAGAGGAGTGGGTCTAAGCCCCTATTAAACGCTAAAACTAGCAAGACCCCTGGGAAAGTCCTTAGTTCTACTTACTTTACAAAGAAATTGGAATTGTTTCTTCATATTTATTAACAATAAAACAGGTAACATATGACAGATATATTCCCCAATATACATCCCGCAAAAAAAGACTTAGTACAGAAATTAATAACATGTCTTAGTATAGAAATTAATAACATGTTCTGTATGTTATTTAGCAGTTCTTTGGCAGTGACATCAAAGTTACTGTCAGACATGATAATACTCAGTTATACTTGTAACAGCTCATCCATCCAGGGAGTCCAAAAGTAGACAGCTGCTCATTGTTGTGGAGACTGTCATATTATTCACCAGAATCCTTGATAAATTTTACAGTTTTTTCCCATGACTAGGCCAAATTTGTTAAAGTGTTTTCTTGTAGGAAATTTGCTGGGTTTGCTAGTTACGTTGTTCGCTGAATTTTTCCCTGAAAATTCACCATGTGGTCAGTTTAGGCCAGCGTTTCTCAACCTTTAAGTATTTGCGACCCGAGTTTTCATAACAGTTTTAATCGCGCCCCCCCTAATGTTTTTTTGAAAGGAGCCCACTAATACCAATTTGTTCTTTTTTAATTAATGATATATCATAGATGCATATTTTATTATACCTACTTAACTTTTATCGACATTTATCTAACTCTATATTTATTTTTCTAGTATCAGAATGTAGTTTAAGTTAATTTGTCTTGGTTTCAATAGATCTATTTTTCATATTTTCGATTCTTGTTTTCTTTTTTTCACATCTTTGCGCCCCCCTTTTTGTTACTTCGCACCCACAGTTTGAGAACCACTGGTTTAGGCAAACATTTTTTCCCATGATGCTTTGCAAGGCCATAATGACATCAGAGAGCTGTTGCAGCCATATTGGATGAGGTTATCACTACCTGGTTTGTGCTACCTGCCTGATTTGCACTGCATATGTGCAGAAATTTTACACATGTTTAGTGTAAGTGTACTCCATCTCACACTTCACAGCGCTCATTTTATGTTGTGTCTTCACTGCTGTATTTAGGATCTTTTGCTCCTTGCTATGCTGCGCAGATCAGGTAGTGACAGGGACATTCTCCCCAACTGCGTATTTAATACTGATCCCTTGCATCACAAGCTCTGTGGGTGTTAGCTAGTAGTAGTAATAGGCGCTTAAGAGATGCAGAGAGATGCGGTAGCAATACTGTCTCATGGCTCTGTTCATGATTTTTGCCACGTGCTTCCCTAGCCCTCGAGAACACTTACAGTAATAAACTATTGCACCATTATAATTTACTCAAGCTAGTTCAGTTTCATTGCATTTCACTGAGTCCAACAAAATTTCTTAACATTTTTGCATTTTTACAGAACTTGATGTGAAGTGAATTCATTGGATTTTGCTTACCTCTAATAATGAGTGTGACAGGAAAGTTTCATTTTGCATACAGTTCTCAGACTGACATAGAAATTTATTTTACAGGCGATTTCACCATTTTGAAACATGAAACTCACTAAAAAGAGTTTTATGGGTGTTTAAAGGTCTTTTTTTGGGAGGAAAACAGAGAATGTTGCTTTCCATTGCCTTGTTCACACTTCTGTGTTCTACTGTGTTGTCTGAATGTAATCTGTATTACACCTTAAAATTAGTTTTATTTATGCCTCTCATTCACATCAACAACTGAGGTGCAGTGCATTTTTTGAAATTCGGGACATGCCTAGTATATTCCACACGGAGACACACCAAAACACACCAGTGTATACATTAATGTGTTTTCTCCACAGGAAAACTCACTACACTCCTCATTCCTACAGAGGAGAGTGATGATGATAGGAAGCTGTAAGTATCATTTCTTTCTCCAATTTATGTCATCTTATTTTGGATAGTTGTCATTATTTTGGCAGAACAGCTCCAGTTCCTAAGAAGTATAAAGTCATCCATCTAAACCCTTTGTGAACACAAAGAAGGATGTTTAGATCTATTTTTGGGATCATCTATTAACTTCCTGCACTGTAAGTGATATTTCGTTTGGTTATTAGTATTTATTTATTTTGTTTGCCAATTATTTTATGGTTACTGTTACTGGCATTGATGCTTGTTGCTGGTTACATGTTGCCTCATCACCATTATTTAAGATAAGTTTTATGAATGTGTTTGTTTTTAAATTTCTGTAAGATATATGGTCGTTTTTTTACAGTTTTTTTATACCTGCCTTTAGCTTTCAAGTAGGTAGAATCTATATTTGAAGTCAATTTTGAGATTCAGTAATTATTTAAAGTTATTGAAAATATTTCGAACCATTTCTGGTACCATTTTGTTTTGATATTAAACAAAGCTATTTTTTGAGTCCCATAGTTAGGGAGCCTCCATTGGCACGGAGTCAATGGAGGCTCTGATCGGGGCACTCGAGAGACTGAGTGAGGAGTCTGAGTGTCTGGGCTTGCGAGTGTCCTGTATAAAAACCAAGATCCAGGCCTGTAATGACCTTTTGGGCACAGCCATCAGCAGTGTGTCTGTTTGCGGAGAGAGTGTTGTCCTCATCGAGAGGTTTACTTACCTTGGCAGTGACATTCATATCTCTGGTGACTCTTCCTATGAAGTCAGTAGATGGACTGGAAGGGCATGGGGGGTCATGAGGTTGCTGGAAAGGGGTGTGTGGTGCTCCCGATATCTATGCAAAAGGACGAAGGTCCAAGTCTTTAGAGTCCTGGTGCTTCCTGTCTTACTAAATGGTTACGAGACATGGACGCTATCCAGTGACCTGAGACGAAGGCTGGACTCCTTTGGTACTGTGTCTCTCCGGAAAATCCTTGGATACCGCTGGTTTGACTTTATGTCAAATGAGCGGTTGCTCATGGAGTCCCGAATGAAGCACATTACCTGCATTTTGAGGGAGCGTCAGTTACGACACTATGGACATGTGGTGCGTTTCCCCGAGGGTGATCCAGCTCATAAGATCCTCATTGTTGGGGACCCAAGTGGCTGGACTAGGCGAAGGGGTTACCCACGTAACACCTGGCTGTGGCAGATACAGGGTCATTTCCAGAGGGTGGGACTGGACTGCATTTCTGCCTGGGGGGTTGCCAACTGGGATCCTGAGTTCTTTTATCGTGTAGTAGGTGCGGCAACCAGTGCCTGCTCCCCAACCTGACTTGACTTGATAGTTAGGGCACTGCTCTTGATAGCCTGGGGCATGGTGTCTGAGGTTGTGACTTTTGCCGTCATTGATGAAATGGGTTAAAAGATCGTCAATGACTGGCCTTCCCTATCCAAGATTGTGGATAGCAAGACTCATTGCAACAAAATTCTTTCTGAAAGTCCTTTTTTTTTGTTCATTCCACTCTGAATTTTCTCCTAAATTTTTGTTTAACGTTTTGGCCTTTATGTCATCCGGGTCCAACAGGGTTCAGTTAATTGTAGTTCAAATGCACCTGATCTGGAAGGACCAGCTTGTGGTGTGTCAGTATGGTGGCCTAACCTGCATAATGAAGACAAAAAGAACACTCTGAGCAGCTCCATGAAAAGGTGATTGAAAAGCACAAATCAGGAGATGAATACAAGAAAATATCTGAGTAACTAAATATCCCTTGGAGTCCAGTTAATTCAGTCATTAAAAAAATGGAAAGAGTATGACACAGAAGTAAATCTGCCTGCAGCACGTTGTCTACAAAAACTGAGTGATCATGCAGGAGGAAGACTAGTGAGGGAGCAATGAAAAGAAATATGATAACTCTGATGGAGTTTCAAGGTACAGTGGCTGATACTGTAGAAACTGTGCATACAACAGCTGTTATCCAGGTGCCATACAGGGCATGGGACAGGGGTAAAGACAAACAACACCCAAGACATATTAGCTATAGTTTGCCAGAAGGAACATGGAAGACTCTGAAATCAGCTGAAAGAAGGTTTTTTAGTTTGATGAAACTAATGATAATATGTTTACATGTTTGGGCACTGCACATGGTCAAAAATACACCATGCCCACAGTGAAACATTGCTGTGGCACCATCATGCTGTGGGATGCTTCTCTGCAGCAAGCCTCTGGAAGGCTTATGAGGGTGGAAATAAAATTAATGTGGGAAAATATGTGGAAATCCTGGAGGAAAATTTGATGCAGGCTGCAAGAAATCTTCCCTTTGGAGAAGATTTGTTTTCCAGCAAGTCAATGATGGCAAGTATAAAGTCAAAGCTACAAAGGAATGGTTTGGAAACAATAATGTTAATGTTCTGGAGTGGCCAAGTCAGAAAATTGAGAAATTGTGTCAGGATTTGAAAAAGGTTGCTTACTCTTCATTCCCATGCAACCTGACCGAGGCTGGCTGTTGAAAAGTGGAATGGAATAAGAGAGAAGCCTGTTGTTAACAGACTCAAGGCTGTTATGGCTGCTGTCACATACATGCGCATGGGAGGCCATAAGAAGGTAATTTCACACTAGGCCAGGGGGTGGCAGGGTGCAGTAAACCTTTCTCTTTTATCTCTGCAGACCAGACATGGGAAATTCTGCCTGATTCCAACAACGTCACTTCCTGATGATGTCATTTCCGGTTCCGGCACAAGAACATCACTTCCGCTTCCAGCCTGAAGAACATCACTTCCAGTCCCTCCCTGATGATGTCACTTCCGGTTCCGATCCCAAGAACATCACTTCTGGTTCCAGCCCCAGATGATGTCACTTCCACCAACCTGTTTTAAAAGCCAGTCATCTTCCATTTGTACTCAGTTCTGTAGTTGGACTCAACCTGTACACTTCTGTGTTACCTAATCTTCATATTTGCAGCCTTATTCAAGTACAGTGGAACCTCAGTTCACGAACGTGTCTGAACACATACAAATTGGGTTATGACCAAAAAGTTCGCCAAACTTTTGCAACTGTTCACGACCATACACTCGGTATACGAACAAGCCAGTTTCCCTTTCGGTTTGTGCGCGCCAATGATTTCCGCAGGTGTTCAGTCTCTCCCTGTGCATTCCTTGTGCAGCGAGCGAGCGAGAGACAGAGCGCGAGAGAGCGAGCGAGAAAGAGAGAGATGCACACGCGAGAGAGAGACACACACACACACACGTGTGCGAGAGAGAGAGAGAGGGCTGGCTGGGCTTGTTTTTAAAGAGACTGATTCGAGCATTGTTTTAACCTTGTTGTATTTAATGAAGACTTTTTTCTATTGGATTTTAACCTCCACTTCACTTCTGTTTACAGTAATCGGTTCGTAGTGTGCATTGTTACAATGTTACTTTTCTTGGTTGTTTATTAAATTATGGATTTTTCAAATGTTCATTGTTTTCCCTGTGCTTAAAACTCATTAAAAAAAGTTTTTTAGCAAGCGGTTCATAGTGCTATAGCGTGAACACTTGCAATGTTAGCTTTCTCTGTTGTTCAAGGTTTTTTCAGTGTTATTCAATGTTTTTACATTTAGTTTACTATTACACTGTGCATTCTATGGTATAATTAACTATATTTGTGCTTAAAAATCTTTTAAAAAAATATATTTACATACAGTTTGCATGGTCTGGAACGGATTAATTGTATTTACATACAATCATATGGGGGAAATTACTTCAGGTCACGACCAAATCGGGTTATGACCAGAGTTTTGGAATGAATTACGGTCGTGACCCGAAGTTCCACTGTATACGGGTGGCTGCCCCAAGCCTCCTTTTGGTGTCAAGGTCTATTCATTTCACACTGCCAAATGTGCATCTACTAAATACTAATTTGAAGGAGGTGCATGTCTATGGAATCAGTTATTCTGTTTTAATATTTATAATTAATTTAGTTCACTTTCAGAGGTCTTTTTTCACTTTGACTTTAAAGATTTTTGTTCTGTTGATCAGTGTTAAAAGAGCCAAGTTAAATCCACTATGATTCACTGCTGTATAAACTTCCAAGGGGGTGAATACTCTTTATAGGCACTGTATGAGAGTGTGCAGGTTTGCAAGTAAATCTGATTTTAAGCATTCAGTAATTTTATATTTTGATTTATTGATTAGGTATAATGACACATATTATAGTGTACCTTTTAAAATATTTTTTCTTCCTGTTATCTTACAGACCTGTATGGATGTTAGAGAGGGTTTCACTCTTTTGCTTTGCTTTTTGACTTTTTTTTAATTTGTTACATATTTTTTGACTTTGATGATTGGTAAGTCATGCCTTTCCTGATATTTTGACTCCTGATTGTCTCCAGACTATGTCTTCATGTTCCCTTTAATTGTCCATGTTCAGTTTCTTAACTAGTTATCTTGTGGTTTACACTCATTAGGTTAGCAGAACCTGTTCACTAAGAGCACATTAAACAACTTTGAAATAATTTTGACTGCATATTAATTTAGAAGCTAGTTAGAACTGGTCTGAGTGCTCTGTTCTCGTCAAACTTTTCTTATGTCCATCAATGAAAAAAAAAAAGCAAGACAATGCCATCGACCTGATAGCAAAATAGAGGACACCAGCAAATTGAACCATAATGGAGCTCCAGGTTAATGAAAACTGCAACCTTATACAGCACGCCTAATTACCAATCATAAGCAAATGTCCTGTGTGGAAGCTGTAACCAAGCAATGTGAGACACCACAAATGGAAATGCCATAAGCCAGGCTTTGAAAATTTTTGAAGAATAAAAATTAGCTTTACATTGGTTATGTCTGAAACTGGTGTGACAAGTTTGAACCTAAGATGCCTTCAGTTTGAATTTAAAGGTACAAAAATTATTCATACTTTAATCCCCTGGGCTACCCTTTTAAATTCATTTAAAAATGCTCTGCAAGTATTCTGCTATGATTTTGTTGAACATCTTATGTATTTCAAAGAAGCTATAGGAATACAAAAAGGCATAATTTTGCCCAGAAAATATTACACTGTCAACAAACACTTTATTTATCACATTAAGGGTCTGAGGTATACGCAATTAATGAACCATGGCAGGGTATGAGGCATAAAAACATAACATTTTGCCCTAGGTGGGCCTTTTTAACTATCATACAAATAATGCAGTTTCAGCAATGTTGCCCTCAAGTGAATCATTTCTGCTGAAAAATGTCACAAAGCCAAGAAGAAAAAGTAGGCAAAAGTCCTCTTATATGTTTCGTAAGTCACCAAAAACCTTTTACCTTTATTAGCCTTCTGTTTAAATTTGATTTAAATGACCTGCAGATTATAGAAGACTATTTTGTGTGTGTTTGACAGAATGTTATTAATCTGATCAAATCTGTTAATCAATCAATAGGTTGATTTGAATGGCTGATGAATGCAGTATATTATCACATTGCCTTGATGTGTGTGTCAATGAGGGGCTTTTTTAACTGATTGTTATAATTCAACAAATTTAGAACACAATAAATCAAATTTTCAAATGTCACTCAATAGCAAAAAAGGTTTTTTTTTTTATTTGTTTTTTAAAGCTACTGTGGGGTTCAGGGTGGGATTGGTGTCATGGGACATGGGGAGGGGGTCTTGTGCATTGTGGTGACAGCCAGGAAGAGCACTGAGGTGATGGAATAGCTGAACATACAGTGGCTTCAGAAAGCACTCAGACCCCATTCACATACTTCACATTTTGCTATATTGCAGCCTTGTGCTAAAATCATTTAATTTAATTTTTTTTCTTCATTAAGCAGTACTCAGTACCTATTGCACTGTGGTTTGTAAGTGTCATCCATTATATGTTATCTGTTAGAGAATCTTAAACATTTTAAGTCTAGTCACTTTTTATGTACTGTACTTTATTACTAAAATAGTTGTTCTCAGAAGCATTGGATCTCTTTGCTCCAATCCTGGCAATGAGCAGCAGCATCGGTTATGTATGCAAATGATGTGATTAACATATTTATTACTCATTACCACCATGAGAAGTCTTTGGACTGGCCTCTACATCAGAAAGGTCAAACCATGCCTGCCTCAGGACACTTGAACTGCTGCTACATCAACGCAACAATGCCTGGCCGACATGCTCATCAGTCATAGGAGTAAATGAGTAATATTGATAGGGAAGAAATCATTGATGTCCATAGGGTGGAGTGATCAGCACACCACCTTGTGACACACGTTGGCCATATGGGTGGGATAGCCAGATGAATCTCACTTGTATGTCATCTGGAGCAATTATTATGTTTTACATGTGATTTTTTTGGGGTTATTGTATGGTTTTCTGCCATGAAGAATCTATTTTTCATGTTATTTGATTTTTTCATTGTGATTTGAAAATGTTTTACTTTAGTTTCTTTATTTACACTTCATGGTAGGACGCAGCAAGTAACAATGATCATCAAATCAGTGACGTCACCGGTTGTGACGATATACATATGGCAGTGATCACACATGTAGATTATCCATTGATATATAAAACATATTGAATATTAAATTTTGGTGTGTTCAGATTTTTGACTATGTAGGTCCTATTGTCTAGTGTCATTTTCAGTTTTTGATCTCCTTTTTGCCTTGTGGTACACGGCTGGGGGTCAGACCCGGCCGGGACGCCTGGAAGGACCGAGAGGTGGCACATTTGTCCTCCGGGCCACGAGGGGGCAACCGCCCTGGAGTAGAAGCAGAGCAGGGAGGCTCAAGCCCATTGGGGCCCATATCCACCGCCAGGGGGTGCCCGAGCCTCATGGCGCCCAGGGGACTTTTACTTCCGCCACACCAATGGACGTTGCTCCTTCCGGGGACACCCGGAGTGCTTCTGGGTGCTCTCCTGACACTTCCGCCACACCATGAGGTGACGTCAGGCAGAGCACCTGGTGCTCATCCGGGTAAGGTTAAAAGGGGCCGCTTCCCTCCAATCAGGGAGCTGGAGTCGGGAGTGGGAGGAGGACGAAGCTCCAGTGGAGAGAGGAAAGGCGACCCAGGGACGTTGGGAGAAAGGCCAGGGAAAAGAGTGATTTGGCAGGAGAGCACAGTGTGTTGTGCGGGACAGTGTTGTGTTGTGTTGATTGGAAAAAAATAAAGGTACATTTTGTATAAAGATGTGGTCTCTGACTGGTGGTGTCCAGGCAAGTCTCACAGCCTTCACTTTCTCACTCTCATTTTCTCTTGCTTTTGTTGCCTGTTCTTTTGTCCTTCTTTGCCCTTATTACTATGATTTTCACTGCACATGATCACCTCCTGCTTATTTTTTTGTCTCACAGTAATCCTTCAGCACAAATATGTCACAACATGATGGACAGTGATGTGATGCCTTCTGTGATTCAAGTGGAATGCCTCAGAGCATTGGCAAATTACTTTCAGAGGTGGGAAACTCTTCTTCATGCCCTCCATTATGACATCCTGAATTTAACTGCTTCCAAGTTAACTGCTGATTGCTTCTGAACTGATGTGTGGTGTGAGCATTTTGGACTGCTGTGAACTGGAATTAGGTTATACATAGACTCATTCTCCAAGCTGCAGATGATCATCAGATTCTACATGAAAATAATATACGTACAATCTGGACAAAAATCCTAATATAACTCAGCCACTCTGTAGCACACCAAAGGTGATTTTTTAGATAAGCGTTTGAGGAAGGTCTGTTTGATTTGCTAATTCATGTGTTTGCAAAATTAAACTCATAAAAAATGTTTCAATTGTGAATAGTTATTTTTATTTGCATTCATGAACACAAAAATAAAAAAAACAATATTTACATCACATCCCATCTACAGTAAGTACAAAACTGAAAAGAAATTTAAATAAAATGTAACTAATTACACAATGCATTCATGTATACAGCATTATACCAAATCAATTTAACATAAAAATATTTAATCATATAATTTAAAAAATACATATTAATTGACTTGCATATATAACTTTCCCAGCATTTGTCACTTCTTAGTTTTTTTGATTGGTGGCCTGTTATTTGTACATTTTTTCTGGTCTGTCACTATGAATTAACCAGCAGTAGCCTGCCATCAGATTGACATCCCAACATCCTTGGTACCTTCTTTCCATGTCCTTGATGTCCTGATGGAACTTTTCACTCTGCTCTGCAGTCAAAGATTTTCTGGGGATAATTCCAAATGCATATCCAAAAGGTAAACTTTGAGACTCCTGTTGCAACCCAATTCCTTAAAATTAACTAATGAAATTTTCACATTTTTTTTCCACAATTTGGATCTTTATTATTACCTAAAACTTGAGCTTACTTATCTGAATGATGCCCATGCATCTTGTTCCAGGTCATTCATCACACCATCAAATTCTGCATCAGAAATCAGTTTCTAATATCAGGTCTTTCACAAAAGTCCTTTTCAATTTATTTATTTATTTTATTTTCATTAATTTTATTGTAATCATTCATACAAATCGATCAATTTTTACAAAAAATACGATTGAAAAACAAGTCGACCCCCACCCCTGAGAGAGAGAGCATGGCCAATTGGGTAAAACTTAAGGCTTGTAAACATACCGAAATTGATGAGTTTAATAGACCAGTAGAGATGAATGGAGAAGAAAAAGAAATGCGGAGATAATTGCTTCCTCGGTGCTTTAAGAGCTTGTTCTAAAATTTTATTGATTATATCTTGCCAGGTTTTAAAAAAATTCTGTACAGATCCTCTAACTGAATATTTTATTTTTTCCAATTTCAAATAGTATAAAACATCGGTTTCCCACTGACTTAAAAGAGGAGAGTTAGGATTCTTCCAGTTTAGCAAAATGAGTGCATGCCAAAAGTGTAGTGAATGCAATCACAGTTTGTTTGTCCTTCTCCACTTTAAACCCATCTGGAAGAACACCAAACACAGCTGTTAATGGGTTAGGAGAGATTGTGACACCAAGGCTGTCTGAAAGGCACTTGAAAATTTTTGTCCAAAATGATGTTAATTTGGCGCAGACCCAAAACATGTGACCCAGTGAGGGTGGGACTTGATTGCAGCGTTCACAGGTTGGATCTTGCCCTGGAAACACTTTGGACAGTTTTAGGTGAGACGGATGTGCTCGATATATAATTTTTAGTTGAATAATTCTATGCTTTGCACATATAGAACTCGAGTGAATTCTCTGCTTTGCTACCTTCCACTCCTTTTCTGATATATTGATTAAGAGATCTTCTTCCCAATGTCCTCTTGGATCTTTGAAAGGTAGGGACTCTAATAAGATTTTATATATTGCGGAAATAGTGTTTATTTCCTCGAAATTGAGCAGTATTTTTTCCAGCATTGTGGAGGGTGCGAGGTGGGGGAAATCGGGCAATTTCTGTTTAATAAAATTTCTAATTTGAAGATAGTAAAAGAAATGTGTAGCTGGGAGGTTGAATTTTGAACATAATTGTTCAAAAGATGTAAATATGTTGTCTATATAAAGATCTCTGAGCATTTTAATCCCTAAACTTTTCCAGTTGCATAATTGTATGCTTTGCGCATATGGAGCTCGAGTGAAGTCTCAGTCCTTTTTCAATTTAGCCTCAGACAAAACAAGTACATAAAGCAAGCTCTGTATTTTGATAGTTCTTTGACTTACTTCTTTAATAAAACTAGCTTAATAGAGAGTGCTGGGAGTTGCACTTTTACTAGATCCATCAAGGTGGGTCTGATGATGTTTTTGGCACCAAGGTGCAGCTTTTTTCTAGCTGACCATTTCTTCTGAACCCAATGAAAATTCTTGACTCTGCTGTCCAACTTACAGATGCCCTGAAGGCTGACCAAGTAAGATACACAAAACTTTCACATAGGAACCGGTGGTGCTCATTGTAGTTAATTTTCTCAAGAAGATTTTAGTGAGAAGTCAAGCAAAATGACACCTTTTATTGGCTAACTAAAAATATTACAATATGCAGGCTTTCAAGGTAACTCAGGCCCTTCTTCAGGCAAGATGTAATACAGAAACTGGAGTTCCCTGTGTTTACAGTATATACACACTAGGACAAAGACAGTATTGAAAAACTTTTAAGTGAGACATCTTAAATGTAAAAAATTAATAGATCTCTTCAAGCTAAGATTCATTTAGCAAGAGAGGAGAACAAGATAAGATAACTGTCCAACAAAGTCTTTTGAAGTTTCTGATGAGTTTATCAATACAATGTGGGTCCCTAGACAGGATATCTGTGTCAGTCTGAGAGATGTTTTGCAAACAATCCTCAAGAAGATTTTCAAAGTTTCATAGATATGCTTTAAATATAGCTTTCAATTTTAGGAAATATTAAACTCAAACAAATTTTTAATTTAATTGATGTTTAATTAAATATAGTGTGAAATAAAAAAAACTATACTGTAATTGACAGCTACAAAAATGGGTTTTGTAACAAGATGGATAAAAATGGTATTCATTTTGGATTTCAGTACCCAAACATATGTAAAAATCACATTAATTGATCAAAATAACTTTTAAATGTATACCTGTAAATCAAAAAGATCAATGCCCAGATGCCATTTGCTAGGAATGCCAAAGTGACACCAGCAACCTTTTCTGTATTCAACAGCAAGTTCTGGGATGCCAAATGTAGAACTACCTCACAACCTCCATGGACCATTGTCTCCCTAAAGTAGCACAGCTATGGTGCTTAGATGGATGTTCAATATGACACCATTTGGTACCTGAATGCCCCTATGACCTGATGCTTGTTGGACTGTTTTGCAACCAATGAAGTGTCACTGCCATTTTGCAGTAATAAATTGTTATTTGTGAATCTTTTCTGATTTATGTCATCTCTTCTGCATGCTGTAATTAGACCATCAGTATGACGGGTTAATTCCTGCAACACATCATATGGCCTAACATATGGCATCAACTTGTTAGTGAGTCTTCAGGAACCAGATGAACCCAACATGCCATGCCAATAAATGAGCTGTTATTTATACATGATTAGTTACAACAACTTGAAAACTTTACAAACCCAATTTCCTAGTACGTGATCTAGAGGTCAGCCCATTCACAAGTTTTGAGGTGTGAAAAACAAGTAGCAGCTTTTATGTGGAATACATTAAAAAACTAATAAATAACAGAAACAAATAGGATGTTGGACCCAATATCAAGCACAATGCTTAAAATATCCCATGCGTGGCAATTCCAAACTCAAATGTTTAATGTATGAAGGTGTACAAGAAAGCTAAATCCTGTGTTTTAATATTTGGCCACAGTGGCTGTCAACCTTTTAAACATTTAATATGGAATTCCCAGCATGATATGTGATGTGTAGGAGAACTGAAATGGACAGAAAGGAAAATGCACTGTAAGGTTTTACGGTAATCCATAAATGATGGCTAATATTCAGTCTAAATATTCTGGTGCACTTTGACTTAACTTAAATACGCATGAGAGGGGGTCCCTCTAAAGAAAGCAGTGACTGCAGCAGCCTTTTAAGCCTCCTGTCAGTTCATACCTCTGCAGCATATTTTTCCTGTTCCACCTGCCTAAAGATTGATGGAGGCATTGAGTCTCTTGTCTTTTGTTTACTTTTTACACAAATGCTTGATTTGGTGTCAGAATTATTTCAAAAATCAGCACAAAAGGCCTCCTGACAGTTATGCTGTGCATTAGGTCGGTAAAGTGTCCCCAGGGCATCTATGTATGAAATAACCGCCGTCCATTCAATTGACTTGTATTCTGAGTGCCTTTTAAAATCTTTAGCTCCAAAAGCTGCCTTTCACTCTAAATGTTTCAGATGTGGAAATGTTCCACTGAAGGAAAAATTGGGGGTGTATTGTCTCATGTTTTCTTAGTTTGCTGCCCACTCAGATCCAACCTGTTCTCCCATTAGGTGTCATGTTGGAGGAGAATTTACTGAGGGAGGAGGACGTCCCAGAGACACTGATAGAAGTGTCAGGGAGACACTTTGACCAAAATAGTATCAACAGATGACAAAGATAGCTAGTGTGAAAGTGTGGGCATATGTGTAAGTCGCAGGAAGCAGAGGGGAAAGAATGTCAGCAGATTAGGATTTTATTAAACTGGTTAATTTTCATAAATAAGCTACAGAAATGTAATTATTTGGTGCCTTGTTATTCCCAGACTGTGCCACCCCCTTAGAATTTAAACTGGGCACATGGGAGGGCCAACTACACTAACTGTATCTTAAACCCAAATTGGTCAGAAGGCAGCTTTTATTTCTTGATGAAAAAGTAAAGAAATTTAAAAATTTTATAGGTGTATAGGGTTATCGTTGATAAATATACAGGGTGTAGTGAAATTCTTACTTGCATGTGCTAATTAACGTGTAGCACATCACTACACTTCAGCAACAGAATTAGCGAGAGGAGCCATCTTAACTCAAAACTTCTGCTTTCCTTACATGAATAAAGTTTCAGTACACATTTATCTTTGCAATTAAAACGTCCAATTTTGCGAAAAATAAATAGGCTTAAAGCACCAAATGCTGTTAATAACTGTATCATGTTTCATTTGGATTGAATGATTTATTTTTTTAGTTATTGTGTCTACAGTGTTACATACGGATATCTACAGACATCACTGCAAATTTAATCATCCCAGTGCAATTACAGATACAGAGACACCTTCAACCAAACTCCATCTTATTATTGGGCTACTGGTAAACTCACAGTTTAACAGGATTTATCAACCATAAAATAATATATAACATAATCAGTAACACACCCTTAAATATTACTAACAACACTGGTCTGCAAAAAAAAAAAAAAAAAAAAACGTCAAAACTTTTAGGTGTTCGGTATAGACCTGAGGGCAATGAATCCAAACCAGGCCACAAAGTTGCTTTGTCACATTCAGTTTTAGCTAAACAAAACGGTCTTAATGGACTGAATGGTCTAATCTTATTCATCAAATTTCTTATCTTTCTAACAAAATTATAAATGACGTGCGTTGTTTTAAATTTAATTATTACAGGGGACATTCAAAAGGTTTCCGCACTTTCGTATTTTCGTTACAAACGGTTAAGGCAGGAGGAGTAGTAATTGGGCATTAAAAAATTGGTACGACGCTGGGAAAATTGCATCGCAAAGGAAGGTGACTATGTAGAAAAGTGATGTCATTTTGTCCCTCGTACTTACCTTAAGTAGTCGTTGGTAGTTTTTTTCTGTTATAATCTTCTGAATATCTTTCAACAGATGTCTGCTAATATACTAAACAGTCACTACACTTTCCACTATAATGTTTTTCCATTTCAGTGCTATCCTGGTGTATCCTCTCCCGGTGTTCATTAGAGACCACTCCTGTGTTCTTCGGGAAGACAATTCAATTAAGAATGTAGGAAATGGATTTTTAAAGACATGTTGCACCTAACTGCTAGGTACAAAGAGAGAATCTCCTTAACTAGTTCTCATAGTTATCCTACTTTGTATTCCCAACAAAGTGTGGAATGTGCTTTTTTATTTTTTTAATAAACGAAGGATGTGTATTTTTTTACTGCTTGCTTACCTGTTACCTGGCTACGACAATGAATGGATCAAGCCACCCATGCGTATTTCTGTAAAAAAACATTTAAACAACTTTCTCTCTTCAGGACAATAAAAAGGCAGGTTTCTAACTTTCTAAATATAAATTCCTGGATAGTTTAAAGGAATAAGAAGAAAGAAAAAATACTGATTGAAATCCAAAAAGGCAAATACGTAATTTTAGGTTATTTCCGCCTCAAGAAGGAAGACTGTCATTTTTCAGCTCCAAATATAATTCAAACAATATTCTGAGCATGAGAAATACTTATACAGTACCATAAAATAAATGTACGGTATCTTTTTTTAAAAAAAGCAACATTTTTTTTTCAAAATAGCATTTTTGGTGAAATCCGGAATCTCAAGGAAACAGTTTCTGGCAGAGAAATTCCAATTTCAGAAATGGATTTAACACACCTAAATAAAGTATATCCAATTTTTTTGTGCCTGAGGATTTTGGTGCAGACCAGTGCAATTAAATACATACTAAAATACAACACTATAAAATGTAAATGTTACATTTTTTGTTATGCTATTTAAAACAATGTATACAGTTAACATTCCTTTTACACCCACCAAACCAAATATTCTTTTGTTGGATTTTGAGAAAGTGCTTACAGTTAAAGTTGAAGTACTTACCTTGTACTGTATCCTTTGGGTTTATGCGCTTTAGTAATTTCAGTGTGTTCTTTTGGCTTATTTTGACTATAACAAAAATTCATTTTTTTAAGCACTTCTTTATATTGAACACTGTCCAAGCGGTCTTATATCACAGAAGCATAGCTGAGATCCATCCATCCATTTTTCAACCCGCTGAATCCGAACACAGGGTCACAGGGGTCTGCTGGAGCCAATCCAGGGCACAAGGCAGGAATCAATCCCAGGCAGGGTGCCAACCCACCACAGGACACACACAAACACACCCACACACCAAGCACACACTAGGGCCAATTTAGAATCGCCAATCCACCTAACCTTCATGTCTTTGGACTGTGGGAGGAAACCCACGCAGACACGGGGAAAACATGCAAACTCCACGCAGGAAGGACCCGGGAAGCGAACCCGGCTCTCCTAACTGCGAGACAGCAGTGCTACCACTGCGCCACCGTGCCACCCATAGCTGAGATGTATTTGTTTTTCAATTTAATCTGGAATTAGGAAACATTTCCTAAAAAATCTTGTCCACTAAACTTTTATTTCTGAATTAACAATGCCCGAAAAGAGAGGAACTAGCTAAATTTAGGTTCACCTAGAGTTATGAAGACTGTTCTTACATAGTGGTTTCCTTTGGGCTCCTAGTGTGGTTCATGGTAGAAGGAAGAGCAAACAGTAAAATATACTTAATACATTTTCCCATCCTCTGTATTTTTGTTTCCTCACACATTTCGAAAGTGGTTAAAACTAGTTGGTGGCTGTAAAGGCTGTTTAATGTTTGAATTTGAGTTTGCAGTCAGGCATGGTGCGAGGGGTGTTGTGGAGCTTTGGTCAGGTGATTTTCATGCAACAGAATTTTTTCAACATTATTAACTAATAATACAACAAATTAGAGTTAAAGACGAACCTTGCTGTAGATACATATTAAGTGTCTATTTTATACTCTGCCTTTAAAGAGTACAAGAAATAGAACTACAACTTGCACTGCTTCGAGCTTCAGAGTATCGAAATGATGCATCCACAGACACCTGATATTGGTGCTCATTTTCCTGATATTCAAATATTGTATTGTATAAAGTGATTGTTATTTTTTAAACACTATATTCATTGCCCTGTGGTGGGCTGGCTCCAGCAGACCCCCGTGACCCTGTAATTAGTATATAGCGGGTTGGATAATGGATGGATGGATGGATGGACTATGTTAATTTCTGGAATGTTATTAAAGTGTCAGTCACATGTTCAATGTCTTTTAAATGTCTCTTATGTTTGCACCGCATGTGGTTAGTTACAAAGGGCAGGTGTCTTTTAGCTCACAGAACAGTCTGAAATTGCCAGGGTATTTAGAGAAACGTGCAGGGGAGTAAGCAAAACAGCTGAGTTCTGTGTTCAGTTTTGCAACGACGATAAAAATATATATTTTGGTTACAAAGAACTGGTGAAATATTCATACACTGTGTTTTTGTTGTTTTTCACACCTCTGGCATGTGTTTTGTTCATTTTGACCTAATACTTTAGAAATTTTTTCCAAAAATTATATTTTTTATGTATTATTTTGCCTGCTGTTCTAAAGATGTACTGTATTGTAGGTCTATTTTATTGTGAACCCAGTATTGCAATATGTAGTTTATGCCTAGTAAGGATATATACAAGGGGATAGTAAAAATGTGCTTTGCCTTAGGTGGCATTATTTAATGTGCCGACCCTGTGTGCAATAGAATGATACTGCCAGGATAGTCTCTGACTCCAGTGATGAAATGAACTGGTGGGTTTTTAAATGAATTATGTTTTATATAATAGACATGAGCTAGCTGTCTGCTAAAAACGGATGGTGCTATTAATTACATACAAATTCAAATCAAAGCACATCCTCATAACCAGTTTGAATATATTAATACCTAGAACTAATAAATGAACACATTTTTTTTTTATTTAAACCGTCAGCCGTGTTGTTGTCTATTATTATTTTTGGTGTTAATATTATGACATATCCTATCTAACTAGTCAGGGAGAAAAACCTGCTATCTTCTTTAATTCTTCTGTAACAGCTACGACCCTCTCTTCTTCTTCTTTTGGCTGCTCCCGTTAGGGGTTGCCACAGCGGATCTTCTTCCATATCCTTCTGTCCTCTGCATCTTGTTCTGTTACACCCATCACCTGCATGTTCTCTCTTACCACATCCATAAACCTTCGCTTAGGCCTTCCTCTTTTTCTCTTGCCTGGCAGCTCTATCCTTAGCATCCTTCTCCCAATATACTCAGCATTTCTCCTCTGCACATGTTCTTGCTGTCACCCTTACTACTTCTGCTGTAGTTTCCCAGCTGTCTGGTAATTCTTCACTACCACCCAGTGCCTGTCTCACCTTCTCCCTAAACTCAACCATGAAGTCTTCCTTTTTCAACTTCCTCCATTTGATCCTTGGCTCTGCCCTCACTCTCTTCCTCTTTTTGGTCTCCAACATCATCCTACAGACTACCATCTTATGCTGCTTAACTATACTTTCCCCTGCCACTACTTTGCAGTCTTCAATCTCCTTCAGATTGACTCTTCTGCATAGGATGTAATCTACCTGTGTGCATCTTCCTCCACTCTTGTACGTCACCCTATGTTACTCCCTCTTCTTAAAATACGTATTCACCACAGCCATCTCCATCCTTTTGGCAAAATCCACTATCCTTTGACCTTCTTCATTCCTTTCCTTGACACCATACCTACCCAACACCTCCTCGTCTCCTCTGTTCCCTTCACCAATATGTCAGTTGAAATCCGCTCCAATCACCACTTTCTGTCCCTTAAGTACACTGAGCTACGACCCTCTCTGTCTTCTTTAATTCAAATACTTTAGAACATTTGAGACGAGAACAGGCTACTCAGCCCAACATGCTTATTCTTCCTATTCACCTGGATTGTCCAAAATATCCAAGTTAAGCTTTGAAAGTCCCTAAAGGCTTACTCTCCACAGCACTAATTGGTAATTTGTTTCATGTCTATGGTTCTTGGCATGAAGAAAAACTTTGAAAATTTGTGCAAAACATGCCCTCAACAAGTTGCCAATTGTGTCCCATTGACCTTGTTGACAAATTTATTTTAAAGTTAAAACAGGGATCTACTCTACTAATTCCTTTCATGATTTTAAAGACTTCAATCTCGTCACCTCTTAATCTTCATTTGCTTATATTGAAAAGGTCGAACTACTTCAATGTCTTCTCATAGCTCAAATTAATGTAATTCAAATTATTAAAACAAAAATAACTTTATCTTTAATTGGGCCCTCTCAGATCATTGCGGATTATTCTCTGTTATCTACTTTCTTACCGTCTTACTACTGCTTTTGCTCTAAGATGTAATTCTTGGCTCATCACAAGTTCATCCCTATGTCTTCTCTTCACACTCAGCTGCTCTTCAAACGACAGTGGAAGATGCTGTCCATCTATGATACTACTCCCTGATATGGATCATTCTTCACCCCAGTCCATACAAATTACTCATTCCCCAGGGACCACGACTCTTTGCTGCTGGCTAGAACAAAAATTCAAGTCATTTGTTCCCTCAGTCTATGCAGAGGTTTAGAATTCCAGCAGTCCAGGAAAGCTCCTGTTGGAGCTAGCCCAAGGTGTTTCTTTGAAGTGATTAGGAAAGACCAAAGTTGTCCAGGTATTATGATGCAAACCATCAACATGATTTATCCTTCACTCTGACTTACAATGAGTTTGCAACCGTCCTTGGTAGAAAGTTTGATGTCTTCTGCTACTCTCTCTTTGCACTTACTTACTCCTGGTTAGCCTGTCTTATCTGTATACTCCTCCTTCTTCTGCATCTAAGAAAAGGACATTTTGTATAAACCTCTTAAAAAGAGCAACAACCTTTATTTAACCTCTGAGTTTTGTTCCATCAAGCCAGACCTTGTACATCTCCAACAGCAGACACATGTATGCATGCCCAGACCACCTCAATTGAATCTCATGATTTCTAAAGTGCTTAAATACAGTAGATGTTGATAAAACAACGTTTGAATCACCCATGTAGAACTGTTGCTAAAATGATATATAAGTTTTCCTTTTCCAAAAGAGAAATTCAATATTATTCCCTCTAGAATTGTTATCCTGCACCTGATGAGTAGTTTGTGCAATGAATTAATGTTAGACTTATCTTACAAAATATAGAGCAAGCCACAATTATATGCGTCTCACAGGCTTGTTCCAACTAAAATGCATGCTGAGATGAAATATTTCCAATAGGATCACAACTAAACAAAACATTTTATACTATAGGGGGTCTCTTCGGATTGATGCTACTTGAAAGATCAAAATACAGTAGATATTTTCATATGTTACGAACATGATTAAGTTTTCATGGATACATGCTTATCTATATAATTGTTTTCCTGTGGAAAATCATTTGTCCGACATAGGGATTACACAAACAAGCCTAATGCCTTTTAATATTTTTATATACTTTGATGTCATAAATCTTATAATATTCTGTTCAATTAATTTCAAAACATAAAACATTATGATTATACCGTAAGCTCCAGTCAAATTTTGTAGCTTTCTGGGGTTTAGTTCCCATCCATGATTTATATGTAGTTTCCCCATGAGAGAATGGAGTCTGACGTGTGGCTATTGAGCCCAAAAGTGATGTAAACTATAGCCACCTGTCAGGTAGTTCACACATACACATTATGCTTTGTGGTCGAAAATAAATCACAGATATAAACAAGGCAGTTTTGTATTTTCTTTCTAAAATAAACTCCATTTTTTATTACCGATACAAACATTATAATGTATTGCACCATTTCATGATCTGCAGATTAATATTAAATAGCAGTATGTATATGACTGGCGCATTTTTATTCTGCACTCTGTTGGGAAAAGCTCATTAATAATATGCAAAGGCATCACGCCAGTGATTTCATTATCTTTAAACTGTTATCAGTTTGAACACAATGAACATGTCTAATGTTGTCTGAAGCTTTAGGTTGAAAAAATATCAAGCTTTCAAGGAAGCATTTGAGTGGCACAATAATATGGTCGCTTTTAGTTAATGTTCTGCTTTTTCAAAGAGTAGACATTCACATTCAATAGACAGGCAACAGACATGTTAGAGGCTGTACAAAAAAAACAGTTTATATGAAATATTTATCACATTTTAATTGCCAGTTCATAAAAAATAATGAGTATGTAATTATCCTAAAGGAACCAGCTGATCGCATTTTAATCAAATACGTTGATGGCCTTATTAGTTCATTTAGTAGACCTGTTAACTGTAACAAACACTGTGTCACTCTGCAACACTGTCTTTCAACAAAGTGAAAAAAAACGAGTTTCATAGGAAATTTCATGTTAATATTGAAGCCACTTAGCACTCATTATCCTAAAACACCTTCATCCTTTAGTGCCACATTTATTTATTCATGCTATTTTCAGCATGGGATGGCTGACATTTCGCCAGGACACCGGGGTTAACACCCTGGCTCGTCTTCACAAAATCAAACGGGGTCTTTCATGTCCATAAATAGGGGCACCTAGTTTAGCTTTTCATGAAAATGTACTTCCTGATGCTTGCAGTCTATAAAAATAAAGGAGGACTAACTGACTAATTGGCAAAGGTCATTTAAATTCGGAACGATGCCACTTAAAATACACTGGCCTGACCTTGAACTGTCCTTGGTCCTGCACTAGATGAACTATACTCTTCTCTACCTTTCATACTTTATATTCTCACCGTGCCATTAATCTGATATAAAGCATCTTACTTATTTTATAGCATTACAATTTTTTGGAAGAAATGACATTTTGTTTCTGAGAAGAAATTTTAACATTTGCAACTTATACCCTCCATTTTACTTCTCACTTGTATTTCAAATCATGCTTATTTTGAGTTTGTCCTTGTACTAGTATCATTCTAGCCTCGGGAAATTTTTAATTGGGTTCATTTGCAGGTTTGCTTTGTTTGATGAGTTGACCAGAATGAAAACTATCGTCCTCTTCTTAAGTCTTGTATGTCTATTATAGCCTGTTTGTTTGCATTTTAAATGACTAAAGATAAGCTTTGCTAATAATGTACTAAATAAGAAAATGAACTTTTGGAGCACAGAAAATAATTAAAACATGCAAAAAAAAAAAAAGGGAACTGATTGGAAAAAAGAAAAACTTTATTATCCTTGGCATGTTATGTATTGTTGATCCATTGATTGTGTCACTGAGGATGGGACAGAGGTTAGGGTGTGGCAGGAACTGGTGTGACAAAAGTGACACCTCTCTGTGTTTTTTCCACAGTCCTGAAATCATTTATTATGGTTTAGCCAGGGTTTTGTTTCTGGTTCATGTAAATTATTATTTCTGTTATTTTTATGTTCTTTTAAATATTATTTTGTGCATTATTAATTAATGTTTTTGCCTTTATGTTTTGAATGCTGTTTAGTCTAATTATTTAGTATTCATTTATTATGCATATTTGTGGTTTAGTGTTTTCAGTTATATACCCTATGTTTTGCATGTGGAACATTCAGATAGATAGATAGATAGATAGATAGATAGATAGATAGATAGATAGATAGATAGATAGATAGATAGATAGATAGATAGATTATCTATCTATCTATCTATCTATCTATCTATCTATCTATCTATCTATCTATCTATCTATCTATCTATCTATCTATCTATCTATCTATCTATCTATCTATCTATCTATCTATCTATTGTAAAAGAAGCACACAATAACAAAGTTAAAGGGTTGGGGAACCGTTGCCGTATACTGTAGGTCACACATTGGATCTCAATGAATGAAATATTCAAGTGTGTAATTCATTGAGAACAAAATGATGTAACAACTGTCAATGGAAACCAAAATCTCCAATCTATTGAAAGCTGGATTCAACTTCACACTGAAAAGTCAAAGTCAAAAATTGAAATCATAGACTGATCTAACTAACTTTTGTGAATTTCAGTATGGCAACTCGTAATGTGACTTAGTAGTGTGTTTGGCCCCCACATGCATGTATTCACTCCCAACAATGTCTGGACATGCTTCTGATGAGACAGCAGATGGTCCCCTGGGGGATTTTCCTCACTGACCTGGGTCAGGGCATCAGTGAGCTCCTGGACAGTCTGTGGCACTTCTTGGTGGCATCGGATGTACTGATACATAACATCAAAGCGGTTCTCAGTTGGATTCAGGTCTGGGGAACGTGTGGGCCAGACAATGGCATCAATGAATTCGTCATCCTAGAAATGCCTATACACTTTGGCCAAATGAGCTCAGGCATTGTCCTGCACAGGAGAAACCCAGGGTCCACTGGACCAACATAAGGTCTGACAATGGCTCTGAAGATGTCATCCCGATACCTAACAGCAGTCAGCATACAATAGTCTAGCATGTGGAAGTCCATCCAAGGTATGCTTCCCCTGACCATCACTGATTATCCTCCAAACCAGTTATGCTGGATGATGTTGCAGGCTGCATAACATTCACCACGGTGTTCCCAGATTCTTTCCTATTAGAGGACGTTGGGCACTCATGCCACCCTAATGGAGTCTGTTTCTGACAGTTTGTTTAGAAACATGTACACCAGTATCTAGTTGAAGGTTATTTTGTAGGCTCTTGCAGTGCTCCTCCTGTTACTTCTCGCACAAAGGAGCAAATACCGATCCTTCTGCTGGGTTGATGCCCTTCTATGACTCGGTTTGGTTTTTCTGGTGTAACGTCACGTCTCCTGGTATTTCCTCCATGCTCCAGAGACTGTGCTGGGAGACACGGCAAATCTTTCTTGAGATGGCACATATGGATGTGCCATCCTGGAGGAGCTGGACAACTGTGCAACATGAAACGACTACAGGTACTGCCTCATGCTACCAGTAGTGACAATGACATTAGCAAAATGCAAAACTACAGAAGAATCAGTCAGGAAGGATAAGGAGAGAGCAATTGTCTATGTCAATTGTAAATTGTAATTTACACCAAAGCAGGTGAAGTTGATTCACAATCCCTTATGTTTCCTAAGTGGACAGACTGATATCCCTGAAGCTTCACTGTGTTGGTGAGCAGTATATTATGACAAACAGCAAACCACTCTCAAATACACACCAAAATGACTAAAAAAGGAAATAAACCTCTGACTTGGCAATATAAAAGTATGTATAACTGTAGGTATGAAGACGCCTCAGTAGCATTTCTTGACACCCTTCTGCTGAATAGTTTTTTGGCTGAACATACTCAGTGTTATGGCGTCAGAGGGAGGATGTGCAGCACTGTAGCATTGTAAGCAAAACAAAGAAAATGAAACATCCAAAAATCCAAATAGGAAGGGAAAAAAGGCAAATAACCTTCTAAAGACACACTTAAACATCCAGTTAAAGACTTTTCTACTGCTGATATTACACAGATGCATTATAGAAAATTTAGGCCTGTTAATACAAAGCATTTTTATGTTTCCTAATTTGGTAAGTGATACACAGAGAGTTAATAAGAATTCGTTAAGACTGACTGGACTAAAAGTGCAATTCAATTTGACTGAATTTTAATTATAATGTAGTGATAGTAACAGTAGCAAGATGAACTAAAGTCAACCTTTGAGGAATGGGCAAAAGTGTAGTCAGTTATAAAATATGATTATTAAAAAAAAAGATTATAAAATCTTAACATTAAATACAAACTATTATGATGTGATATCTTTGTTGAATTTTTTTATGAAACCTAAGACATTTTTTTCAATGTTTTTCATTCATTCTCTATATTTTATATATTGTTACCATTGCTGTCTTTTCTATTATTTTTGTGACAATGAATTAATTTATTTTATTTTTTCTGCCTACTGTATGGTTGGGTACATTTTTAACACAGAAGATTTAGGAGAATTATTATATAATATAATTAAGAATTTGACCTTGTGCGATCCCTTGGATCATAGGCACCACCGTGACAGCAACTGCAAGTAGAATGAAATAGAGTAAAGGCCTTTAAAATAAAAATGCATATGCTGTATAAAAAACAAATTGAATAGATGAAATGTAAATGCATGGGAAGGCCCATTTTGACATTATCACATGTGTGCGCTTGGGGAACAACTTACAGGCTTAGATAATGGTAATGTTATCCCGGACCAACCGAGGGTGCTAAGCAATAACGGTATCTCTTCTTCTTTCCCCTCTGCAGAAAGGAAGATTGATGTGCCACCATCTATGACGTCACTTTTGAGGCCAGCCGATCTGTGTCTACCTCTTCTTCCCAAAAATCACCATAAACAAAACCACCGCCATCTTGGGGGCAGACTCAACCTGAACAATGGTACTAGTTGGATCTTGCATTAACACGCATTTTCTTTAGCGCCTTTTGTGCTCTTTACAATATACAGGGTTTGCCTTCAGGTGCCCCAGACCCTTTATGAACTTTTTTGTGTTTTATTACAACATACATGTTTTGTTGTATATATGCAAAAAATGTAACCTAGCTTTCCAATGTAAAAGGCTATTTGTTTGTTCCTGTTTGGGTAATTTTAAATATTGTAGGGTGATTAGTTAGACCATCATTTAAAAATGTTAAATATTGCGGCGGTTTCAATTAGAGGATCATTTCAAAAGTTCAATATTATTTGAAATGTCAAGTTAAATCATTTTATTGATTGCTGACCTGACAAAGCAAAATGTCTACCTTTGAAACATATGGGTACTGTTAGTAGTTTGTTATACTTTGCCTCAATGGCATTCAGGAGAGTGTTTTTTGTATGACACCTGGATTCATGACTGATAGCTTCATAGATTATTATAATATATAAGTCTGCATCCGTTTAAGGGTAGGGAAATGTTCATTTACTGCATCTACTGCAGTACATCAGCACGCAGGAGTAAATTCTTGCATGTTTACTTAGGAAAAGAGTGAAAGCAGCAAATCTTTGTATAGCATACAATTACCATGGGCACAACCCTACGCGGTTTAACTATCATTTTATGAATCCCAGTGCATACTGGATCTGTGTAGACCAAAGTGCAACTCGCTTCTCCATAGGCACATTTCACATAATTAAAGACGCTCAAATTAAATTGTTCTATCGAAAGTGGCTTTCAGCAAGCTAAATGCCTCAAGGAGTCTCCATGCTTTAGCATAGAAGTGACTCTGGCATTTGCGGATCAATATCATCTCTGTTATTAATATCAAAGGCGCATTACTTTGTTTTTGCCTGGCTGCATTCCAAGTCCAGGGCCTAGCTGTCTCTTGGCCATTTACCAGGACCATAATTTACTTTTGTGAGTTTTTAAGGTATTGTTTTGTCATGGCCAATCACAGCTGAGTAACAAATGATCCCGGGGACCAACGGCCCCTTGTAAGTGGCATATGTGGTGATATTAATTTTTAAAACTTTCATGTCAATTATTTCTGTCCTTGAGTTACAGGCAGGGACAAAAGGAGCAAAGAGTTAGAGCGGCAAGAATGATATCCGTTGGATGAGGTAACGACAAACACAAACAGAGGCAAGCGATCAAATTAGACATTACACTGTCTTTAATTGATACATTGAATTAAAGAATGGTGCAGCCAAAACACAAAATATTGACCACTTAGGAAAAACAGGATTGATTTTTAAGATGTACAGCATTTACCTCACAGTCTTTTTCACCCTGGGGGATTTTAAAAGTGAACAGATGGAGCAGCAGCACAGAGATGGATGTACGTTTTGGTAATTTATTTAATTTATTTATTCAAGCTTTAGAAATGGAGTGTTGGAATGGTATTTTTTTTATTCTTTAACACTTACATTAATGATATAGCCATCAAACAATACGACACATGAGGGTGAATAGGCTTAAGTTAAAAAATGGAAAGAGGTACTTCACTTACATTTAATTTAATAATGTAAGGTTAACGTGTAAGGGGCCCAAAAAACCTGCAAATGGCATGAATTTTATTATTTTGATAACTTTTTCTGCGAGTGCCAAGGATACTGACCACAGTTAGGCCACCAGCTGTTTACAAAATGTAGGGCTTTGCAGGAAGTAAGGATAAAAATACCAAAAAATAACAAATTTCCACCTCACCTGCTTAGACCTTACTAAAACTTAATTTTCTTGGCTTTCGTATTCTTAACAGAGTCTTTGAAATTTTTTTATCATTGGGCCACATTACCTTCCTCAGACAAGTATCACATCTTGCTGTCAGCTCATGTGATCCTGCTGCCAGTTAGCCACTTCTTGGTCAGTTACTTTCAAGGTTAACATTGGGAACCACAAAAGTCTTGTGATCTCCAAGAAACAGCAATGTCTAATTATCTTTGGAGATGGTGCACTTCAGATCCTGGCCATGAATATAAAAATACACTATAGTCTTAGGCATTTTAGGTAGTTCATAAAAGTATTTGTCATCAGAAGGCTATTTAATGTTTTCTGGATTAGTGCGTCAATAGAAAAGAGAGAATTTTAGAGTATTAAACATTCTTTTTGCTAAAGAGTGAAACAATAATGTTATATATAAATGTCTATGCATGGAAATTTGTGTGTCTGTCTGTCAGGACCGGAAGTGCAAGGCTACAGCATGAAGTTCAAAGAGCCGGTAAGGTGGCCCAAAGTTAATGAGTCAGAAAAAGAAAGAAGTACAATGCTACAGCATGAAGCTGAAAGAAAGCAACTCCGTTGCCAAAGTGAAACCGCCAATGAAAGACAAACTCGCTTTTTAATGCTAATACACAAGCGAGGCGAGCACATCGGCAAAACTAAACCTCCAAGGAGAGAGAAACTCACTTAGCCACAGATAGACAATGGAGATGAGCACGTCTGCAAAACGAAACACCCGACTCTGCATTTCACTTTTTTTTGACAATTGCAATAGTTTCTAGAAGCCCATTCTTCTTACAGCACAGGCTTATACAGTTAGTATAAGATAACTGAATGTCCTTAAAGAAAGAAACTATGGTAGTGACAGACCCGTTTCTAGTTAAAAAAACATGAGCTTTTTGTAGACATGAAACCCAGTGCTTGATTAAACAAATCTGTCAAACCGGTGCTAATGATCAATGACATCATGTGTAGGTTGAAACACAAAGTGAATAACTGAAACAGAAACAGCTGTACAGAGGGAATAAAACTGGGCAGGGACAACAAGACAAACAAGGTGAGATTGTGGTAGATGTGGTGGTTTAAGCAGGCCATGGGGAAAGTGAGCATACTGATAAGACACAAAGTGTTAATCTTGCATAATCAGGGTCTCTCCCAAGCAAAAATTCTGCAGCAGGCTGTTGTTTCAGGTGTGTGATCCAAGCTCTCCTGCAGATGCATAAGTAAGACGACAAGGATTAGGACCAGAAACACAGTGGTTGACCATAAATGAGTTCAGCAAGCAAGACATACATCAAGCTTATTTCCCTTTGAAAATGGATGATGTCTTGCACTGTTCTTACAAAAGTGACTTACGATGCAACTGCTCTGACTGTGCACTACTCACTGTTTTTTATTTAAATGCTTTTCATTTAGATTTGATTGGACAGGATTATAATTGTGAAGTTTGAAGCTGGGTAGGGATGTGTGCTGAATAGATATAACAGCTTTCTCTGTTTTACATTAATACTTTAGATCTATAATCATCAGAATGATATTACGAGGTCAGACACAAAAATAACCGGATTGGTAAAAAAAAAAAAAAAAATTATTGGTGAATTGCAGCATTCTAAACATTGTCACTTTCTATGTACTCCCCCTCCTGATCGCTACACCGCTCCATACGTATCTTCCATTGATTGAAACAGCGCTGGAAGTCTTCTTTCTTGAGGTTTTTCAACAGGCTTTTCATTTTTGTCTTCACTTCATCCATTGAAGAAAAATGTGTTCCCTTCAGGTCACTCTTGATTTTCGGGAACAAGTAAAAATCACAGAGAGCTAAATCAGGAGAATAGGGAGGATGATTGAGAACAGGAATGTTTTTGGAAGAAGCATTGTGTGTGGGAGCATTGCCTTGGTGAAGCAGACACACACTGCGCCCCCATCCCACGCGACCTTGTAGTTGAATGTCTTCCACATTTTCTTGTCCTTCCTTGAAATGTTTGTGCCACTCAGAAACTTGTGTGCAAGACAAACTGTTATCACTGTACACTGTTTTTATCATTACATAAGTTTCTGTGGCCATTTTGTTCAATTTCGCGAGAAATTTGATGTTGATTTACTGTTTGATTTTTTCACACTACATTATCGCAGAAACTTGTGTAATGATTGTTGTGCAAATACTGACTGGGCTATTCACAGGATATACCTAGCCGGTTGACGGTTTGAGAGGGCGTGTAGGAGGGGATATAGTTCTATGATTCACATTTGGCTGACCTCCAGACGGTTTTCGAAGAAAGCCCCAAGCACAGTCTGGTTATTTTTGTGTCTCACCTCGTATGTTTTTGCACATAAGGGAGTGTCTGATTGCTTGTTGGTGAAAACTTGGCTATTTTTTTATATTGTATACGATAAAGTGAGCAGAGCCCCAGGGTACACACCCAAGTCACTGTGATGGTAGATCCATCCATGAGTGAAGGACATTTTTGATTAAATAAAAGGTTAAATGTAATGGTGTGGTGGGTTGGCACCCTGCCCAGGATTGGTTCCTGCCTTGTGCCCTGTGTTAGCTGGGATTGGCTCCAGCAGACCCCCGTGACCCTGTAGTTAGGATACAGCGGGTTGGAAAATGGATGGATGGTTAAATGTAATGGATAGAAAGAAATCCATATTGTTTCGCTGAAAAGTAAGCATGCTAACCATCAAATCATCATTACTGTATGTTAATGGCACTGCTTCTCTATCGACAGATCATATTGTAGTATTTCTTACCAGTTGCTCTGATCCTGAGCTGTCATACCACCCCCCACTATTCCCCCCACCCAATTAGGGCAATGTCAAAAATGTTAGAAACCTGAGAATGTTGACAAGTATAGTCACTGTCTGCCAAATTTCAAAACAAAGATAAAGCAAAAAACAGAGTTTGTGTTTATTAGATATTTGTGACTATCATGACTAAATGCCGTCTTCTTAGAAAAAGGCTTATGAGGTATCATTGTAGGTAATGAGTCTTAATATGAAGATTCTTCTTTAGGATCTTTACAGGTGAGCTGTAGTAGAAACATGAGGCACTAAAAGAATACAAATAGATAATAAGAATGCAAATAGGAAATACATTATATGATAGATAGACCGGAAAGTGGCGTTATTAATGCTGTCAGTTGTCTAATCCGTAAGACAGAGAGGAGAAGAAGCATTAGACAACAGTGCCAAGCCTTAACTCGGAGTAGAATTACCTTTAGATAAGCTTTGAAGTTGTCCCAAACACACATGTGTGGCAACAGATACTGTAGATAGATATGAATGGCACTCTATAAAATAAGAATAGACAGATATACAAGAAGGTACTGTATAAGACAGATAGATAGATAGATAGATAGATAGATAGATAGATAGATAGATAGATAGATAGATAGATAGATAGATAGATAGATAGATAGATAGATAGATAGATAGATAGATAGATAGATAGATAGATAGATAGATAGAGCCTCTGTCTTGAATGCATTTCCAGAAGAAACATGAAGGTTCTGTGCAAACTGACAGTGTTAAGGAAATCATAATGAATATGCCATCTTTATAATGTTCATAGTACAATTAAAGCACAGTTGGAATCTTTAGTGTTTTTAATGTTTTTAAGTATATCTTTCACTACAACAAGTGAAACTATTTTAGCAGAGCTGAGAACATTTTGCTTGGTAACCTTGAACGGATGTGCAAAGATAGAATATAATGCTTTGACTTCTATTACTATTTCTCATTTCATTGCAAAGTAGCATATTTCCAGAGGCAGTTCAAATACAGGCACTACAGTTGTATGCCACATTCATGCACAGAGCTTTGTCTTGCGTTGGGGCTTATTATATATATAGAGGTCAGCATTATTTTCCACGTACATCTGAAGTGAATACAACTATAAATTGCACTGAAGTGTGTTATCTGAAAGTACAATGTTTAGTGCAACCATAATTGAATCTTCATTTTCTACATTGTTGAGTCAAGTGGAGAGCAGATTGTTGTGCACCAACTCCAATTCCGGAATCTTGTTGAATTTTTTTTGGTTTATTAATAATGCACAGTAATTTTATTGAATCACAGTATGTTTTATGCACCCTCTGTTCAAATGGCAAAAGAAGTTCGGTCTTTCATGACCAAAAAAACAAAATATACTGATGATTATAGATCTAAAGTATTAATGTAAAACCGAGAAAGCTGTTATATCTAAATACATATTCTGAAAATACAGTGGATTCAGAAAGTATTCAGACCCCTTTAGTTTCTGCACACTTTGTGTTGTAGTATTAAAATTAAAATTAATACATTTTTCATTTTTTTCCCATCAATCTATAATGCATATCTAATAACCCAGAATGACAATTTTTCACAAAGGTTTTCAAATTAAAAATCAATAACTGAGATCTCTCATTAATATTATTATTATTATATAATTAAAATTCAGATGCTTTGAGGTGGCACCCCAAATTGTGGGCAGTTGTCCTTTGTTCAGTATAATTATCCTTAAGTTGTGTCTAGAATTTGATTGGAGTACTCCTGCAACAAAGAGAACTGACTTGACATCATTTAGAAAGGCACCTGTGTATATGATATTCCACAATTCACTCTGCATGATAGGACAAAAAACAGCCCGTGAAGTCCAAGGAACTCTTGGTAGACCTCTGGAATGAAGTTGTGGTGAATGTGGACCAGGACAAGGATATAAAACCATTTCTAAAACTTCAATTGTTCCGAGGAGCATAGCTACCCCAATAGATGTAAAATGGAAGAATTTTGGAACCACCAGGAATCTTCCTAAAATTTGTTATCCAGTCAGACTGAGTTACTGGGCAAGAAGAGCCTTGTCAGGGAGGTGACCAAGAACCTAATGGTCACTCAAGCAGAGCTTCAGAAGTTCTCTGCTGAGATCAGAGAACCTGTTGGAATGATGACCAGCTCAGCAGCAATTCATTTATCCGATGTTTATGGTACAGTAGCTATACATTAGCCACTGTTGAGTAAAAGGCAAATGACAGTCTGCAGAAACTCCGAGAGCATGAGGAAAGACTCTGGTCTGATGAGACAAAAATTGAACTCTTTGGACATAACTCCAAGCACCATCTCTGGCCAAGGCCAGATATTGCTCATCACCTACCTAATGCCATCCCTACAGTGAAGCACGGTGGTGTCAGTATCACGGTATGGGGGTGTTTCTCAGAAGCAAAGACAGGGAGACTTGTCAGAAGGACGAATGTGGCCAAATAGACAGAGGTCCTTAAAAAAAATCTGCGCCTCAGATTGGCGTGCCAGTTCCCTTTTCAGCACCACAATGATTCATACAGGCAAGACAACATTATAGTGTCTTTGGGGCAAGTCTCTATCTTTGAGTGGCCCAGCCAAAGCCCAGATTTAAACCCCATACAACATCTGTGAAGAGACCTGAAGATGGCAGTTTTCAGATGCTTCCCATCCAAGATAGCTGAGCTTGAGAGGATCTGCTGGGAAAAATAGTATAAACTGTACAAGTTCTAGACTTCTAAGCTTGTAGAGACTTACCCAAGAAGCTTAATTACTGCTAAAGGGGTTTATAAAAATATTGAATTAAGGTCTGGACACTTACATGAACAAGATATTTCAGTTTTTCAATTTCTAATACATTTACAATCCTTTCTGAAAACATACTTCCATTTTGTCATTATGGGTTATTGAGTGTGTTTGATGACAAAAATGACAGACGTATCCATTTAAAATTGCATAAATCTATAACAACAACTTATTTTTTTGTATAGCGCTCTTCAGTGCAAGTGGAGAGCTCTGTGAACAATTCTCAGTTAAAACACAAGTACAGTATAGATTATACTAATTACTAAATACAGAACTGGTACACATATACTGTAAACAGAGATATGTTAAAACACACAGAGAACAACGCAGAAACTGATTAAACATAAACAGAAACTAACAATATCTGTAATGTAATTAATTGATGAACAATAACCAGTTGACAATGGAGAAGATGAAAATTGTACAAGAGAAAGTCAAAAATGAAGTCAGACATGATCAGAGTCCTGAAGACCTCAGCCAAATGGCCGCCTACCCCCTCCTGGATTTGGTATAGTGGAGTCTGTGCTGGCCGTCTCAATCTCGTGAGAGAATCTTTCCATCCGATGATTCCTACACTCCTTTATCTGTGATGACTTTTCAGTACCTGGCAGTAGATCAGTGACACCAAGTGCCACATCAAGGTAACAAGAAGAGAAACAGCACAGAGGAGGGTTAGTGTTACTTACAGTTCTGTACAAATGCTAACAAACAGAAATGCAGTATGCATGGCTAATCAGCAGCGCTCATCTGGGTATGCTAGACTAAAGTAGTGAGTCTTCAGCCTGGATTTAAAAGATGAGACTGAGGCAGCATCTCCTATGCTATCAGGCAGATCATTTCAAAGCTTTGGGGCCCTGTAACTAAATTCTACAATACAATAATAAACTGTGAAGAAAGTGAAAGGGTCTGAATACTTTCTGAATGCACTGCAATTGGAAGCACCAGAACTGGTGAATACCTGCCGCAAGACCACCCGGAACTAAGTTAAAATAATACTGAATCCACATTTTCTTCATTTAAATATTTACCGAGCAGAAGAATTAAAGCAAACAGTTATTACATGTGATGATGGTCGGCAGTCATGGGCTGAACACCCCTTCCTCCTCTTGACTCCAGTGATTAAGCATGGCTTGTTAAAGCATTTGCTGCCTGAATCCAGTGTCATTGTGCCTCGTGTTTCATCAACATTGCAATACATAGAAGCTCTTGGGCATGCCGGGCCTACGGTAATATCCATAGATGTTGCATGTGGTCACTGTAGGTGTTGACTTTGATCAAGGGCAACAGAGTTTCCAGCTTATTAGCGTGGACAGCTAGGTGAGCTGCACTCAAGTTACAGAAGCTAATTACGACAAAACAACTTTTAGACTGAATAATTTGTACTATATCTAATATTTATGTTTCTCTTCTTGCTGCCCACCCCCCCACTCCCCTTTCTCTCTCTCTGTCTTACTCTGTCACTCCCTCTCTGCATTTAAAAGGAATCTCAGTTAGTTCACTTTAAGCCACCATCAATGACACAGCATCAATGGGAGAAAGAAAGAAATTTAACAATGCAGCGTGCCTCAGAAAGGTTCAATAGAGTCATTAGGCTAAATATTCATTCTCGCTTTGCTTTGTATTCAATTGATCAGTTTGGAGGGATCTACATTTCTCGCCTACACAAGTGGAGTGCACCACTCAGTCATAGTACAAGTAAAGAGAAATTCAAGGTTAAGAAGGCTTTTTATGAAGAGAGAGGACAACGACTTGTCTTTACATAAATGACCTTTTTGTCTGATGGATGTGGAGAGGATGTCCAGCTTGCTTTTTTATTGTAAATTTTTCTTTTGGTAAATTTCATTAAATGTTACAGCCTTGAGTTCAAACAAATGACATAGTACAGAGCTGCTGGGGGATCATTGACTACACTATTGTGCTGCCTGGGTTCAAACAGCAGACCCAAAGGGCAGATGACAGGAATTAGGAGCTCCGAGCTATCTGCAGAGCGCTCCATTTCTGACGCTAACTACTGACTTTTTCTCCAGGGGGAACAAAAAAAGATTATTATTATAATCAGTTGGCAGAAGAGATCTTTTCTTGTTTTGTCTGTTTGTGACTGCCCACAAAATAGGAATTTCAAATAATTGTGAGCCGCAGCAATCACTTATTTCTGGAAGGCAAGGTCATAATTTCATGACAGGATTTTGATAATGATGGCATTGGGTGCAGGTTCTTAAGAAGACCTTCCTAATGATGTAGTTTGGAGATCACAGAAAAACTGAATCACATATGATTCTTTATTGGCTTTCACTGGCTCTGAGTACAGTGTAATATTAAGAAATAATTTAGAAAGAAAAAGGAAAAAATGGAAGGCAAATCCAGATTAAAGACAAAAGGTGAGTTTATTGCAGCTGGCGCCCTGTCCAGAATTGGTTTCTGCCTTGCAACCTTAACTTGAAAAATCATGTCTGATAGAGGATGAATAAAGCCTGTCTTAATTTGTGACTTATGCCTTTTTACTGTATAAGGCAGCTTACATATATTTTGAACATTGGGAGCCCAGGTCATTTAAGTAACTTATACAGGGTGTCACACATGTGAGCATGGGAGTCAGCTGAAAGGGCCAACAGATGGTAATTCCATGCCAGGCCAGGGGTGGTGGGGTGCGCTAACCCTTTCTCTGTTATCTCTACAGACCAAACACAGGAAACTCTGCCTGGTTCCGACGACATCACTTCCATTTTCGCCCCCAATGACCTCACTTCTGGTTCCGCACCCAAAGATGATGTCACTTCCGGTTTGGGGCCCTGAGGACGTCACTTCTGGTTTGGGGCCCTGAGGACGTCACTTCTGGTTCTGGCCCCAAGAACGTCACTTCCAGTTCCAGGCCCTGATGACGTCACTTCCGCTGACCTGCCTTAAAAACAAGACAACCACTACTTTGTATTCAGTTCTGTTTTGGACTCAACTCTGTACATACTGTAACTGTGCAACCTATTTGTCTTTTGCAGCCAAGATTTAAGTATATGGGTGGCTGCCCCAAACTTTTTTTGTGTGTCAAGGTTATTCATTTCACAAGGGTCAGACAGGGAATCAAAAGTTAGAAATGACCCAGCAACCTTGATTTTAATGACCAAATGTCTTAACCACTGCACCAACCTGGCTTCCCTACCCTTTTTCGCAGCAGTATAGTTATGAGTATAGGGGACAGCTTTGACTCCTTATCACAAACAGTTTTAATGTCATCCCTTTGAGCATGTGACTCTGCGGTGGGCATTTCCTCCCTCTGAGTGTCTAAGTGAATATACCCTGGGATGCATTGGCATCCGAATTGTTTCCTTATCCTGTCTATCTATATATACATTTTCCCACAACATTCAGTTTGTTCAAGATATTTTTGCCTAGGCTTTTCCCATTTTAAACTGATTTTATATTTTTATCCCACTAACATAGCAGATATACTTGGGCCCACAGCATCCCATCTGCACAGCAAGTGACAGACTTAGCAGAATGAGAAATACATGCAAAGGAAACTGCATACATCTTCAGTAATTGGAGCTAATTAATATGGGGCTCTTTTGGCAAGATGGTGCAGTGGTTAGTGATGCTGTCTAACAGATGCAGTGTTCTGGGTGTGAAACTATATTTCTGTGGAGTTTGCGCATTCTCCCCATATCTGTTTTACTCAGGTTATTCTAGTTTTCCAACAATACATCTAAACAAACATCCAGGATAGCTTCACTGACAATTCCAAACTGGCCTGTGTGTGAGTGGGGTGTATGCATCAGTGAGCCCTGAAAGAGACTGGCACCTTCTCCAGGGCTGGTTAATGTCTGTGAGGTTAGTCTTGGAACTTACAGTCCGGTCACAAAATGGGGAATGTTATGCTATGTTCAAATGGGGCTAGGATGACACAAAGAAGCAGTGATGCCCAATGCTTCAAGGACACCAACATGATTCACCTTGGGCATCTTGTACTTCCTGAACCAAAGATAAACAAAAGTGACAGAGAGAGACACAGACACAGAAGATGTAGGAAAAAAAACAAAACTTTTTTTACTTACACCAGTGCAAAAATTCACAGTCCTATGTTAAGCCAGCAATTTTCAAGCAAATAGTTACAAATGCAATTATACAAAGTACAAAAATAAATAAATAAAATATACAGGAAAAAAAATAAAAATCTATTGGTTTAGATAGAACTTTATTTGTCCCCAGGGGAAATACAGAAGCTCTTAAAATAAATAAATAAATAAATAAATTGAGCCCTGACACAAAAGGGGTTTGGAGCATCCTCCTGTATACTTGAAAAATGGCTGCTAAAATTGAAAAGGTTGCAAGAAATATGGTCTTTACAGACAAGAGTCCAAAACGGAACTGAGGTTTAGTACAGACATGGTGGGTTTTATAGATAGTGGTAGGAAGTGATGTATTCTGGGGTGGAACCAGAAGTGACGTTCAAGGGCTCAGGAGGAATTTCCCGCATTTGGTCTGTTGGAAAAAAATGAAAGGATCAATGCACACTGCCACCCCCTGGTCCGACCGGGAATTACCTTCTTTCAAGCTCTTTAGCTTCCTCCCAGGCGCACATGTGTCACAATACATATATATGTTACACTATGATCTGAACACACACCATAATGAATTAAAATGAAGGAATTTTAAAAAGAAAGAAAAGAAAAGAAAACTTCTGCCTTGGCAGTCACAGTCACAGCATTATGCAGGCGTTTTGCTGTTGGTATAAAGGAGTCCCTGAGTTTTTTGCTGACAAATTTTTGCTGAATAATTAATTCACTGAAAGTCCTCAGTGTTAGTGTGTCAGAGAGAGAATGCACAGCATTGTTCACATTGACACTCAGTTTTGTTTTAATTCTCTCCTTTGCTACCTCTAGGGTGTCCAGAGTGTGTCCTATAACTGAACCTGCCTTTTTAATTAGCTTGTTGATTCCATGGGATTCTCTTGAAGTGATGTTACCAGCCCAGCACACCACAGCGTAAAAAACTGCACTGACCATCATAGAGTTATGGAAGATGTGAAGGATGTCACTACCCACTGTGAGATATGTGAGATACACTGTTACACCACATTAAATGAATGCAGTCTCCCAAGAAAGAAGAGCCTGCTCTGCCCTTCTTTATTTAGTTTGTCAAGCTTGGGTCACAAAGTTGCACCGGAGAGTACAGTAGGATTTCCAAGGAGTAGAAACTTTATTGCTGTTCTGGCATATACAAACACAAGTCTCTTTCAGAAGCGATCCGGCCACACAAGGAACAGCTGTCAAACTTGACGCTTCAGTCCCCGACTCCTTTTCGAAAGAACACAAAGTCTTCCTCATCAAGGGGGCACAGAAGCAGCGACTGGAGTAGAGGGAGTCTGAGGGAAGAGAGACAGAAGAATGAGACCATAGGACGTTCACAGCACAGTCTTTTAAATGTTTGAAGCACAAGGAGCATTTTGCACAACAAGCCAGCAAGCCTACAGCTGATACCGCAAAGAGGTTTAAGAGTGTGTTTCTTTCCCACTGAAATACTGTTTAAGAGGGAGTTTCTGAAGAGCGGCCATGTCTAATTGTGACAGTGCTCACAAGTTCCTCTGTATTCTGAGACCAGTCCAACCTGTCATTGATGTGGACTTCCAAGTACTTGTGGGAATGCACCACCCCTCCATTCATCCCTGAATAGTGACCAGACATAGAAGCTCGTTGGTATGGCTTCCACTCATCTCCAATAATATCTCCACTTTACAGTTAATCAGAGGTCTCCTCCACAAGAACTACACAACCTCCTCACACTCAGGTTAATCAGAAGGTTTCAAATCAGACAAAAGAACAAAAGATTGGACCCTACATAACATTCTCTCTCATGGGATACTTAGAAGGTTAATAGGTGAAAGATGAAAGAACGACTCCTTGAGTGTGTTGTGCCATTTTATATGCCCGCAGGATTTTTCCAACCAGTCCTGCGATTTTTTTCTGTCTTGCACAATGAGCTAGCTGGGACAGGCTCCAGAAGACCTCAGCAACCCTATTCAGGACTAAGCAGGTTAGCAATTAACTGACTGATTTCTCCACCCAGCCACAGCAGACAACCCTTCAATTCCAGCCAACAGGAGTGCATGTCACCACACTCATGATGCTGCATACCTCAATCAGGAAGAAACTCTTACAGAAAAGGATTCGAATTTGCACGAATGGACATGCGAAAATGTGAAAGGGTCATCAACACTGTACAGGTAACTTTCTTATACTTTCTGTGGGACCTCAACTTACTCATGTTCTTTCTTTGCCAACAACATACGTGACGCTGTCTCACTGGAATGATGCACTGGATATCAACAGTTCCAGCCTTGGATGTGTACACAACATGGTAGGCCTCCTGAATGTGCATGACTGTCCAAGCACGCTTCCACCCAGGTGCAACCTCATGCAGCTATCCTACCATTATGTACATGTGCTTTGTAAAACAACCAGGTACTCATTCAACTATTTAAACAAAGGAAAAAATAATTCTAGAAATAGTTTTCTAACCCAACAAAAACAAAGTCCTGTGACACAGCCTATCACATTTCAACACAATCCACTTGACCTTGACTTGAATTCTTGTGGAATTTCCATATTTTTTTCTGGGTATTCGGGATTTCCTCCCACATCCTAATGACGCAAATCTTAGACTTCTTGGTTTAAATAAAGTGGCCCAGCAGCGGTGTGTGCATAAGTTTATCCAATGATCAAATGGCAGGCATCCAGGAAGGTTTGCGAATGTAATACGGTAGTATGCGTAGCGAGGAGGCATTTATATTTGAGGCTTATAGGACAATTAAGGGTCATCTCCCTGACCTTTACTCAAACAGTAGGCAAGTGCACAGCATCCACTGGAGCTAAGCATTTCTTTTAGATCCTACATCCTCACACACCCACCTCTTGTCTAGGTGGATCTGATCAATTATGCCAACTCTAGCGTTAGAGTGGGCATTGCTGATTTTACTCAACACTGTAGCATTATAAAATCAGATCACTTTTCAATAATATCAGTTTTTGTTTTTAAATTATTTCTTAATTTATTCAAGAAAAATTTGAGAAAAAAATTAAGTTATCTTTTTATTAATCAGAAGGAATAATAACTTACTGCATGTAGTTATCTTTATTAATTATTTGATGACACAGTGAGCATTCATTGGGTCTAGGAAAGAAAAAAAAAGGCTTTCTAGCATGAATGTCTCTTTTCTTCCTGAAATCTGACTCTGTACATGTTGCGTAGGAACATTTTTATGTTTTAAGAAATGTGTCATGAATGTTCAGTACTTTTCTTCAAGAGAATTATAGTCGTTTTGTTACTTTAATTTGAGGAATTAAAAAAAAAAAAAAAGCTTTCAGGTTTATCTACCTAGGACTTGCATAGGAATGCGTAATGACATTAGTCAAAGAAAATAAATGTTTCTAATAATGCCTTAAACCTTTTCACATGCATCATTTTTTTATTAAATGGTAGATTATCATGCAAGAATATTGCAGTTATACATTAACAGACTGTCTGCTCTTTTGTCAACTACCCCCTTGCTCTCCGCATTAAGGTGTCGTTTTAAAGATAAAATCAACCATCACAAAATCCATCACATACCACTAATGTGTCCTCAAAAGCCGGATAAAAGGTCTCACCCCAGCAATAGCATATGAATATTTAAATTATTATTAAATATTTATAGGGTGTTGTGTTTTTTCTCTTGTTTTTTTTTTTTTTTCCTATACCAATTGAATATTCCAAGGCCAGCTACTCTATCCAAATTATTATGCGTGAGGGCTTCCATACGCCAGCTCCAGAAGGTTAATCTCTTTTAACGTTCGGCATGCAACAGTCAGATTCGCAGCTTGTTTCACGCCCCATATTGATCTCCTTAAAATAGGGGGATGCATAGTGGGTGTTAATTTATGATTGCTCTGGATTTTTTTTCCTCAGGTGTGAAAATGTTGTTTAAAAGTTACATCTCTTCGCGTTCTTTATTCTAAACTGTGAATACAATGTAAGAGTCCAAGTGAACATTTGATAAATGCACTTTTTCATTTCAGTGTTATTCATACCGTGAGCTTTACTTAACTCCGTCCTTTCTTTATTGTTGATTGTGATTTCTAAAGCACCATTGGGTGGTAAAATTGTTAAAATTGTTCAGGACACCTCCGAGCTCCTAATGGTATCTGCAATATTTTATTTTTATTTTCCCTTTTTGGCCTTAATTGTACTGATCAGTTTGTCTTTTGTAAACTGTAAACAGTCCTGTTTGCTCTATGGTGGTGCACATTTTTAATGGATCTATAAAAAAATGATTGATTGACTGATTGATTGTGGCTCAATGGATAGCTCAACTACATCAAAGCTCCAAGAACCAGGATTCATAAACCAGTCTGGCCATTGCCTGTGTACAGTTTGTAGACACTCTCACAATTTTCTAAATGTTTTCTCTTTCGATACTTAAGCTTCTTTTCATATTCCAAAGATGTGTGCATTGAGTCCATTGGTATCTCTAAATAGATCTGATTTGTGTGTGAAAGGGTACCTTAAGACCTTAGTAGATTACTAATGCTGCCATAATGGATTGTAGCCTCATCTATTTCAGTGAAGTTTAAGAAATTGGGAGGATGAATGAATGTGGAAACAAAAGCTGTGGCATTTATTTAATTGATTTTTATGAAAGGTGTTTACAAAAGAATGTTGGTGTTTCTGTGTGCCTATGATGTACTGGTATCCCATACAGGGATGGTTTCTACCTCATGCCCAATGCTTCAATGATATCTCTAGCCTTTTATTTTTGAGTCATTGAGTTGAGGAAAAAAAAAGACGAGCTTAGACAGGAGTCCCCTTGAACTATGATGTTTGTGGATGACATTGTGATCTGTAGTGAGAGTAGGGAGCAGGTTGAGGAGACCCTGGAGAGGTGGAGATATGCTCCAGAGAGGAGAGGAATGAAGGTCAGTAGGAACAAGACAGAATACATGTGTGTAAATGAGAGGGAGGTCAGTGGAATGGTGAGGATGCAGGGAGTAGAGTTGGCGAAGGTGGAGGAGTTTAAATACTTGGGATCAACAGTACAGAGTAATGGGGATTGTGGAAGAGAGGTGAAAAAGAGAGTGCAGGCAGGGTGGAATGGGTGGAGAAGAGTGTCAGGAGTGAAAGGAAAGGTCTACAGGACGTTAGTGAGACCAGCTATGTTATATTGGCTGAAGACGGTGGCACTGACCAGAAAGCAGGAGACAGAGCTGGAGGTGGCAGAGTTAAAGATGCTAAGATTTGCATTGAGTGTGACAAGGATGCACAGGATTAGAAATGAGGACATTAGCGGGTCAGCTCAAGTTGGATGGTTGGGAGACAAAGTAGGAGAGGCGAGATTGTGTTGGTTTGGACATGTGCAGAGGAGAGATGATGGGTATATTGGGAGAAGGATGCTAAGGATAGAGCTGCCAGGGAAGAGGAAAAGAGGAAGGCCTAAGAGAAGGTTTATGGATGTGGTGACAGAGGACATGCAGGTGATGGGTGTAACAGAACAAGATACTGAGGACAGAAAGATATGGATGATCCGCTGTGGCGACCCCTAACTGGAGCAACCAAAAGAAAAAGAAGTAGAAAGAAGAAGATTTGAGGAAAGTAAGTACATAGATGAATGAATGCTTGTGGAAAATAGATGGCTGATATAATGCAACAGTTAATGGAGTATTTTAGCTATTATTTGCAGTCAACTTCAAACTGAATTTAAATATCATTTCAGTTTTACAATATCATGCAGTAACTTGGAGAAACACGAAATTAACTTTTATTCAGTTTGGCCTGCTTAATCACTTAAAGATGCTGACACATTGCATTAATTCAATTGAGTTAAAAGTATATTTGCTACTGGTTTTCATTTGTATTTGCCATCGATTACTCTTTTTTGAGTGTCCAACAATAGTCAGGCAGTATTGACGGATTCCACTTGCCCTGATAAGGCTTTTCCATCATTGCAATGTCCAGGTGAAGCCTATCATCATGTTTTTTTATTAATGGCATAAAGATAGCAAGGAAGTAGTCCGAGTGTGAAGGGAGAAAATGAATCTTTGATGGCATGTTGCACATCATGGTTTTGTATGCTTGAAGCATGTTTTCAAAAGCCATTTGTATAAAAATATGGAATTGTCTGTACTATGAAATGAATTGTATATAGTGTATGTTTTAGACGAAATATGGATAGTTAATATGAAGGTATAGTTTCATTGTAAATGTTAGAAAATAGGTTTGAAATATTGGATGATTATTCATTTCTTTTTATGCAATACGTAGCTGCTCCATTAGTCTGTCCTGCAATGAGCTTTCAGTCTGTAATGGAGGGCTAGGCCACGTTATTGCTGTTGAGGAGGGTGTGGATCAACAATTTTCTAACCGTACAGTTATGTACTGTTATGTACTGTTACCATAAATTAAGTTAGGAATGGTTATTGTAGGAAATATCACTTAGGTCAAGAATAATATGTTAATTATATTTGTTATTTTCCCTGATAAAGTTCTTTAAATTTCATGAAACAAGTTATAAGTAGTTTAACACATCAGAATCTTCATTCCTGCTTGAAGTGGCACTTAATAAGAAGTTCACTGCTATAACATTGTCAACCAGCTAGACGCAGTTAGGTTTCTGTTGTTGCCAACAGCATCCGTGAATGCTTTCAATGCAATTTCCTCCGACTCCACTAACAGACCTCCAAACTGCTTACCATTGATGATGCGTTTGATTTCTGGACCAATAAAAATGGTCTTCCTTAATTTTGCCATTAATTATTTGTGGAAACATCTTGCTCAACTATTCGGATGCTTCACCTTCCTTGTCCGTCGCTGTCATCAAATGTTTGTGTCAGTATAAGTTTTATATGAAGAAGAGGCAAAATCATTTTGCTGTTTCAACAAGTGGTTTATGGGCAACATTTCTCATTCCTGAAACCAAATACTTACAGAGTGGCCATTTCTTTTCAATGTAAAGAGAAACTTTAAAATGGCTGTTCATTCATAGATGAAGGACCAGCGCTTGGTGTGCCTGAGTTGCATTCTGAGTAGCAGTGCCCCTTCTTTTAGATCAAAACAGATGTTCCAGCTGTGGTTGTTGTAATGTACAGTATATGTATGCTTATAATACAAGAGGAAATAACAAAAATAAGTGATTATGATAAAACAGTACTCGACTAGAAAATCTAAAAGTGATTTTTGTGATCAGCAGACCAAGACCCAAAAGATAGACAAATAAGTGTTCAGTAATCATAATCTTCAAGACCCAGTAGTAATGTGAGTCTCTGTGTTCATGGGAAACAGTGAGAAACTGACATCCCATGCAACAATCTAAACTTAAAACAAATAGGAAAACTAAATCTGTAAACATTGTATCTCTGCATCGATGAGGTATTAAAGTAATGTAAGCAATCATGTATTGTTCACTACTTTAAAATAAAAAAATCAGACAGCTGATTCACCCAAAAAGATTATATTCTGATTGGTAAAGCCAATGGACAGAAAACAAGAAAATTAGCCAACTTGCTGCAACAATATGATTGCCTTATTTTCTTATTTCAATTCACACCTTACTGATGCAGTCTTGGATGCTTGCTTGGGGCATTTTTGTCTATCAGCCAGTTAGCCCAGGATTATATGTCCTACTCGAACTTGTTCAGCTTAAACTTTTTTTCCACCCCTCTTCCCCATGACAGACAAACAATTTAATCCTAGACCTGTATTGTAGGTTTCCTATTGTGTTAGCTTTCTGGTTGAAATTTTATTGTGCTTCTTGATTTTACTGTTGGTGGTGTCTGTAGCATTAAATAAATGAAAATAAAATTTGGTTCGAGTTAAACACCATTATTTCTGTGATAGTCCCTTCTGAATGCCTTTTTCCATTTTAATAAAAGGATAAGTGTCTGTGTGTTTGTCCGATTGCTATGTTTCTGTCATTCCAAAATATGGTGCCACCACAAACATTTGCACTGCTTTTATGAATCCCATACCAAATGGCTTATAACATACAACATTAACGATGAGGTCCTTGTTGATTTCTTAGATTTCAACCCATCATAGATGGGTATCACAGCTAGGAAATGCAATAACTTTTCAACATACAATACCCATAAGTTAAGCACTAAGACTGAACTCACACACCACTGCCTAAGGACAAATTAAGCTGAAATTTATAACCAGCAAAGTAAAAAGATGTGTGCATTTTATTTGTCAGGATATTTCACAACACAAAGTGATGTGTGGAGAAGGTTTTATTGAAACAGATTGGCAGATTCAATGTCAATCTTCCATAATATCACGTCATGTGAGAGGGTACAGGTGTTGTGTGTGATCTCTTAATTATCATGAAGAAGTATAGGTGTGCTGTGACAATGAATATTTAGATCAGCGTTTCTCAACATTTAAGTATTTGCGACCCGAGTTTTCATAACAGTTTTAATCGCGCCCCCCCCAACGTTTTTTTTGAAAGGAGCCCACTAATACCAATTTGTTCTTTTTTAATTAATGATATATCATAGATGCATATTTTATCATACCTACTTAACTTTTATCGACATGTATCTAACTCTATGTTTATTTTTCTAGTATTAGAATGTAATTTAAGTTAATTTGTTTTGGTTTCAATAGATGTATTTTTCATATTTTTGATTCTTGTTTTCTTTTTTTCACATCTTTGCGCCCCCCTTTTTGTTATTTCGCGCCCCCCCTAGGGGGGCCCACCCCACAGATTGAGAACCACTGATTTAGATAGAGAGCTATTGTACAGTAAAACCTCATTTTTATCTGCAGCTGTTCATTTCAACAGTGACAACTATGAGTTTGTTTCTAATGTGAGTTTTTGCAACCATATTAAGGGACCAACACCACAAAGATGGAGTGACAACATTCGGTCTTCACTGCTTTGGCATATTAGAGTTTTCATAACTAATGCTCCATTCTTAGGAAATACATTAACTTTCATAATTGACTGCAGAGTGAATATAGTAAGTGCCCTACATGAGTTTATGCTCACAGATTATCTTTAAAGTAGGAAGCACCAAAATAGACGTTGAGTACAAATATGCCACCAGTGAAGTCGCATTGTTCCTGAGTCTATCAATGTCTAGAACTTCAAGGAAGAGTGCAAAATCATTCTTATCAAAAGGCCTGTCTTGTTGATGGAGGTGTAAAACTGTGTCTTAAACAGCATTCTAGGATATTTTAAAAATACTTGTTGTCTGGAACTGTTAAATATTGTGTTAATTTAGAGTGTTTAGTTATCTTATGGGGCGGCAGTGGTAACAAGTATTCTGGGGTTCACATCCATTCTGACTTGGAGTTTTCATATTCTACCTGTGGCCATATGGGATTCCTCTGTGTGGTCCAGTTTCCTCCCACGCTCCAAAGACAAGTAGGTTAGGTGGATTGGTGATAATAAGTGGCCCTAGTCTATGAATTCACCCTGCCCTGGACTGGCACTCTGTCCAGTGATTGTTCCTCCTTTGTGTCCTCTGCTTGTTGGAATAGAGCAGGATAAAGTGAGTTTGAAAGATGGATGGATGAATAGTTATCTTTTTTGAACATGGGGGAACAATAGTAAAATTGCAGAAAAGCCAAACAAACAAGTTAAGAACCTGAAACTTCTACACAAACAGTGTGATCCCAGGACCCTGGAGCTATGAGGTTACATAGTAAGAATTATAACTCTGTCGCACGTGCTTCTCAATTCTGGTTCAAGAAACAGAGTCTATGTGCATTTTACTGTGGACAAATCTGGACTAGATATACCAAAACATGGGAATTGGGTGTTTTCTGCCCATTCCGTGCCATTTGTGCAGCACATCCACATAAAAACAACAAGGGCGAGCTTTCTTGAAGGCTTTTACTGGATGAACCTTGTTGTAAACAGAATTTCATATATATATATATATATATATATATATATATATACAAAAGAAACATACAGGTATATACAGGTGTACAACCAAAGACAATAAATAATGACTTAATAAAGCAATACATAGCAGACAGTATACATTAAAAAAATAAAGCTTTAAAAGACACTTACAAGGTGAGTGATTTCCATGATCAGATTGTGACAAGAGATACGTGTAGACAGAGGTTTAAATTGCTGCATACCACAACTAACAAGACTCAGAGGTTTATATACCTTAAAGATACGTTTCAGACTTGACCAAAACGATATATAAAGGGGTACCTACGCGCAATACAAGGGCTGCATTGTATTTAAATGTTCATTATGGGACCTGCGTGCTTTATGTGAGTTTCATGGACATTTATAACACCACTGTGAGCTTATGACATGACTGACAGGTGTGTTAATAAATGACAAGACAAAGGGGGAGCACAGTTCAACAAATAACAATAATAGTTGACAGCATGGGGGGCAGAACAGGGTGACATGAAACAGAAGGTGTAAAAGTAGCCTAAGGACCTGCATTTTAGGGTAACTACTTCATAGAGCATCACTTCCATTTATATAAAACTTAAGTCACATGAATTTAATTATATCCAGCAGATGGGCACTTTTTTGTAACTGATTAGGTTATTTTGTTATTTATTTATTACGTGCATTATGACATGGTTTATTTTCCTGCTCGCCATAAAGGGATGCACATTTTTTGCAACAGTGATTACGATGCATTCCTTGTGGCATTTAAATGGTGTTCAGTTGGTATTAAGTATGGAATGACATTTCCATTAATATAAAATAGAGGGTCAGTTAGTTTGTGGTCATTTAATATACAAAATGATGTGTCAGAAAAAACTGGTAGCTTTGCTCCCTCAATCTGGACCCCATTTTGGTTCTTTGTTGAGGTTTCCTCTATGCATTTTCTTCTAGGGTCTCTAATCCAGAGCTATTCCACACTTTGCCTACTGTACATTATTGCTGAAAATGGCTTGTCTGACCTAAAGTAGGAGTAAGATGATGATAAAAATAGCCAAAATTGAAACATATACTTAAAAATGGCACCTTGGGCAGTCTGTGGCTAAGGCCTGACTAGACATTACTACTTACTTAAGAAATTAGTGTGATGAGTTAAACCATTGCATTGTCAAACTATTTTCAGCAGCAAAGATATCGGGTCATCATGGGTTATGGTTAACATCCTAATATTGGGCAGATGTAGATAGATAGATAGATAGATAGATAGATAGATAGATAGATAGATAGATAGATAGATAGATAGATAGATAGATAGATAGATAGATAGATAGATAGATAGATAGATAGATAGATAGATAGATAGATAGATAGATAGATAGATAGATAGATAGATAGATAGATAGATAGATAGATAGATAGATGTTGGAGGAACACAGAGTACCTAAAGGAACACCCTCTGGAGGCCAAGCAAGCATGCCAAACTCCATACAGGCAGTGACTGAGTTTTGGGTCAAGCATGGGCTTCTTGAGCATTGAGGCCACAGGACTAACTGCTGTGCCACATCACGGAAATACAAATATTGAGACAGCATGTTTAAACATAACACTCCATGAAGCAATATTGTCTTTGAATTTAAGCACACTGGTGTTTCAATTTCACTACACTTCTCACAAAAAAATGACTACTGCTATGTCCAGTGTTATTAGTAAATTCCTATTTAGTTTTATTTTTATGTACATGAGAAAACAAAGTTTTGCCTCCAGAAACAGAACAGTGATTATAAATCCATAACTAAAATACGTGTGGGAGATACCCACAAATTGTGACACAGTTGTCCACCCAGTGCCTTTTGTTTGCTTTAGTAAACCGGTTTATACCCAGACACAGGTAAAGGTTGTTAAGAATGTTGGCGGCATATATGAAAGAGTTCCTAAACACCACAGGGCACATCCTCTATAAGCAATTGAAATGATTACAGAAAAAAGTAAATAAGTCCACCATCTCCCTGAGGGGAGGGGGTGGGAACTGGAAGCAGTTTTATCTTGCTTCCCCACCCAAGATCCCGGACTTCTTGTCGTAAATTGTTGTTTGCATCTCGGTTGACGCCTCATTTTTTATTTGTGAAGCTTCTAAAGAATATTGCAATCAATAACTAATTATTCACAGTAACTATTTTTATTTAATTGCTATTAATATGTTGGAAATTGTTAGAAAAAGTATCTTCGATAGGCTCTCAGTCCATTTTAGACCTGATTTATTCAGATTATGGGGGGGCTGGAAACCACCCAAGTAGAAACCAGTCCTGAAATGGAAACCTAATTTATAGCTACCAACTTTATTTATTTTGAACTGTTGAAGAAATAAGGAATTCACAAAGAAAATCCTCATGAATGAGTCTAAGAACCATCAGGCCTCAAGCGCATCACTAAAATGCTATACAAAGCAGATCCAGACAGTAAGTAAAATTTCAGTTCCAATTCTCCAGAATCCTTGACTTTCTATTCAGCTCAGCCAGCTTTTCTTTGCGTAAGTGTGCCTTCATTTCAATCTGCCTCCCAGGTAGATATGAGAGTGTCATTTAAAGATCAGAATAGTTATAAAGTGATTTAAAGAAGCAGCGCCTTTTGAGATGATTTGCACTGGGAACACAGTTGGGCGTTTTGGGTGCTCTGTGGAGTTATGGTTTACATGGGGTTTGCGTTATTGGTGCTTGAGCTTATTCTATGATTCCAAAGGGATTCTTAATCTCCAGTTGTAATTTATGCTTGGAGCATCACAGAAGATCTGCATGCAACGTTAACATGAAAAGTGGTACCATTAATAAAAGCGAGCAAATATTTTTAACATTACAGTTTACATATTTGGCTGACACCTTTTTACAAGGTTACTTGCTTCAATTATGATACAATGGCTTACATTTCTTTTGGGTTGCTAACTGGCACACAGGCTGGTCAAGTGACTTGCGCATGGTCACACAGTGTCACTTGTGGGATTTAAACCCACAACCTCAAGGCTTGGAGTCCACAGCCTTAACCACTACACCACACTGCCTGCTTTGTTTTCAGCTGCTCAGGTGGACAGCAAGGAGAGGAGATGGAGTATATAGTGTCTAAACCTACCTACAGTCTGCCATTTTTGTATTTAATAGATAGCTGCTTATGTAATTACTACTAATAATAATTCATGTTTTTAGTGATTAAAAACGCAGCTGGGATAAAGCCATAATTCACCAGTGTATAGCACCAGCGCTAGAATGACAATCGCCATGGCTCAAAACTTTTACTTCAGCTGTGACTTCTTCTGACACCAATATGTGTTGTGAATTGCAACGGCAATGGATTCATTTGTCATTTGGGGTTAAACATACAACAGAGGGACAAAATGTCTCCGGGTTCTGCCTGCGTTGGTAATGGGACACGCTCTCTTCCATCTCATTTTTACAGCCAGATAGATAAGCTCTAATCGCAAGCCTGCTTCCCAAGTAGATAAGCTTACTTTTTTTTTTTTTTTAAGAGCATTCATATGAATAAAACATTTAAACAGCAAGGCAACATTAGTAGAGCATTGTTATAAAATTTTAGACTCTTCTCTACGAAAATAACTTGGTTAGGTTGAAAAGGTGGCACTCGCCTACCCTTTGTGTTTAATCTTTGAAACTGCTTCCAAAGACCTTGTTTCCTTTTCAAGAGTTTTTCGCCTGATAAGAGAAAATTACATCATTGCTTTTAAGTCATTGTGACCTTGAAATGGAAGAACACGTATGAGAGTTTGGTACTCAAGGTAAATGAGTGTTAATGGTGGTTACCTGGGGCAATTGTAGTCATCAGTTGAAGTTGTGGGAATACCTCAAATCTACTCTTGTCTCAGGATACTGGATCTTATTCTCTTTTCATTTTTACTTGTTTTATTTGAATGAATAATAAGAAAAGTTGATTCTTGCCTTGTGGCCCAGTGCTTCCTGGGTAAGGTTTGGATTAGGTTTGATAACAGAAGTCTAGCATTAAGCTACTGTTCATTTGAAAAGTTGTTAGGGTGTTAACATGGCTAACATTAAACAGTATAGATTGCATCCATACAGTTTTCTGGATGGCCCAATTAAAATAGCGCTGTCTCAACTGACAGGGTGCATTTTTCCTTATTTGAGTTGAATAAACCACTAGCAAGCCACTCTGAGCAAAGAAAAAGATACATTTACATGGAATCGGGTGCTGACGACAGTATTATCAAGAGCAATACAAATCATTTTTGTTAGTTTTTCACTTTGTGCTTCAGAATTATGCATCAGATCTGAGTCCATTGTGATTTGGTTTTGATTTATGGGTTGAATGAATGATATGGACATTGGTTGTGTATTGAGAAATATAACAAGCAAAATTAAAAAGAATTCATAAAAGGTCTGAAGTCGCCCTATTTCGGAGTGTTTATCTCTCTCTATATAAAATTCAATGTCTGTCTGTCTGCCCGCTTTTCACGAGAGAACTACTTAACAGATTTAGATCAGGTTTTTTTCAACAATTTGCTTGAATATTTCGGCTGATTTTGCGACTTCTCTCATCTCGCTAAGTATCACAGTTCGGTTGCGACACTGATTTATTTGTGTGAATCTGAGAGACACAAAGTGGGCCTCAGGAGTAGGGAGCCAGGTGGGGCCATCGCCAGCCACTGTTCGAGTCGCTCTACCTCTCACCACGTGTTGGAGTGTACCTTGCCTCTGCTTAGCTAGCGATAACTGTTTGCTCAGGAGACATTATCACCTAGAGATTGTAATGTTTAACGTTTTTGAAAGAGATATCACGGCCACATGCACTTTTCCCCACACGGGGGATGCTCTCCCATCAGAGCTGAACACGATCAGATTCAGTGGCAACATTTGATGTGTTCTGCTTGGCAAGAGATCACAGCTACATTCTCGCCTCTGATAGCAAAACCAAAAATATTGTACATCAAGAGGCCATCAGATATGAAAGCTATCAATATAAATTCTTCTCAATACAAATTATTATAGGGGCGGCACGGTGGCGCAGTAGTAGCACTGCTGCCTCACAGTAAGGAGACCTGGGTTCGCTTCCCCGGTCCTCCCTGCGTGGAGTTTGCATGTTCTCCCAGTGTCTGCGTGGGTTTCCTCCGACAGTCCAAAGACATGCAGGTTAGGTGCACTGGCAATTCTAAATTGTGCTTGGTGTGTGTGTGTGTGCCCTGCGGTGGGCTGGCACCAAGCTCGGGGTTTGTTCCCTGCCTTGCGCCCTATGTTGGCTGGGATTGGCTCCAGCAGACCCCCGTGACCCTGTAGTTAGGATATGGATGGACAAATTATTATATTTTTTTTGTATTATTGTTTCACTACTATGGGGGCGGAGCCGCGGGGGACAGCTAATAAAAAACATAATCATTTACTTCATGAGGCTGAAGTAAATAATAAACAAGAATAGTTTCATCAGATATTTGAAATATTAAAATGTGTGCTTTACTTTAAATGTTTAAAGTCTAAATATTCTTGAGTGTAATAGAAAAAAATTAAAAAAAATAAAATATTTGTAATCACTGACTTTGAAATAGTCTAAAACAGTGTTTCTCACCAACTGGGTCACGACCCATTTTCGGATGACGGGTTGACGCTGGTGGGTGATGAGTTGCTATGATATATATTGGTAGCAGGTCACAGTGGGTTGAGAAGATGGCTGGTCATGAGTCCTCTCTAACAAACGCACTCGATCCACCAATCAGGTAGTGTTCTGACGATTGTGTTTGAGTCACCAAGGGAGAAAAATGTGTCCAATTTGCCAGGGGAAAATACCCCCACAACTTTGTTGGTCACAAAGACACTTATAGACAGAAAAGGTTTAGAAACACTAGTAAAAAAATAATATCTTACATGCTTATGTTTGAAATTTGTCATTTTTCACCTTCTTTGAGTGGCTCATATAGGGCTAGGATGACAGGTAAAGAATCAAAAATCAAAATTATTAACATATTCTAGATCAGCAACCTCAAAATATCATATAACAACACGCAAAATGCCTATATTACCAATCCCCATTTTTCAAAATTTTGTGAAAAGTTGTAACTTTAACCCCTTGTGTCCCATTAGGGCAGGGGTAGGCAATGTCGGTCCTGGAGGGCCGTGGAGGCTGCAGTTTTTAATTTCAACCCAAATGCTTTATTGGAAACCAATCCTTGCCAATCTCAGACCTTATTTAATTTTATGGGTTGTTATTCTGTAATGTTAAGTTCTTATATTGTAGATTTTTTTCCTTTCCAACGATATCATCCAAATGATTTGAAGTCGAAAATGGATAATTTTCAGTCTGACACATTTTTCTCTTATTAAACCAAATAGTGCACAATGAATCTACACAAGTGTAAATGGAAACAAGTTAGATGGAGAACTGCTGGCTGTTATGTTACTTTATAGCTAACTAGCCATCCCCTGCAGCTCCGCCCATGTAGTAGTGAAAAAGGAGAGTGAGGAGGGTCCTGCCTGGCTCCCCACTCCAAATGTCATGCTTCCTCCTCCCCTTGGCCCACAGTTCTGTCTCGGATTAACGCGAATATATCGCTCCTGCAAGTGAACTGTGATTCTTAGCAAGTCGCAAAATCAACCGGAATGTTCAAGCAATTTATAGAAAAAAAAACCCAATATAAATCCATTAAGTAGTTCTCTCATTTGCTTGCTAAGTGGAGGTAAGGTACGCCACTAGGCTGGCATGTGAGTGAGGAGGGCACAACCCCAAACCGGTACGCTGCGTGTCTCTTGGATTTGCCCAAATAAATCGCTCTTGCAAGCGAACTATGAAACATAGTGCAATGAGAGAAGTCGCAAAATCTACCAGAATGTTCAAGCAAATTATAGAAAAAGACCCAATTTAAATCCGTTAAGTAGTTCTCTCGTGAAAAGTGGACAGTGAGACAGACAGATAGACGTTAAATTTTATAAGGACCCATTAAAACATTGAATGCAGCTGTTTAAGATTGAAATAAGCAATTAAGGGTAGGGAACCTTAAAAAGAGAGACCACTAAAATGAAGCATCAAAATGTCACTTTGGTAATAAGTGCTTCATCAGCAATAATTGACTTCTCATTAAGAAACTGGGTAGGAATAAAAACATGCAGCCATTGCGGCCCTTCAGGACTGACGTTTCCCACCCCTGCATTTAGGGGCTAAACCTGGGGTCGGTTAATGTGGCCTGCACAGCTTTAAGTCCTTCAGATCATTTTTGCTGAAGATACCTTTTGGCTTACTCTGAATTATAAGAGTGCATTATCAAGCACAAAACATGGCCTAAAAATGGCATAGCAAATAGGGCTTTTCAGGTCTAGAGGGCCAAAAAAGGGCCGGACCCTAAGAATCTCAATATCTTGCATAACTACATCAAGATGAGTTGAATGATATATTATATGTAAGGGTATTCTTATAATGGTAAGTCAGGAGGCACCAGACAAAAAAATGAAATGATTTCAAAGTGTTTAAAGGTAATTCTTATGAAAATAAAACACAAGCAAGTAAATGTGCTGTGAAATTTGATAATCAAGCACATAAAAATGCCAATATATTAGTGGTTAGAGTGGCTAGTATCTGAACTATTTTGACCTATTTATAATCATAAAGATTATTTTTTCAGGTGTATTTTCTAATGCTTTGCAAGCGATCCATTTCTTTTGTCTGTTAATTGAAAAAAAAGTGAAAATTGTTTTTTGTCTGCTTATTATGTCTTGTTTAAAAGTAAACGCTGCCTCTCTTGTATCCATCCTTCCATGTTCTCAACTTGCCTTCATCTACACCAGCTTTCTCACAGCAGTAAGGCAATAGGCAAGAAATAATTATGTCGGTGTATCATAGGTCAGACTTGCTTACACACCCACAGTGAACCCGTTTAGTGTGGTCAATTACCTGCCTTTAGATTGTTAGGAGGAAAATTACTCAAACTTGGCAAAAATATGCAAACTCTCCCCTGGATGGGCATCAATACTGAGGCTCAGCTGCTGTGAGGTCAACATGCCACCCCAATCACGTAAACACTGAGCCACACGAAAAAAACAATTCTTATGGAGGCTATAATGTGGTAGCACACCTTATAAATATGCAGGAACAAACTAATTATATATACTGAAATAGCTCTATTAAAAGGAAAAGTAGAAAACAATGCAAATATATATTTCTGTTCACACCGTTGGACAGCCTGCATCATTTGTCATCCCGTCACCAATTCCTATTCCCCCGTGACAAGATGGAAGTGTTTAGTTATTACTAAGCAGGGTCAAGTGTCTGTCATAGCCAAACACCAAGGGCACCGAGCCTGTGTCACCAGCTGCCGGCCACGGCTCGTGTTGAAAAGGTCGCCTCTCTAAACACAGGTGGTGCACTCCGTCTAAGCCTTTCACCTCCCAAAGTCTGGCGCACACAGACAGATTAATCCACAAAAGCCCTTTTGTGGACCCCGTAGCACGCCTTGATTTTCTCATAATGGGACTTGTCACTGCACATCACCCATGCCTATAGGCTTTCTGGCTAGACTGACCCGGCACTTCTGTTTCCTAAAGTTTCGGCTGCCACAGCATAGATATTTCAGTGGGTTCTAGTTCTAATGAAATAAGTTCAAGGCATGAATTTCCCTTGAGTCAAATAAAAGAAAAAGAGCAGTGGCAGCCAGTTTTCTGAAAGAGCACAGTAAACAGATGTGTGTTTAAAGTAAATTATAATTTGCACAGCTGGTAAATGAGTAGAAGGAAGCTGATACTTCAGAGCTATCAGCATGTTTTTGTGTTTTAATGTGTCTCTACGAAGGACCCTTATTTCAGTGCCATACTGTACATTCCAAAGTCCATTTATTTTAGTTGTTTTGGGGAGTGTGAAATCTTACATAATGTTGCTTTATACGTTACATTTCATAAAATACGCTAAGTAAGCACATCAGTTCTGAAACTCCTGTGTTAATCTTGACTATGTCCAGGCAGTGGAATAAAAAGAAAATAGAAACATTTCACAAAGTAATTACCAATTCTAGCAATTAGACTTGCCATTACCTTTTTACAATATTATTGCAATATTATAGTACAATTGAAAATAAATATTTCATATAAAGGTTACAAAATTCAGTCTTTATTGCCTTGGTCAGACACAAACAGCAGAAATAAAAAAGGGAATAACAATCCAAGGCCAGTCCTTCCCTTTTAGGGCATTTAAGCTAAAAAATTTTTAGACCCCCCCAAATATCCCAATCTACCACTTCAACACTTGTTAGACTCACCTTTGCTATGACTTTGGGTTATGATTAAAATATAAGTTTAACACTTTGAAGTGGAACATTGACACAAATACACATAAAATAAAAATATTAAGAGAATTAAGAGTACTGCGGTGGGTTGGCACCCTGCCCGGGATTGGTTCCTGCCTTGTGCCCTGTGTTGGCTGGGATTGGGTCCAGCAGACCCCCATGAACCCTGTGTTCAGATTCAGCGGGTTGGAAAATGGATGGATGGATGGAATTAAGAGTATTTAGAATGATACATAATAGATATAACATTATAAAAATATCAGCAATTAAATATGATGATAAGTCGATTGGAGGAATCACCACTTGAATTTCTGCTGGTAATAGCTGACTCTCTCCCTCTCTCTATAGTACTGAGCACAGGGTTGCAACTGGCTGATGGTCTCTTTCTGGCTTCACTATCAAACAAGAGCATTGTTCTTGTGAAGGGATACAGGATTAACATTACAGCAAAACTACATTGCCCGTAAAATGCGTTTACCCTCATGTAAGTTTCTACATGTTATTGTTATACGATATTTAAACACAGTGATTTTAATTTGAATTTTTTAATCTTCTTCTTACGGCTGCTCCTCTTAGGGGTTGCCACAGAGGATCATCATTTTCCACACCCACCACCTGCATGTCCTCTCTCACCACATCCATAAACCTTCTCTTAGGCCTTCCTCTTTTCCTCTTGCCTGACAGCTCTATCATTAACATCTTTTTCCCAATAAACCCAGCATCTCTCCTCTGCACATGGTCATTAATATCAAAGTGAAAATAGATCTCTGAAAAGTGCTCTAATTTAATTACAAATATAAAACCAAAAAATCTTTGATCTCATAAGTATCCACTCCCTTTAATATAGCACACCTAAATCACCAGCAGTGCAGCCATTTGGTTTTACAAGTCACATAATAAGTTCACTGGGATTTCACTTGATTGTAGTCTAGATGCACCAGAATCTGGAAGGTTCGATTGACTCAGTATCGTGTCTCTAAAATACATAATGGAAACAAAAGAAAACTCTGAGCAACTCTCTAAAAATGTGACTGAAAAGCACAAGTCAGGGGACAGAGACCAGAAGACATCCAAGTCACTGAATATCACTTGGAGCCCAGTTTCATTAAGAAACAGTTATAAATCTGCCTAGAGCAGGCTGTCCACAACAACAGAGTGATCCTGTATGAATGATACGTCTAGTGAGGGAGGCCACCAAGAGACCTATGAGACCGCTGAAGGAGTGACAAGAAACAGCAGTATAATTGCAGAGGCTATGCTAACAACAACTGTGCTACACCAGTCACAGCTTTATGGGAAGGTGGCAAAGACAAAAAACATGCAGGACATCTCACTAGAGTTGGCCAGAAGACACAAAGGAGAATCAATAGTCAGCTGAAATGATGAGGCCAAAATTGAGCTTTATAACATTCAAACAAAATGCCCTGTTTGATAAAAGTCAAACAATGTACTCACAAGTTTTGGAGCCTTAATATACAATTCTTAATCAAATTTACTTACCCTGCCATTCTGGACCCAAGGCTTCCTTTAAAGGACAAGGCATTCCTCAGGTTATAGGTAGTTCAAAAAACCATGTGTATAATACTGAATTCCACTACTGCCCACTAGAGTACTGGAGGGCTTTCAACCCATTGACCGGTGGTACCCCTACTTTCCATTTCTATTGCACTGAGTATTTAATGCCGGGGTCCTCTCTGTGATTAAGGGACCCTTTGTGGTAACTTCCCGTTTATACTGACATGACCACCCAAATCGCCATTTCTAGTGTTATGTTTATCAGGCCATCTTAACGCTCAATTCCTGCCCTCTACCTTGTGTAGTTGTCTTTTTTTCCAGTCCTAGCTGGTCCCTCCACCTCAACATGTATTAACAAACACTCTGAGTAATTAATAAGCAAAGGAAAATTGCTGTATAGGATCAGTAATGAAAAATATCAAGAGTCACGTGAAGCTCTAAGAATTAACAGTATTGTTAACGCAATATGGTTACTGCTCAGTGCAATTATTTTGCAGCTTTAAATTGCTGTTGTGCCTCCACTACAATTAAAATAATTAGCACATATAAACTGAAATAATCCAACTAGGATTACTTGTACAGGTAAAATGCCATTCTCATCAAATAACAAATATCACTGTTTGTCTAGATACTTTCTACACATACTATATTGGTATACGTACCACTGAAAAAATAATGTAGGCCACCGTCACTTCTGCTTAAACAGGGGGAAGGTGCTTTTTCAGTCTTTTAATAGTGAAAAGTATTTTTTCATGTGGAAGCTTTGAAAAAAATCATGGATTGGATTGGCTGTTTTTGTATAAATTAGCAGAAAAGAGTAGACTGGTGGTGTCATTGGTCTATTATTGAGCTGGTGAATGAGCTCAAATCCTAACAATCATGCTGCAATTGGAGTATGTTTCATTGTTAAAAGAAAGAACAATGTGACAGTTCCCTTTAGGTTCATTGCAGGTATTTATAGTTGTATATATTTATAGGGTTATTGTTATCCCATGTACAGGCTAGAGTGGAGTTCTTACTCATACGTGCTAACCAAATTGCGACATGTTGCCACTCTCTGGCACCACAATTAGTGAACATAACTACTTACCTCTTATCTTATGTGTTCCTTACCTGAAAAAATCTTAGAACATATTTGTTATAACTGTTAAATAGATCTTAAAACTAATACATAACAGATTGTACCCTCTTTGACAAGAATAAAAATGTAGTGACTAAGGGTGGTCTCACATTGGGAGCAGAACTACAGACTTTTTTCAGTTTCAGTAAAAGGTTTAATAGTCTTGGCCAGGATACATTCACATTTTCTTATTTGGCAGGCATCTTTCATTACAGTACAGAAGTGGCATCTGGTATATACAGCAGTGGTCTTTAACTTTCAGACAGTCTCCCTAAGATCCACATCAGACTGCTTGCTTTCTCCTCCTCCTCTTATATTGTTCCCTTTAAAGGGTCCATCTCAGTTTTTAACCCTTGATCCTTGCATGCTGTAATTATTATCCTGCTAGTTTCCTTCCGTATTTGAGGCCTATGCTGATGAACTTTGTGGTACTCTTTTCTAACTCTTCAGTTTGTCACTAAGGCTCCAGAAAATTCTACTTCTGAGGAAAACATCATAAATTGTTCCAGTTCCAAATAACTGCACATCCAATACCAGGAAGACCTTTGACAGGCTGTTCCTGACTATGAGTCCTCTTGTAAAAGTCTACATGGACCTACTGCAGTTTATCTTTCATACAAAGATTGAGGTAAAAGATTATCTATCTGCTCCACATGGCTTATTCCCATCAGGACAAAGCTGGCAGCACTCTGAGAATTATGCTTTTTAATTTCTCCAGTGTCTTCAATACCATCCAGCCATCTCTTTAAAGGGGTAAGCTCAGAAATATGGAAAGAGATGAGCATATGATAATCCTGGATAATGGACTACGTGTCCGGCAGTCAACAGTTAGTGAGGCTCAAAGACTGTCTTTGATGTGGATGTGAGCAACACTGAAGCATCACACTGACACATATACTTGGGGGTCCACATCAGTAACAAGGTGGAATAGTCTACTAACAAAGAAGAATGACATAATAAAGGACAGAGTAGACCTTTATCTTAGGAGACTGCATTCCTTTAATGACATCCTTTACTGTACATGTTCAATAATTCTGTAATGCCCAGTGTGATTTTCTACTCTTGATGTGCTGGGCCGGTAACATCACTTCAAAATAGGCCCACGAAATGAACATGCTATTACAAAGGCAAGCTCAGTTATGGGATGGAGTCCAGCTGGAGTTAGTAGAAGAGGAGAGACTGAAACCAAAATTGGTGGCCATTATGAACAATGCTTCACACCATATTAAATGACACACTAACTTTGAGTACCTTCAGTCAACAAAGTTTTAAACAGAACTGTTCAGCCTCTGTAAAAAGCTAAATTTCCATCTGAGATAGATAGATAGATAGATAGATAGATAGATAGATAGATAGATAGATAGATAGATAGATAGATAGATAGATAGATAGATAGATAGATAGATAGATAGATAGATAGATAGATAGATAGATAGATAGATAGATAGATAGATAGATAGTATCACACACGTGCAATTAGGGGCAACCAAAGAACCCGATGCTCAGCGTGAACCCGCAAGACAGAGGAGAAAGCCAGTGTACTAACCCATCTCTCTGTTTTATCACGGGAAGGACGAGCCACCCAAAAGTCCAACACCGTAACAACACCGCCAGTTGCTCGCTCGGACGGACATGCCACTTCCGCATTCCTTAGTCATCTCTTGTCCCTTCCCAATGACATCACAACCTTCCCAGGATACCCTGCTATTCCCAACATCCTTTTCACCGTCTCCTCCTCCATAAATACGCCATCTTTTCCACCTAAAGACTGTCTTGTATCTATGTTTTTACAGTTGCCTGTAACATACTTGCCAGACCACATCTTGACCTATAGTATATGTCAACGGTTCCCCAACCCTTTAACTTTGTTATTGTGTGCTTCTTTTACAATAGATAGATAGATAGATAGATAGATAGATAGATAGATAGATAGATAGATAGATAGATAGATAGATAGATAGATAGATAGATAGATAGATAGATAGATAGATAGATAGATAGATAGATAGATAGATAGATAGATAGATAGATAGATAGATAGATAGATAGATCTATCTGTCTGTCTGTCTGTCTGTCTGTCTGTCTGTCTGTCTGTCTGTCTGTCTGTCTGTCTGTCTGTCTATCTATCTATCTATCTATCTATCTATCTATCTATCTATCTATCTATCTCGCCTTTTCATAACTTCACTGTAATTTAATTCTGATACTCTGTATATCCAATTCATTATAATAACTATTCATGGTGGCTCTAAAATCTGTACTAACCCCTACTCTCTCTTCTGTTTCCTTTTCCGGTGTCCTTTTGGTGATGGCTTGCGCCACCACCATCTACTCTAAGTACCATGATGTTCCAAAAATGATGGATGGATTAAAAGCCAGAAGTCTGTATGACCACCAGCATCAAGTGACTCCATGAAAACTCTAACTACAAAGTGGACTATTTCATTTATGTTAGGTAGAATGCCCAGAGGGGACTGGGCGGTCTCGTGGCCTGGAACCCCTACAGATTTTATTTTTTTCTCCAGCTTTCTGGAGTTTTTCTTTTTTGTTTTTTCTGTCCACCCTGGCCATCGGACCTTACTCCTTTTCTATGTTAACTAATGTTGCCTTATTTTAATTTCTTATTTTGTCTTTTATTTGTCTTTTCTTCATTATGTAAAGCACTGTGAGCTACTTTTTGTATGAAAATGTGCTATATAAATAAATGTTGTTGTTGTTGTTGTTGTTGTTATCCAGAGACCTTAAACCTTCTTATTAAAGGCACATTGTTGCCTTATGCAGGTTGTATTCCCAAAGTTACGGATTTCTCAACTAGAAGCTCAGTAAATAAATATAAAATAAATAAGAGATTTTGAACCTTAATGAATGGTTATGGTTCTTAAGTCAGTCTTTGTGAATTTAAACTGCCTAATTATCAGCTTCCATCAATTTATGGGACATTTGGCCGGCATCTTTCATTACAGTACAGAAGTGGCATCTGGTACATACAGCAATGGTCTTAAGCGAGTGTTTTTTGGATGTTTAGATCATTTCATTCAATTTGAGTACATTTTCTTCAAAATTTCAAAGGGTTTCTGTCTCCATTGTGGATATACTGTTTTTCCAAACTCTAAGTTTCCCTGCAAATTCAAGTGTGCAAAAATCATTTTGCTCATCACTACAGATCGCATATGCTGAGTATATTAAATTGATACAAAACAGCTATTTCCCACATCCTTGACTTGCATTTTTGGATCGTGGTATTTTTCTCTAGATGAACTTGTGACTTTGTGCATATTTTTGCACTGTGGCGATGTGAGCTGTAGTTTGTATAGTATACGGCCTATAATACTTTCTGTCATTCACCTCCTAAGGAGGCACTCCTGGTACTTTTTTCCTGATGTTTAATAATCTGCACTTCTCCCAGAGAAGAAGAGGACCACCCTCTGCCCCCTGAACCCTAAATAAGAGACCCTCTGATCTCTGGAATGTTCTTGTTCTGCTGTCATCGAGTGATCATGATGATAGTCTCCTGGGCGTCTCACCTGTGTGCTATCAAGGTCATAAGAAGGGCCTCCTCCTATAATAAACCCAAATCTGTAGAGTATGAACTTTATGACATTAGATTAACGGATTCCCTAAGCTTTACATTTCAGATTCAACACAATGTAAGCACAGCTTGAATGCATTGTGTGATATAGGATTTAAGCAAGTGTTTTTTCTCTTTTTAATGTAAAATAAATAAGTAAATAATTCCTAACAGCTGAATTATATTTTAAATAAAATTTGCACCTTTTAACACCGAGGTCAAACGTTATCCTGTTTCCCTTGTAGCTCTGAGAATAAAACTACACAGAATGCAACAGAAAAAGAAAGCAAAAAATCAGATGCATTCGGCAGCAAAAATGCTGCTGCTTTAAATTCAAAAATAATGTGAAGGAAAGCAAAAAATAAATAAATTAAAAAACACCAACAGGGTATAGAGAAAAAAAAAGCTCTACATCTTCAGTCTTTTTCACACCCAGAATTTGCATAAAAGGGTCAATTGAAATACCTAGACTAGGTAGAGCAATATCGTTCATGCTTTAGTAATTAAGTTTATAGATGGAATATCTAAATGTGGGTGAAACTAGAGGCCACAACTCCTCCTAAGAAAAACTGCTGAAGTGAACAAATTTTCTCTGAGCAGGTTTAATGTTACAGGGCGCCAGCGGTTAAACTTGAGTAAAAATAGCTGGGAGATGTAGAGAGGGTCAGTGAAAATTTATTAAGTTATTGATTGCCCTGTTCAGCTGTCCCTAACCTTGCCTGTCACACCGAAAAGCTAATAAAATTTTCGGGAAGGGTTTCTGCCCACTCCGCCTAATATTAATCTCCTAATTTTTAATTTTTAGTCCTGACTGTAGGAGGAGGACGGGAGGGGAAAAAAAATGCCCCTTCTACCGTGGCTTGGTAAATAATTAAAATTGAAAATTGATTGTTTGTGCCCAGGGAGATTTATGTGAGAGGGGTCTCTTTCTTTCCCTCTCTCTCTCTTTCTCTAGCCTCCTTGGGGACTTGGCTCAGGATTTCTGCATTCGTGGTTTCAAACACAGTAAGCATTTTTTCAGATTATTCCCAACATAATATGCTAAAGGGGGAAAGTTATATGGCTTCTATGGCATTTTATTATTTTTAAGAAAATCAATGGATTGAAACATTCCCTCTAGACCGCTAATATTTATTTCAATGTCCTGTCAATAAATATAACAAGGTTAGCTTTATATCAGTTTAGCTGGAGAATTCAATTGAGGGAAGTTATATTTGTTATGCTCGATTAAAGAAAAAGATCAATAAGTAAAATTCCCTTGATGCAGTAGGAGGATGTAATGTATGTTGCCTGGCTGTTCTGGGCCGTGCCTTACAGTTTGACTTGAAAATAATCCTCTGTGTGTGCATGTGTGTGCGTATGAGTGTGCGTGTGTGTGTCTGTAGTGCATTCAAATTAAAGGTAAAGACTGCAGTTGGTTTCTAAATATTCTTTTTAGATATTAAATAGAGAAAGAAACACCATCCTTTAAAGAGATGGAACATGCACATGCTAGTAAAACCTAGCATGCTGTGTAAATTTTGCCAATGCAGATTTTAAAATGCAATAAATAATGCATGTTTTCTTTATTGGAAGCATAAATCTATAGCATTAGAGTATTTTTAAGACATTCATTCATGGGCGTCCCCACCTCCACCTCCCTGACTTAGTTTCTAGTCCAAGGTTAAAAACAAAACAATGCGAAATACCCACTAATTACATCAGGCCACAGTTCCTAACGATGATCACATCTAACGTTTCTAAATGCATATTGATTTTTTAATGAAAACACTGGGCTCACATTTGATTTATGAATATTAAATTGTTAAATATAAAATGGATGGATGGTAAATCTGTTTTTGCATTGTAGCCATACCAGAAATAACCAACAAATAAACAAAATATAAGATAAATGTCAGAATAGGTAATTTTTTCAGAAAATGGGGAGTATTCCTGTTATCTGTTGCACAACCTGTTATTTTTTTAAGATGGACTCTTAAAACAGAAGCAAAAAGCTGAATGTGTGTAAAATAAATATTCCATAGTAATGCTTAATTCAGAAAATTATGCATATGATTTGATTCATACTAAATGAAAATATGGGTAATTGAGATTTTTCAATTTAAAATGTTTAACAAATGACCCTAAAAGAAAAGAATTCATTTAGAGATCATTACTGTTCATGTTGCTGCTTCGCAGTGACTTTTAAAAGCATGTATAGGGTTATAGAGCATAATAGCATAAGTTTTTCTTTTAATTCTAAAACTAACCTTGAACCTGAAAAGGAATCTCATTTAACAAAAATCTCCCCTTTTTTGCAACTTGAATAACTGCAACCATCGAAAGGTATCTGTTCAGATGGAATCTAAAGAATACACCATAAATAGTGAAATTGCAGCAGGAGAGAACAAAGTCTAATATCTATTTATCCATTATATAGTGCCTTACAGTTCTATCTATCTATCTATCTATCTATCTATCTATGATTATTCAACCCAAATCACCTCTAAACACTAGATAAATGGGTTTTAGATAGATAGATAGATAGATAGATAGATAGATAGATAGATAGATAGATAGATAGATAGATAGATAGATAGATAGATAGATAGATAGATAGATAGATAGATAGATAGATAGATAGATAGATAGATAGATAGATAGATAGATAGATACTTTATTAATCCCAAGGGGAAATTCACAATTTTCCGCTTCTGGTGGCTTTAAAACCCCTGCTACAATGCCTGTCACTCAAGCCTAGAATTGCTTTAAGGGTCATTCTTGAGCCTTCGATAGCCCTTAAAGGTCCAGATCTCGGTGGCAGCTTGTTTTACTATACGGTTCCATTCCAGATATTGTGGGACCCCTTGCAGCCACCTAAGTGCCGTAATTTTGAATGCGGGACGTAGTTTTTTTACCAGCTATTTTTTTCCAGGTTCTCTTGGTATTTTATGTATATAAATAAATTTTTTTTGCTATCACAATATTACATTGTGTGTAATTTTTGTAATAATAGTCAGTGGTTTGTGGCCATGTGTTTTGTGACAATAGTGCTCATTGTTAAATACATAATTGATGCTACAACATAGGTCATTGTTGCGAATATATTTAAGATAGCATCACAGTAATTTTAGCATCCTAGTTTCGGATCCAAACAAAAGGTTTTCAAGAGAAAGTATTCTGTTTTATTTCAGAACAACTTAATTTTTGATTGATGGATTTTTGGGTTGTAGTGCTAGGCTTCTTGCTGATATTCTGGTATTTTGTCCCTAGCCTGACTTCAGGCCAGTTTGCTTGCCCCTCACCTTGTTAATATAAAAAAGCGCATTTCAGCCCTTGAGATTTTCTCTAGGTTTTTTTCCCTTTTAAAATTCAAACAGGATGAATGCAAACACCTCCTGGCAGTCTAAGCATTTAAAAGATCAATATGGTCTCATTTCTCTGACTGGAAGCATGTGTTGCCCTCCCCTCAGCCAGGAGGCATTCTGATCTCCTGTGGACCTTCTGTGGTGTCTCTTTCACTTAAGGGTCATGCAGTCTTGGCACCTGCTGTGTCACCCACCATCTGGCATCATGGAGAAACATTATACCGTGTTTGTGTCAGTTGATGTAGTTCTCAGCTTCTCTGATATCTCAATCCATGACTTGTAGTAGAAGCTCAGTCCAGGTCGTAGTGGTACCAAGTACAGTAGCAGCTCTTGAAAATTCACGCTGATGGAAAGACCAAGATGAAGGGAAAACCCGACAGGTCAACAGACTAATTGTTCAGTCTGATGACAGTATTGTACAGCAGAAATTTTGAGATGAGGTTTTTATGTTCACTAATCAGGGTGACAGAGATTTTCAGTGTGTTACATGTTTATTAGCACATGCAAGTAAAATTTCACTATACTCTGTACGCATAACAATAATTGACCTATAAACCTATTAATTTGAATCCTGTCAGGCTATAATTCTCTCTTTTTCACATGTCTAGCACCTTGATGATTTCTGTACCTTTTCATGCCAAGTAACCCAACACAATGGGTGTACAGTATAGTGTCTGCAGTGACCAAACTTTTCAAAACCTTCATTGACTTCAACTACATCAACCTCATATGTCTTTCTAAAGGATTTGTGACAAATACTTCTGAGGCATTAGTGGGGCCAAACAAAACCCACGGAGGAAATACCAGGGAAAAGTAGCTTTTTCCGTTTTTATGGAAAAGACAAGTCCATGGTTGTCCCTTTGTGTATGGCCATTTGACTTAGATAAGGATAGAAAAGGTTGTTGCTGATCCTTCTAAACACTGATAAGCACTATAGTAGTTTAAATCTACATTTGATATCAACACTCATACAAAATTACAGGTAATAGATCAACAGAGACAGCTTCTGTCCTTCTTGGAATGGTGTCATACAAGTTCTGAACTGTGTGCAGTGGAAGAGCCTCCAGTTCTTCCATGGATGAAGGAGGCAGAAATCTACTTTGCAGTTTGTGTTCCAGAACTTATTACAAAAGTCAATGATGTTTGACTCTGATGACTGGGTAGGTCACAGAAGATGCTTGAGTTCATCGAAGTGTTCATGGCAGAACTATTGAATTAGTTTTGTAGTATGTATGAGGGTCTTTTCATCCTGGAATTGAAGAACAACATGAGCGAACAGTGTTTGTCCCCTGGGATTGCTCCTCATTTTTTTAAATGACTTAAACAATGCGGAGAAATCATTGAACCTAATAACACCCATGAGATCCCTGACAATGGCATTATGGAAAACCCAACCCTAAACCACTGGCAACTCACATTGTGGGTAGAAGGCTTTCTCCACATATAAACCAACCCAGATGAAGGAAACAGGATAAAGATGACTCATTAGACCATATTACTTTTTCCATTGCTCTGTGTCCTGGTTTTGAGCTCCTTATATAATCTTACACATCCTTTGTACACAGCCCTTGGATATAAGCAATTTTACAATGGCAGCCCCATCATAAATTCTAGATTTGTGAAGCTCACTATGTACAGTTTGGGCTAAGACTATGTAACAGAGGTGTGAATTCAATTCTATGGTAATTGTTGTAGCATTTAGTAAATATCCTTTGCCATGTCCTTCTATTCCGGTGGATGAGCTTCAAATTGTGACCGCTGTTTCTCTTTGCTGGTGTACAATATTTTGACCAAGTATGGTTTATGCTGTCATTGTTTTTGAGACTGTTCCCCTTGACACATGAAATAATGTTGCAGTTTTTTGTGACCTGTTCACTTGCAGTATTTGATATTTGATCTCTTTGGAACTTTGCTTTTTTCTTCGTATTGCTCTGAAAACTCTGAAGTTAAAGTGCTAACTGTTTGATAGTGGACATGTACAGTACTGTAAATTGGCAATCATTAAATATTACTCTCCTTTGAGGTTGATTTTGTAATTGTGATTTACATACCTTAACATTAAACTCCTTTGTCATCTAGTGTTTCCATTATTTTGTCCACCTGTTATATTTTCTTGTGCAAGAAATGGTTTTAGATATTCTTACTGGGATTTCCCATTACACTGATGATGCTGTGTAAGTCTTCATATTTTTTGCCACAATTTCTTTTTTTAAATAAGACACATTTCTGTGATCTGTGAGCACGGTAAGAGTGATTACCGCCCTCTAGTCAATGTTTGCATTCCACTAGAGCCGATTTAATAACCAGCAATTGCCAACATCAGAGTTCCTGTAGTCTCTGCAGGAAACAATTTTCTTGAAAAGACAGAAGAAGGATGGAGTTTGTGAGTATCTGGAGACCTTTGTAATAAACAAGCTCAAATATCTGACACATCTACTTCTGTCTCAAAGAAAAACGAGCAATCGAGAATTACAGCTGTAGTAAACTGGTATTTCAGTTTGCGAAACACATTCTGTCCATTCAGGTCTTCTTAATGACTTAAGAGTGACAACGGTTTTAAGAGAAATAATGGAGATATGATTTCACTGATTCTTACTTAATAAGAATAAGAATAAATTTACAAAAACAACACATCTCTGGACTTACTTTGCTGAAGCGGGAAGAGTTTAATTTAAAATTCTTGTAATTTTACTGTTGTTCTGCTAAGGAATAGCTGATAGGATTTTTTAAAACAGGAACTGAAAGAAGAAACATAAATCAAAATCCAAGCCACATTCATTAACCAAAGGTGAAACTGATCTGTCATCAAGGTCAAGCCCTAAATTCATAGTCAAAAAGTTGAACCAATAAATTCTTTTACCAGGAAACCAGAAAACAAAACAAACTAGCAAACATATAGGTATTGTTCAAGTCTTGTGTGACCTGGAAATGCACGATGCCTACCTTTTATGCCATCGCAATGGTGACATCATGCCTTGTATGTCTGAATTGTTTCCATAAACAACACAGTAGTGACCTGCCACAAAATGACAGAAGTCACAAAAAACAAGATGTGGTCAAAAAAGATAAAGATATAATAACAAAAATGAATGTCATAATCAGATTCAAAGATCCCCAGAAACATAATAACAAATAGATTCTGTTATAAAAGCTCCACCAGAAACAAGAAAGAATTGAATAACACCAAACATTCACAACGCCTGGAATCCTTTACTAAACCTTAATGAGGTATTGTATTCCTAGAATAAAACTAAAGACTGTTGTCACTGGCACTACTTTAGGCATTTATTTGTTGTCTCTACTCTCTTTCAGGGTTGTTGTCTTTTGGAGGGTTGGCTTTTTTATGATGTTAGGAAATTTTTACAGTCCTCCTGTTAACTCCATCTTTAAATTCATGGACATTGACATTTTGTGTGGGGTTGCATAATGGTTGCGATGTGTTTGCTATAAAGAGACATCTGGAGTTTTGTGCTGTGAGTTACTGCAGGTTTATTCACTACAAATTAGAAACAGCATAAAATAGAGAAGCAAAAGATCTTGTAAAAAAATAAAATAAAAGATTAATAGACAAATACAATACAGCACATTTGTGATGGCTTATGGGTATTTTAGACTGCTTAGACAGCTGCCCTTGCAACCCAGACCCAGATAAGCTGAGTCCATGGATGGATGGATTGATGGATATATATATGATTATAAATCAGAAATTAAGAGGTAACTGCAAGAGATTGAAGCTGATGCAACACAACATGTTCGCAATGGCTCATAAATATTATGAACACGTACTGTCCTGTCCTCTCACGTTAGTCTAGTTGAAGCCAAGGTCAAATGAACATGGACGCTCCGCTGCAAGATTGCACCATTGTTGAACAACATGCCATAGTGAGAATTCTTTGGACAGAAGGAGTGAAAGCTGTTGCAATTCACTGAAGGATGTTGGTTTGTGCGGACCATTAAACTTTTTGGGTACCAAACTCTACAGGATCCCAAATCATCATGAACTATGGCATATGCAGATTCCTAGCTGATATCCAAATGTATAGCAACAGCGAACAACATATTCCGTCAGCCTTCTCTGATGAAGCTATTCACCATATAGATATAAGCTTGTGTGTCCAATGTTAATGATCGACCGGACATAGCTTCATTGGTTACTTATGTTCTTCCCACATTGAACATTTTTTTAGCCAATTCATAAACTTTTCATTCAGTCATGCTTTTTTCACTTCTGTATTGAGCCAACATCCTGTGGTGAATTTCAGGTTTCCCTCCCTCTGCCGCAAGAAATCTCACTATGGTGTGCTGTTCAACAATGGTTCAATCCAGCAGTGTAGCGTCCATGTTCATTTGACTTTGACTTCAACTAAACTAATGGCCGAGCATTATGGTGTGTGTGTTCGAACTACCCACAAGCCATCACAAGGTGTTGTATTGCATCAACTTTTTGATTTACCCTTGTATGTATGAATAGGAAAAAATATTCATGAGTTTGTAGAAATTGATAAGGATATTTAAACATGTACTGTGCATGTGGGGTATATGTCTACATATTATGACCTATATTTGTTTTCCTTCAGTACCAGCCAAGGCTTGTCTCTCAAATGAATTTGAGCCATGACTCCACCAACCACAGATCCACCATTGACTAAGCAAGGAAGTGGAAGGAACCATCTGAGCAAAGTGGAACTGGCACTGCTACTTCAGCATAACAAAGTGATATACTGAATACTGATACACTTTTGCCACCAAATGTCTCCATCTCAAGCAAATGATGTTCCACAACTTTATTGCTATAATTGAGCTGGATGAATAAGGCTTGAAACAATAGAGATGAACTATTAGTGAGTGCTTCAGCTTCTCTCTCACTCTCTCTCTCTCGCAGCCTGACACACTGGTAATGGCACACATTGATGCACACAAGCTGCATTCCTTCTTTATGCTGTGTGACTTTTAGAACCCAATGATGCACTGCCAGAATACATAAGAGAGGGGGAACAGTATTAGTCCCTTAATAAATTCACACTGAAGGGAGATGGTGATATTCACAGGACTCCAGTGCTACAACTGTCTGTACCCAGCAAACACCCTGAAACTACATTAAAATTTTAGAAGCATCACGATGGGACATTGGAACTATGTTATAATACCATTAAAATGAAACCTTTCCAGCCTTGATATAATCTCTTATGCAAAATATTAAGAGAAGAGGGGGTCACATAGCCCAGAATTGTACATACATTGATAACACCGCTGCTTGTCACAAATGCACTGGCCTAATCTAGATCTTCGTGAATTAAAAATGTTTGAGAATGCCTATTACTAACTAAAACATATATTTTATGGAGCTAGTGTAAATTATTAACAATGTATGCCTGAATATTTAAAATATATCCTCACAAATGGCCCAGGGATTTAACGACTGATGATATGTAACCAACGCTGTATATGAAAGTCATAAGTTACTGAACTGCCATGTAACTGTTATCAAATCACTTAATTTAAGTGATGTATAATTAAACAATTCTAGCATATTACTAAGTAAACAATCTTTATAATTCCTTACACACTTATTTCTAATTTTGCTAGTAACAAGTAAAGACCTATTATTTGAAAAGATATCAATAACAAACCAGACAAATATCTTAATCTACAGCTCTACAAATTATTAAAATGATGGAAATCACTTAAAATTCCATTTTGATCAAAGCAGCAGCAGTAAAATCAAATGCCACTTATGCTTTGTAAATAGAATTTAGTTTTATTTACATTAGAGAGGCAGCCTGTAACCTGCCTTATATGTAGTTATATTTTGAAACAAATATATAGAATATGCAGACTGTCAATATTTAGATCAAGTTCTGCAGCTTTACTTTGAAATTCAAAAGCGGCTGGATGTGGCTGGGGACGCCTTTAAAAATGAGACTGTTTAATAATGGTTCACCAAGGTCTGCTCCCAGGAATCATTCGCTAGGTGAATTTTAATTATATCCACAGTAGGGGAATACGAATGCGACTGCTCTCTTTTTCGAGTCTCCAGATGACTTGAAACAAAGTCAGGAGGATCGATATTTTGAACTTTGCATACAAGTCTGTTTAGTGTTTTGTTGCCGATTTTTTATAAACAGATTTATTGATGGTTCGCCCATTCCAGCCGTGCTCCTTGAAGATGATGTCTGCCAGTGAGTTATGGATAGATATAACCATTTAGTGAAAGACTAGGAAGAAAAATGGAATAATTTTCTTTTTATATATGAATCCAGACAAATTGTGCAATTTTATATCTAGAATTGTTTGTTAATCATTTCCCTAACCTCATTCAAACTGAATTTCAACATTACTTTATACATTACTACATTAATTTAATAAAGTCAGTTGCTATCAAGGATTGCATTGACATTACAAGATTCACAATCTAAAATATCTTCAGTTACAGCAAAGGTCCTTTTGCTTGACAGCACTCACTTCTGCAAAGCTGATTATAAACTGAAGGGGGTGTAAGGGTTGTGGCTTCAATTCTGAGAGAAGGGATCAATTGCATTGTATCCATCCACCCATCCATCCATCCATTTTCAAAAACTGCTCTTTTACTTTGTCATAAGGAGCTTATACCCAATCCCAGCAGCAAGACAAGAAGAACAAAAAACAATCCTGACTATCACAGGGTACATTCATGCACGCTTCCAGACTTAGTCACAACAGATCAATTTAGAGTCACTTATCAACTTGATATGCCTGTTTTTAGGAAGTAGGAAGAAACACAAGAACCACAAGAAATGAAAGCAAAAAATTTATTGGAATACTCCATGAGGATGAACAGAGCAGGAGACTATCTGGCAAGAAAGGATGCAAGAGAGGAATGGGGCTGGAAAACAACATCAGTCCACTGAATGATCGACTTGGGCTCAATTTATGATCCAGTCTAAAAATCCCAATTAAGCTGAGAGGCGTGTGTTTGGGATATAGGGAAAAAACTGGAGGGAAAAACAACTCGGACATGGGGAAAACCATTCCAAACAAAGACGGAGGAATTGAACCTCTCGATTCTGTACAGCAGCAGAGCTGACATCTGCACCATAGTGCCACCTTATATTATATTATATTATATTATATTAACAGCAAGCCCACGATTCTCGAAAGAATCGCAAATCCAAGAATGGCAATCACTTTCTGTTCCCTCTGATACTTGGAGGGATGACATATCATGGAGGGTGGGTGCGTCCTGGGAAAGTTCATGTAATGAAAAAAATATATTTGTTTTTCTATGGCTGTGTCATCAGCGAGAAGTCATTGTTTTTGTATTTCCGTTAGTTGAGCTGTTTCTTTTTGGAGCCGTGATTCCGTTAGCTATACGTCGTTTACTGTTAGGAATTATAATCGCACTTACATTTAATACGGAGCGTTCATTTATTGTTTTTTTCCATCTGGTGTTGTTTCTGTGTTGAGGGTAAAGGTGTACATGAAGTACATAGGAAGTAAAGAAGTAATCCAATGGTAGATTACAGATATTTAATCAAATACTTCTTTATATACAACATTTGTAGTAACGATGGTGTCTTGTCTTTGAATGAGTTTTCCTTGGTATGGAGTATTTACAACCTTAACTTTAACGTCACATGAACGCCGAACTCTAATACTGTAATGTGATTCATATATGCTGTGTAGTCTGGACCTTTGGGGATCCCGTACTGTAATACTGTAATGTGATTGAAATATGTGCTGAATCCTCTCGTTTTTGTTTTTTCTGTGGCTGTGTCGTTAGCAATATTATATTATATTATATTATATTATATTATATTATATTATATTATATTATATTATATTATATTATATTACTAGCTGTCCCCAGCAGCTTTACCATAGAAGTGAAATAGGACAGACTTTAGAAATCAATAAACAAATAGGTATGACTGGCTAACCAGAGGCAAGGTCCGTTCCAACACATTGAAAGAGGTAGACCGACTCAAACGAAGGCTGGCACATGAGTAAGGAGGGCCCCGCCCAGCTCCCCACTCCTGTCGTCCCACGTAGTAGTGACACAGTGACACAGGACAAACTGTTATAAAATAAACAAACAATTATCGCTAGTTAAGCGAAGGCAAGGTAAGCTCCAAAACGTGGCGAGAAGTAGACCGACTCAAACGGAGGCTGGTACATGAGTGAGGATGGCCCCGCCTAGCTCCCCACTCTTGATATCACACTTCCCCCTCTCCTCGGTCTGCAGTCTCTGTCTCAGTTTAGCACAAATAAATCGCTGCCGCAAGCAAACTATGATACTGAGCACAATGAGAGAAGTTCCAAAATTAACCGGAATGTTCAAGCAGATTATATAAAAAACAGATCTAAATCCCTTAAGTAGTTCTCTCATGAAAAGTGAAGAGACAGACATTGTATTTTATATACAGAGAGATATTATATTATATCATAATGTGTGCCACAGTGTTTCACACTACTCCTACATTTCAAGGAGGCAGAATTCAGTTGTTCACCAAGTCACTGCCTATATAAAGTTTGCACATTACCTCCTTGTCTGTCTTGATATTCCCAGTAGTCTGAAGTCCTCCAATATCACCAACATGGGTTAACTTGTTTAGTGACTCTGAACTAGTCTGGGTTACGTCATTGTAAGCGTGTGCCTAAGTATGCCCTGTGATTGACTGGTGTTGTATCAAGTGCTAGTTCCCGCTTTGCCCTTTTCACATGTTACAGAAAGACAGCATCTCTGCCTTGTAATAAAGGAATATGCAAATTCAGAAAAGGATGGAGGGATATTATATTAATGACAACATACTGGTCTACTGAACAAAATGTTTAATTCATAGCCTAATAGTTATGGAGTATGCACGTTCTTCCCATGTTTGTAGAGCTTTATCCATGTACTTTAGATTCCTTTAACATCCCAAAAACATGTAGGTTAGGTGGACAGATAACTATAATTTGAACCTTCATGATTAAGTGTGGGACTATGAGTGAATGCATCATACAATGAATGGGGCTAGTTAATTTGTGTCTTGTACCTGATGTATCTAGGGTAGGCTTTTTGGCCTACCATAAGCTTGCATTGAAATAAATAAGGTTTGAAAATCAATGAAAGTTAGTTTACTACATTACACAAAATTGTTATTGCTTTGCACCATGTGCCAAGTCATGCCCAAATAGGCTCTTACAACCAAGACCCTCCCCCCACTCCCCACAACTGTAAAGGAATCAGTAGGCCTTTAGAATGGGTAAATGAAAGAAGCGAGGGATTTTATAAAAAAAATAAAAAATCAACAACACAAAAAATATACAAATAAATTCAAAGTGACTCAAGTTTCTATCCCAAGTCTAACAATAATGTCAAGAAATATCACAGTCTGTCCTTTTGCTTCCTTTGAATATTTTATGTCCTTACCAGTGAACTCCTAAAATCCTAATGATTCAAAATTGCCTTATACAAGGTGACAGAACTTGAGAGGCAGACATACTCTACCCCTGCCTCTAGACCGTTCACTTCCTATTCATCTTGAGCCTAATCTGCCTATTTCTGCCTAGTCTTCACCTGACTTGCTGAGGAATGGGGGCTACAATGCTCAGGAGACTCCATTCCATTTGAATGCTGCACGTACCAACTGAAGTGTCATCCATCAAGTGGCCTCTCTGCCACTTTTTCTTCCAAGTGGAGTTTCGATAGCGATTTTAAAAACATAAAGGATTGTAATTCCCAATTGGCATAGATAGATAGATACTCACAGAAAACACCCCTGCTGCCTAGGTGGGACCTTCTAAACAGAGTTTAAACTTTTTTGTACAAAGCAGTAGCTCATCATTTTGTCTACTTGCCAAAGTATTACTCATGTTCCAAAATAACTCTCCCTTTTATCTCACTTTTTCTTTCAGCACTGGAATTTCTTTTTTCTCCTAACAACCAAGCCTGAACCTTAGCTCACCTGCTTACTTCACATTCAGAATGTTTGTTGTGCTAAGGTAGTTCTGTACCTCATTTTGATGCTGCTTCACAGCCAATATCATGAAGTATTTTTCAGATCAGGAATGCTCTTTCTAAAACCTAGAATGCTCTTTCTAAAACCTATGACCACCTCCTCTGTCCTCCAGCTGACAGCATCAGGCTTCCCTGTCCCTTTAAGCTCTATTACCAATTTAAAAGACTAGATATTCTTAGTGTCTCTAATTCTCCTGTTCTTCAAAATAGGACCTCCAGCTTCACCCTTTACCCTGTGGATAGCCTGGGCTTCCACCTGGAAGTTTTAGTTAATCCTCTCAAACATATATTTATCATTTGCATCCTCTGATTGGTTGGTAAAGCCTGTCACACTGACAGTTTCTGGAATACCTGTCCAACAGCATCCAGGAGAAATAATACACCCTCTCACTCAGACCACAATACTCTCCATGTGTTTGGCACATTTCTACAGCTATACCAACATACTGCATCACACTGGGTGTTTACTCACATTGGCACCTAGAAAAGCGTTCCTGACTAGGTTTGAAGATGCCCATCTATTGTCTTTTTGCCAGCCCAGCAACCTTTCATGATAGATAGATAGATAGATAGATAGATAGATAGATAGATAGATAGATAGATAGATAGATAGATAGATAGATAGATAGATAGATAGATAGATAGATAGATAGATAGATAGATAACTCAAACATTAGAAACATTTTGTTGAAAACAGACCATCCACCCCAACAAAACTTGCCAGTCCTTTCCACCTGCTTCCTCCCAAAGAACATCCAGTCAAGTTTTGAATGTCCCCAAATATCTACGAAATTACTTGGCAAAGTATTCCATGTGTCTGTTGTTCTCTGTGTGAAGAAAAATTTCCTGTTGTTTGTGCAAAATTTACTCTTAAGTTTTCAACTGCACGCAGGTGTTCTTGTTGAACTTAATTTAAAGTAACAGACTCGATCTACCATACTAATTCCTTTCAGAATTTTAAACACTTCAATCATGTCACCTTTTATTAATCTTTCCTCATAACTCATACCCTGAAGTCTTGGAATGAGCCCAGTTGAACTTTTCTGGACATTTTCTAGCAATGCTATGTCTTTTGTCCAGCCTAGACACCAAAATAGTATACAGTACTCCAGATGAAGCCACACCAGAGCATTATAAAGTAAAGCGCAACCTCCTCTGACTTGTACTCCACACATCAGGGTATTACTGTATATAGCCTATAGTTCTGTTACCCTTCTTAATGGCTTATGAACGCTGCAAGTTGAAAGTGTCAAGTGTCTATAACTTCTCGTAAGGTATATTTTCAACTTTCAGACCTCCCATTGTGTATTCAGATCAAAACATTTTGAATTCCTATGTGCAATAATTTACTTTTACTTACATAAAATTTCATCTGCCATAAATCTGTTCAATCCTGTATGCTGTCCAAATCCCACGGTAATGATTCAATACATTCTAGATTATCTGATAATCCACCTAATTTGGTATTATCTGACACCTTAACCAGTCTGTTATTTATATTCCTATCCAGTTTATTTATATATATTAAAAATAGCAGCGGGCCTAGCAATGACCCCTGTGGAACACCACTCTTAATATCAGCCAATACCGATGAGGTTCCATCCATTTTCCAACCCGCTGAATCCGAACACAGGGTCACGGGGGTCTGCTGGAGCCAATCCCAGCCAACACAGGGCACAAGGCAGGGAACCAATCCTGGGCAGGGTGCCAACCCACTGCAGGACACACACAAACACACCCACACACCAAGCACACACTGGGGCCAATTTAGAATCGCCAACCGATGAGGTTCCTTGAACCATCTAACCTCTGCTTCCTGTGTCCAAGCCAAATTTGCATCCACCTACGAACAGCACACTAATATCCCATTTCTTGTAGTTTGATGCCCAAACTCTCATGTGCCACCTTATCAAATGCCTTCTGAAAATCAAGATTAATAATATCATGTTCACCACTCTGATCATATAAGTTTGCTACATCCTCATAGAATTCCATTCATCATCTGAACCCATATTGACTGTCAAATAAAGTTCCTGTTCTTTCCATGTGCTGCTCAGTCATTTTTTTCATAATTCATTCTATTAATTTACATAGATAGATAGATAGATAGATAGATAGATAGATAGATAGATAGATAGATAGATAGATAGATAGATAGATAGATAGATAGTGTCACACACGTGTAATTAGGGGCAACCAAAGAACCCGATGCTCAGCGTGAACCTGCAAGACAGAGGAGAAAGCCAGTGTACTAACCCATCTCTCTGTTCTCTCACGGGAAGGACGAGCCACCCAAAAGTCCAACACCGTAACAACACCGCCAGTTGCTCGCTCGGACGGACATGCCACTTCCGCATTCCTTAGTCATCTCTTGTCCCTTCCCAATGACATCACAACCTTCCCAGGATACCCTGCTATCCCCGACATCCTTTTCACCGTCTCCTCCTCCATAAATACGCCATCTTTTCCACCTAAAGACTGTCTTGTATCTATGTTTTTACAGTTGCCTGTAACATACTTGCCAGACCACATCTTGACCTACAGTATATGTCAACGGTTCCCCAACCCTTTAACTTTGTTATTTTGTGCTTCTATTTTTTGTTCTATTTGAAAACTTCTATTTAAGAAGTTTTAAAATAAAAAAAACAGCTGCCCTTGAAAACAAACTGTAAAGAAATGTATCCTTCACTCTAAACCATAAAAGGTAGGCTCACCTCCTCTACTGACCTCTTCTTGGACATCTGCATAGCATGCATGCTGACATTATATGAACAACGTGTGTCATTTGGACACCAAAGAATCAATTACTCATGGGAACATGGTATTCTTTGTAAAGAAAAACAATATATTGGAAGGGGATTTAGAGATTAGGGGCCAATTCGGCTACGCAGATGTACCCCAATCACTCACTCAGCCAAACCATCTTTTTAAATCAATGCTGCAATATACTTTGTGAGCCAGCATTCAGGATCTCATTAAATCTGCATTATTTAGTTTTTCAAAGATCAGTTTAAGGGCTCTTGTGTTCACAATAGATGGAGAAAAAATAATATATTTGCCGTCTGTGCATTTTATAACTTACAAGTAACTGTTGTATTGGATTTTCAGCATATAAGTGACCCAAAGCCTCTGTCATACTGCTGTGTTAATTTGCAACTGTGAAGTAATTTAAAAAGGGAAGAAAGAACAAAGGCTTTTGCATTTTGTGAAAGAGCTGGATTAATGCCTTACCCATGACGGCTGAAAGAGCTGAAAGAATCTGTAAGGCATGGTACAGGATGACAATGAAGCAATCATAAAAATTAGAAAGAAACTTGTTTTTTGGCATCAGATGAAGTACACGTTGCCATATAAACAGCATCATATGTTACTGCAATAAAAAATGGCCAGGAGGAGATCGAGACATAAATGCTACAACTCATTTAGCTATGTCCCAGGCTTTAAAAAATTAGGAATAGAGATACAGTATATCAGAAACATGAATGGAATAAAAAAGCAAAGATATGAAATAAAGCCAGAAGCAGGTTGGTTATGATAAAAACTTGGACCCCAGTTCAGTCTTAGCTGCGTGGAGTAAGCATGTTTTCTCCATGTTGGTGTGGGTTTTATGCTATGGTTCAAATATGTGACACCATTGGCTAACAAGTCTGAATTTTCAAAATGTGGCATCATGCTTGAGAAACTGTGGCCCGTGAAAGCCTAAAGATGCACTTTGAATAACGATTCCCACTTGAAGCTTACTAAGAAAAAATGGGACATTTTGAATCATCCTTTGTCCTTATCACATTCTTCTGAAGAGCAGTGAATCTGATCAAAGAGACACCCCTTATGTCATCTAATTAGATTTACAGTCACCCTATCAATGTCATGTTATTGAGGAAAAGAAATCTGAAACCTTGGCCGTAAACATAAAACAACCAAAACTAGTATAGCAACAATTTAAAGTTGCAGTCTAATTTGTGCCTGTTCTAAGGATGAAATACACCCCTGCAGTAGATACTGAATAGTTTGAATACTTACTATAAAATAGATTGACAACACACAGACATTGATAAATGATTCTTAACTGTAGCTTTTAATACTGTAAAACCGTATCAGTTTCTCATTAGGTCCTCTCAGTAACAGGACAAAATACCTTTTTATATAAGAACTTCCTTTTTCCTTCTAAAATCCCACCCATTAACATTCTATTGGAAATTACCAACAACAGGAATGTCAATCAAGATCAATATAAATGTAACTTGTTACTGAACATACAAATACACAACACTTACACTAAACAAAATATTTTTTTTTGAAAGCTTCAGATTGAAAGATTTTAGAATTTGAAGCATCAGGTGTTTTCTGATGTGCACTTACTTGGGACTTTTGCTGTCAAGTATGTATTTTGGCAGAACTTTATAAAGTGTCAGTACGTGAAATGCAATAATTTAGGCAATTATTCAGTCTGAGTGAAAGCAGCAGTCTTTTATATTCAGTACTAGCAGCAACAAAACTAAGGCAGCACAGTGGTGGAATGGCTACTACAGGTGCCTTACAGCTCCGGGGTACCTTGGTTTAGTATTAGTCAACTGTTATATAATTCCATATGTGTTTTTAATTTTCTACAAAGGCTCCAGTTTCTTCCAGATTTCAAAAATGCAGGGAAGGTGAACTGGTGAAAGTATGGGAACGTGTCCAATGACTGACTGGTACACGATTAGATTTGTTGTTTCCTAGTTTGTGCCTAATTCCTCCATTGTAGCCCTCCAGCTCCATGCAGACCCATTCTGAACTAAGCAGGTTCACAAAAGCACAGCACTACTTATTTTCAAAAGTGCATCCAAAAATGGTACGCAGCATCTGTAACAACTGAAATGGCTTCCACTTTAGGGAGTATGGCTTAAAAGTCGAAGTCAGTAGTCCTTAGCCTAGAAGCTCTTCTCATCATACTAATATTTTGTATGACATACGTTACGTTCATATAAATTATTCTTTCGGTATGGCCTTTTGTTTTCTTCATTATAACATGTTTTAGCTTTTGCTTGCTTTCACTTATCTTCAATAGCATTTCTAGAAGAAAGTCCAAACTTTAACTTTTGCTTTGCTATAAATCTACAAATTATTAGAAAAAAAATTCTGGTACTTATGAGAATAATGCAAGCTTTGTAAAGCTTGTGAGCTTTTTAACTTAGTGATAGCCTTTATGTAGAAATAGTACATTTTAACCAGTGAGCACCAATAAGCTCCTACTTAAACCATGAACACAGACCAGAGAGTTTCTTCATTACTGTGTTTTTCATTAACATGCTTCTAGAATAGTGAATGTGTATTGAGATAAATGGATTTAGACAAGAAAAGTATTATTTCCCTGTATCAGGCTATGATACTGTCAAAATTGTGTCCCCTTTTTCAGTTTTTTTTAGGTTTTTTCTCATGTCTTCTTTATACTATATTATAATCTTATTTGTTGTCAATGGCACTATATTAACATTGCCAAACTGTGTCTCCTAGGATTCTATACAAAATCCTATTGCTAATAATTAAATATTTAAAACATTTTTAGTCTTTGCACCAATAACTTCCTGCATCAATGTAGTTTGGTTCCTCCACACTGTACTTCTGACAATTCATTTTTCACTCAACTAACTTGGTATTACAACTTTGGAATTACAACCCTAAAGTTGTTTTTGTTTTACATTTTTATTGATTTTAATTGGAAGCATATAACATTCCATACAGTCAAGACAAATTTAACAAATCAAAGCAAAAGAGAAAGAGAGAGGAGCCAGCAACTGAAGCTACTCTATAAAAGGAACAAGAAAAGAAGGGTATTATTTTCCTAGAAATGGAAGCTTATTCTAAAATGTTACTGATTATATCTTGACATATTTAAAAAAAATTTGAACAGATCCTCTAAGTGAGAATTTGATGTTTTCAGTTTCAAGTAGTACAGAACACTGGTTACCCCCTGACTTAAGAGTGGTAGAGTAGGATTCTTCCAGTTGAGCAAAATAAGTCTAAGTGCAAGTAGTAAGGTAAAGGAAATTACAGATTGTTTGTCCTTCTCCACTTTAAGGCCATCGGGGAGTACACCAAATAGATCTGTTAATGAGTCAGGAGGGATTGTGATACCAAGGCTGTCTGACAGGCATTCAAAGATTTTTGTCCAAAATGTTGTTAATTTGATGAACGCCCAGAACATGTGGCCTAGTGAGGCTGGAGCTCGATTGCAACATTCACAGGTTGAATCTTGCCCTGGAAACATTTTGGATAATTTTAAATGAGATAAATATGCTAGATAAAAGATTTTAAGTTGGAGGACTGAATGCTTTGCACATATACAGCTCGAGTGTATTCTGTGTATGGCTCCCTTCTACTCCTTTTCTAAAATATTGAGTGACAGATCCTTTCCCCAATGTACAGTGAGGTCTTCGAAAGGAAGAGACTTCACATTTTTTTTATAAATTTTTGAGATGCTATCTGAGTATTCAAGACTGATCAATAATTCATCTGGAATAGAATCAGGAGGAAGGTTAGGAAAATTGGGCAGATTCTATTTAGCAAAATTTCTAGCTTGAAAGTAATGGAGGAATTGTGTTGATGAGCAGTTGTATTAGAAGCATAATTGTTCGTAGGATGCAAAGACATTATCTATGTGCAAGTAAGTGTTTTAATCCCGGACATTTTCCAGATATTGAATAGTGTATATGTTTGAGTGGGTAGAAAAAGGTGGTTGTTATGTAGAGGTGCAACAGATAAAAGCTTTTCTGTCTTAATGTGCTTCCTACATTGGTTCCATATTTTTAGAGAATGAAGGGTAATTGGATTTTTAGTGTAATGACAGTAGTTTGTATTAACTGGGGCACAGAGCAGGGAATATAAAGAAGTACTGCAAGATTTTATTTCTATTGCAGACCAGGCTTGTAGATATTCATCAATTTGTGTCAATGTTCAGGGGCCTCATGCATAACAGCGTGTGTAGAATTCACACTAAAACATGGCATACGGACAAAAGCGGAAATGTGCATACGCACAAAAAAATCAAGATGCATGAATCTATGCATACGCCAACTTCCATATTGTTCCACTACATAAATCTCGGTCAGCATGAAAAGTAACGCACTTGCATGCGCCTGCCATCACTCCCCAACTCTTCCCAAAATTACGCCTCTTTGAATATGCAAATCAATATAAATAGCCCTTAAGCTCAGCGTTCTGTGAAAAGACAATGGCAAAAGCACAGGGATAGATAGAAGAATTTCAGTGAATACCAAGTGGAGGCAAGGAAAAACATGAGTATAAACAACAAAAGGAAGTTGACTGAGTGACATAGTGTGGTAATGTGCCTCACTGGCATTACCAGCAATTAAATAAAATTAGTTTAGTGTCCTCTGCAGTGTTAAGAGAGAGGCATTTGTTTGAGGAAAAAAAAGAACAAAAAAGTATAAAGAAAGGAAACTTGCCTTTTTTCTTTTCTTTTAGATAATGCACAGAGACGTCTTTGCTGACGATATGAGCACCTTTTGGGGAGCGTTGCGCAGGGTCTCGTGTAGAGTGGAAAGGCGGCCCTGCCATTGACTGGCCAGGATGGCATTGTCTGTCTTCCACTCGTGCGCGTGTCTCCTGCGACCTCATAACACCAGAAGAGTGCAAAAGTGCACCACTTTTCGTAGATGCGTTCACGTCATCTCGGAGGGATGACGTACAACAGTTTAATTGGTCTGTGTGAGGGTGCCGAATACAAAAGGGAATTACAGCCTCTAGAGGGCATCTTCTGGCTAGATCTTGCTAACAGAAAGGTACTTGGTAGAATTCCGTCTTGAATTTACCAAGCACTATGGCTTGAGCCTTGAGTATTGTAAATACTTTTTTTTCTTGTATATATATATATTTTGATAAATATCTCTGGATTAATTTTGGTGGAGGTATTTATTGGGTTGTGGTTAATGGTACACTGTTTATTTTTGTATATACACTTTTTCTCTTTTTATGTATTTTGAATATTTTTGTTTTTGGGTGAATCTTGTACTATACATTGTTTGAAGGAGCAGCTCCCTGACTTGGAGCACTGTGGAGGAAGACAGCTTCATATTGGTTTTTGTGTACATATGGGTTTCACTAGTTTGTGTGCATTTTTCTTTTTTATTTGGGATTTTCAGCCAGCACTGTAAATACTGCATATAGTCACTATTTTTGGGCTCCGTTTAATTACTGTTTTTGTGTGTCCTTTGCGGTATTGGACTGTGTATTGATATATAAATTCTGCAGGACATTATTTTTGTTTTTCTTTAAGTGCACCTGTAAATAAAACCTCACTTTATTTTTCAAAAAGCCCAACCCTTTTTTGTGTCCGTGTCTCCTTTTTTTACACCATCATCCTGGTCACGCTCAGTCCCACATACTGGACACCTAGAGTGTAGGCTGGTGACCCCAATTCCCACTACACGGGGTGCCACACATAGAGTGTCAGACAAACTTGAAATTTCAAGTTCACAAAGTTGCACAGTGCCCGAATTAAAAAAATTTTCAGATATCAAAGTTGCCGTGAAAAGGCAAGTCGTGGCCCACTGTCTGAGTGTCATATGAAAACGTATTAGGGTACAGAGAAAAGATGAAAAATAGGCACATAGTGGAAAAAAAAAGCTTGAAATGTCAACTTTAATCTTGAAATTTCCACTTTAATCACATAGTTTATTTTGTCATTAAAGTAGAACATCGTAAACTTCATCTTAAAATCGTTTAATTTACTAATTTCTCAAATCCCATCGTAACTAAAGTAGCACGTTAAATGCTTTGTTTTGTATGTGTTCTTCTATGTGCTCTATGTGTGTGAATCACTACATGCTTCTCAAACAAGCTTTCTCTTCCTCCAACAGGACACAGAATCCATTACATTCATGATATTACAGCTCTCTGAATAAATTAAATACTGAGATGTATAATTGATATAATTTTCATGATGATAAAAATTAAAGCATGATATTAAGCATGGGAACACGGTGGCACAGTGATAGTGACGAGCTGGCGCCCCAACAAGAGATTGCTCCCGCCTCACGCAAGATGCTTGCTGTGCCATGCGCGACCTTCGATGAAATACTTTATTGCAGCAGTACTGTCCCTTTCAAACGTACTAACTCCCTATTCCTGTCCTTCCTTTTCTTTCTCCAAATACCCAATCGCCACACAATCAGCTCTGTAATAGATGTCAAGCCATCTGTAAGCTTAGAACACAGATTCTTCAAAACTTTTAAGGAGCATTGAAATAGCTTCGTAGTACATGTTTAATTATTCTATCCATCTATCCATCCAGTGTCACGCCAGTCCCAGTAAGAATACAGCGAGAGGCAGGAACAATCCCTGAACGGAGCAGCAGCTAGTCGCTACTGCTGTCCACCGTGTCCTCACATGTGTAATTATTAACAATATAGATTATTTAAATGATTTTAAAATGTTATCTGTATAATGTAAAAAACATGTTTTGTTGCATTTCATCTTAAAAATTATATTGTCATCATATGTAAATATGCGCTTTATAAAATGGCTCAGGTTGTGCAATATTATAACTATCGCAAGTTTACAGTGAAGTAATTGTACTTATAGGTACAAACAGTTCTATAAGGAGCACTTGATGGACTTATTGAGTGCGTTCATAGTTCTTGGGATGAAACTGTTTCTAAAACCGCGAGGTCCCTATGGAAAGGCTTTGAAGCGTTTGTCGTATGGGGCAGTTCAAATAGTGCATGGCTGAGTCAGCGTGTGCTTGATGCTGTATACCGATATTTCTCTTTCCGATCAGCTGCTCCAGAGCTGTGATTCTACACTCAGATACAGTGGGATGAATACTTCAGAGTAATAACGCTAAAGCAGCTATTGTATTTTGAATAGATTGGCCATTCTGTATATTGTTATGGGTTAATTACAATCAGATGCCTTAAACTAATAAACAATATGCGGTTAATTTCAGTGTATTTGATAAAGCCGTCAGGGATATCCATCTAAAAAAGAAAGGGAAACCACACTGGAACAAAAGCACTGCTTTGACGCCGGGTTCCGGCAGTTTGCAAAACTGAGCGGAGAACTTGCGTATGCCAGGGAATAAGTTGGTGTGAAAATGTACGTAGCTTTATGCCAAGTTTAGTTTTTATGCAACTCGATGTGAGCGTGGAAATGGGCGTAGACAACATTTTTGTGCAAACGCACCATTTATACATGAGGCCCCAGGTCTTTATAGCGTGTATATTTGCCACCCAGTAATAAAATTGAAAGTTGGGTAGTGCCATACCCCCTTCTGCTTTAGGTCATTGTAGAGTTGCTCTTTGGATTTGTGCATGTTTTGAATTCCAAATAAATGAAGTTATGATTGAGTCTAATTTCTTAAAAAAAAAGATTTGTTAATGTACAGTATATGGGGATACTTTGAAATAGGAAGAGCAGCTTGGGAATGATGGTCACCTTAACAATGTTGGTTTTTCCTGCTCACGTAAAATGCGAAGGTTAAACCGTATAGTCACGTGTTGTTTAATTTTTTTCCATGCAGACTGCAAAATTTTATTGAAAAAGAACTTTAAATTTATTTATAATATTTACTCCTAGATATTTAAATTGATCTGCTAAGATAAATGGGAAGGTGTCCAGTCCGATATTACATGCTGTAGAATTCACTGGAAAAAACACACTTTTATTCAAACTGATTTTAAGTCCAGATATCTTTTGAAAATCTGCTAATGCTTTTAGGACTGCTCGCACAGATTTTTGTGGGTGTGATATATACAGCACTATATCATTTGCACATAGTTATATTTTCTGTTAAAGTCCTTCTCTGAAAATCCCCTTTATCTACTGTTGTGTTTCGAAAATATACAGCCAATGGTTCAATGGTGAATGCAAAGAGCAAAGGTGATAAGGGGCATCCTTGTCAAGTACCACATTCTAGTTTAAAGTTATCTGAAATAATGTTGTTAATACAAACTGAGGCTTTTGGACTAGTATAAAATAGTTTGATCCATGCACATATGTTTGTGCCAAACCCAAATTTGTGCAATGTGGTGAACAGATAGTCCCATTTGACCATATCAAATTTTTTTTCTGCATCTAAAGAAAATAAGATCACTGGGGTGTTAAATACTGTATAATGGGTGAATATATTAGGTTTTAGACCTGCTGACTCCATTCACTCCTTTAACCTTAAGACCTATCTGTTTGACAAGACATTAGTATGTGGTAACATTCTTATGTACCCACTGACAGGGTCCTTATGATGTAACTCTATATCTGGATCTCAAATAATTTGACCACTGTCATCTAGTATTGTATATGTTTTCGGTGCACCCAAAATTTTGTGCTTTATTTATTTATTTGCAGTTTAAAACCTTTAATGATAGCTTCTGAGCAGTGTTATTTTTGGGATTATACTTTATTAATTTATTCTGTTCTATTTTTAATATTTGTAAAGCAAATAAAACTGAGTTATGTTCCTTTTTCAGAGGAGTAAAAAGTGAAGCATTTCCTTCATGAAAATGCAAAAGGCACTCTTTAATTAAAATGATAGATAGATAGATAGATAGATAGATAGATAGATAGATAGATAGATAGATAGATAGATAGATAGATAGATAGATAGATAGATAGATAGATAGATTTTCTGTGCCTATCTATCTATCTATCTATCTATCTATCTATCTATCTATCTATCTATCTATCTATCTATCTATCTATCTATCTATCTATCTATCTATCTATCTATCTATCTATCTATCTTCTAGGTATAAAGTGGCAGAGGCAGGGCCTAATGTGAGAAAGACAGATCTTTGTCCCTAAGGAGAAGTTTTTTTAATGTGTGTGTAATAGATTCATTATATAACTCTGTCATAGCTTTTGGTACACAGGAGTTTATCAAATTTTTACACATTTAATGTAATTAATTTACATGTTAAATTCCCTTTAATTGTTTCAGTCAACAGTAAGCAGATAATACTGCAAATGAGGAAGTGCTCGGCAGAACAACATTTGGTATCCACTGCATCTGTGCAATCGTCAGTAAGACAGCTGCTTAAAGCAAACTTTGTAAGAAATTAGATGTTGTAATGTTCAAGAAGATAGTTTACCTAGACTTATCTTCCTTTAATTTAAAATCTGTACAGTTGTTGCTACAGTCTATTAAAAAAGTAGACGCACATAAAGAATTTGAGAACAGAAAATATTTTATTTCAAAATCAAAAGTCCAATAATTTATAATATTGTCATTATAAGCTCTGCTAAAAAATGAATGATAATAATAAACTTTGCATTATCCCAAAATGATAAGGTTTATTTTTTAAGAAAGCCACTGACTAGTACTGATTGGCGAAATTCACCAAAAGGTTTTTTTTTGTAGCAAATTTTTCACTAATGACCTAGTTTATCAACTATTTTCCTGAAACGTTCCTGTGTAGTCAGCTTAGACTGTTTTCCCAGCTCCCCATGATGCTTTGTGAGACTAGCATGACATTACACAGGTGTGGTACCCAATGTTTTATGGGGCAATCCCCATGAGTATATAATGCTGATGCTAGTAGTTAGTGGATTAAAGTCAGTACCTGAAACCTGAATACCTGACATTGTTCTTCTAATATGGATTAAATTAAACTGTTCTTCTGGTATGATAAAAATTAGCAGAAAACCTGGGAATACATTTAAAGACAACATGTGTACACAGAAAGAAACTGGAAATGTGTTGGTGTGTTTGTGTTCTAAGGATAATGTCTTTTTGAATGTACCTGTATTTGATCTATGTGTAATATGTGAGCCAACACCTTTAATAATACTGTATTACCTAGAGTGTTGCGCAGTTGATGCTGTCACAAAGGAGTGAAGAAATTATGTGCTTTAGTGTTGTGCTTATTTGGTGGAAGCAGTGAGCAAGCATGTCAAGGGTAACAAAAGAAGTATATTTGTCTTAAGAGGTGAGTACCTGCTATAGAATCTGTGATGGCCAAGTCTCGGTGAACTCCTTGTTCCTGTTGCCACTGGCTGCATGAAATTTTACTGTACTTATATTTAATTTGTTTAAACATATCTCAATGAGAGACACAGTGGAATAGTCTGTTTTTTTCACCTATATTATTATCATTCTTTAATTTAATATTATTTATTGTATCAGTATGCTGCTGCTGAAGAATGTGAATTTCCCATTGGGATTAATAAAGTATCTATCTATCTATCTATCTATCTATCTATCTATCTATCTATCTATCTATCTATCTATCTATCTATCTATCTATCTATCTATCTATCTATCTATCTATCTATCTATCTATCTATCTATCTATCTATCTAGTGGTTAGTATGAATGCCTCATATCTTAGGTCATTCTTTAGCCTTAGTAATCATTCCAGCACAATTGACAGACGCTTCCTTATCCCTCAGGGATGCTTTAAAGACCATTGCATCATTATAATCCACTCATAACTAGTTTTGTTTTTTCCTTCCCCAATACATTTTGCTGACTTCCAATCCTAAGGTGGTTTGTCATGTGGTGGGTGGGGCAACATGCTGCATCAGCACATGCTCCTAATCTCTCTCTGTCTCTCAGTCACTATCCTGCAAAAAAAAGCTAAATTACAAAGTCATTATAGTCAGGTCTGAAAGGATTTACCTTGGTCACATGTCTTTAAGTGGACAAATAAGAGTACCTGTCTGTGACTAACTAGCTCGTTAAGAGTACGCAAAATAGAAAAGCAAACAGAACAAAAAATAGCAAGAAAGAGCACAAAAAATAAAAACTGTGAGAAATTATGTGCAAAAATTATGGTGACAGATGTAAAAACAAAACTTTTCGAAATTTGTAACACATTGATTTACAAAAAGATAGAGTCCAGCAAAAGCAAAAAGATTTCAAGAGGTGACAATCTGTTACAGCAAGGGTAAGTGTCCATTATAATATTACACACGGACTCTCATTACAACGCTCCCTAATGTCACTGTATCACATCTAACCTGGATATTTGGAAAAATGAGAGATTGACGCCAAAACAAAATAGGGATTTAGAGGCAAAAGGGGTTTAAATGTATGACCTTAACACTTACATTTGCCTGCAGTAGCACTGAGTTCACATTTGAAAGTAAAACTCAGCACTGTCTTATCATTTTGAAAGTCATGACTAAGACAAAAAAAAACATAAATTATTTCCATATGAAAAGTGAATCAAAACTAGGCCGATTTACAGCTTTGTGTAAATTTTAGTGAAACCCTGGTAGCCTGCCTTTCCATTCACATGACTTGAATTTGATCATTAATAGAAAGCTCATTACTAAAGAAACGCAACATAAATACTTCATGAGCTATTAATGTACATGCCAAAACCATTCGAGTTGCATTAAATCCAACCACTAAACAGAATGGTTTAAGTGGTATTTCAATGGCTAGTTTATTATGCCTTTTATGCATAATGAAATATTTTTTTAGTTTGATACTGCATTTTAAACCAAGCTCGAAGCCTTGCATTATTCTGTGTAAAAAGATCTGAACGGATCTACTGAATATTTAACTTCACTTATGGGTTAGAAATAAGAAATAAGTATGTGCTACTTAATACAAATTTGTCATATTTTAATATAGCACAGAATACATTACATTTTCCAAGCAGTAATAAATACTCTTGTGGTATTTGTTTTTACAGAAAGAAATTAAAAAACTAGTTTAAAATGTGAATTGTCAAAAAAAATAAAGTTAAGAATACATAAGAGATAATATTGTTTACCTTAGGAGATTATAGAGTTCTTACCATCAGTTATCAATTACTATTTTGCTACTTATTAGCAATTAAAACATTTATGTTGTGGTTTTCTTTACATTTCCTAAGCAATTTTAAAAAAACACAATAAAACTTTGACACAGCAAATGTTTGGAAATATAAGGTTTCAAATAAATATATTAATGAAAAACTGCAAAAGGCCATATAAAGCATAGGAATAGCAAAAATAACACGTCTCTCCACAGTGTATGCATAAGCAACAAAATTAGATAAACCAATAGATTTCAAGGTCACTAAGTGATAGATAGATAGTGTAAACGCTAGGGGTCACTGTTGCCCCTTTACGCCCAACAGACAGACGCGCAGGACACAGGTTAAAAGCACCAAGAACTATTCTTTAATTATTTTCTTCTTGAACAGTGAGTCCAAAGCACCACAGCCAGAATAAACACAATTAAATCAATAATAAGCACAATACTGTTTCTCCTCCACACCTCCCAGCAAGTGTTGTCCACCTCCTCCCAACTCAGGCTCACTTAATGGGTCCTCCACAGTCCTTTAAATAGTCCTTGACCTGGAAGTGCTTCTGTTCTTCCTCCCACGTGACTTGCCAGAACTTCCGGGTCAGATGGAGAATCCCAATTCTTTAATCAGCCCGGAAATACTTTGGGGCCTCCATCCTCATGACTTCCTAGTACTTCTGGGCTGCAAGGGAACCATGACTACCCTGGTCCTTTCACAAGCTCCCCCTGGTAGCACCCACGGCACCACTACACTCCAAAGGAGCTGCCATCTAGCGTTTTGGGGGAGATAGTGTCCTGGAAAAGCTGCCTTCCCCCATCCTTCCATCTTAGGGGTGTCCCGGCTGTCCTCCACAATAGATAGATAGATAGATAGATAGATAGATAGATAGATAGATAGATAGATAGATAGATAGATAGATAGATAGATAGATAGATAGATAGATAGATAGATAGATAGATAGATAGATAGATAGATAGAGGTGCTGGTCATAAAATTAGAATATTATGACAAAGTTGATTTATTTCAGTAATTCCATTCAAAAAGTGAAACTTGAATATTAGATTCATTCATTACACACAGACTGATGTATTTCAAATGTTTATTTCTTTTAATGTTGATGATTATAACTGACAACTAATGAAAGTCCCAAATTCAGTATCTCGGAAAATTAGAATATTGTGAAAAGGTTCAATATTGAAGACACCTGGTGCCACACTCTAATCAGCTAATTAACTCAGAACACCTGCAAAAGCCTTTAAATGGTCTCTCAGTCTAGTTCTGTAGGCTACACAATCATGGGGAAGACTGCTGACTTGACAGTTGTCCAAAAGACGACCATTGACACCTTGCACAAGGAGGGCAAGACACAAAAGGTCATTGCTAAAGAGGCTGGCTGTTCACAGAGCTCTGTGTCCAAGCACATTAATAGAGAGGCGAAGGGAAGGACAAGATGTGGTAGAAAAAAGTGTACAAGCAATAGGGATAACTGCACCCTGGAGAGGATTGTGAAACAAAACCCATTTAAAAATGTGGGGGAGATTCACAAAGAGTGGACTGCAGCTGGAGTCAGTGCTTCAAGAACCACCACGCACAGATGTATGCAAGACATGAGTTTCAACTGTCGCATTCCTTGTGTCAAGCCACTCTTGAACAAGAGACAGTGTCAGAAGCGTCTCGCCTGGGCTAAAGACAAAAAAGGACTGGACTGCTGCTGAGTGGTCCAAAGTTATGTTCTGATGAAAGTAAATTTTGCATTTCCTTTGGAAATCAAGGTCCCAGAGTCTGGAGGAAGAGAGGAGAGGCACAGAATCCACATTGTGTGAGGTCCAGTTTAAAGTTTCCACAGTCAGTGATGGTTTGAGGTGCTATGTCATCTGCTGGTGTTGGTCCATTGTGTTTTCTGAGGTCCAAGGTCAACGCAGCCGTCTACCAGGAAGTTTTAGAGCACTTCATGCTTCCTGCTGCTGACGAACTTTATGGAGATGCAGATTTCATTTTCCAACAGGACCTGGCACCTGCACACAGTGCCAAAGCTACCAGTACCTGGTTTAAGGACCATGGTATCCCTGTTCTTGATTGGCCAGCAAACTCGCCTGACCTTAACCCCATAGAAAATCTATGGGGTATTGTGAAGAGGAAGATGCAATACGCCAGACCCAACAATTCAGAAGAGCTGAAGGCCACTATCAGAGCAACATGGGCTCTCATAACACCTGAGCAGTGCCACAGACTGATCGACTCCATGCCACGCCGCATTGCTGCAGTAATCCAGGCCAAAGGAGCCCCAACCAAATATTGAGTGCTGTACATGCTCATACTTTTCATGTTCATACGTTTCAGTTGGCTAATATTTCTAAAAACCCTTTTTTTGCATTGGTCTTAATTGATATTCTAATTTTCCGAGATACTGAATTTGGGACTTTCATTAGTTGTCAGTTATAATCATCAACATTAAAAGAAATAAACATTTGAAATACATCAGTCTGTGTGTAATGAATGAATCTAATATACAAGTTTCACTTTTTGAATGGAATTACTGGAATAAATCAACTTTGTCATGATATTCTAATTTTATGACCAGCACCTATGGATAGAGTAAGTTTGGAACATGGAACAGGACTTGAAGCATTTTGCAATACTGGGACTTCAACATTCAAATTTTGGAATATTTGTTAAATTAATAGACAGAGAAATTTTTGGAAAAGCAAAAAAAGAAATTAAAAAGCATACAAAGAACTTGACTTTACATTTTCTTAATTTTACTTTTCTCCTCAATGAAATTTCAATATAAGTGATTGCCACCTTTAATAGCCAAATCTGTATGGGAGAGGTGCTATATGAATAAAATGTACATTATTATTATTAACTTATACACTTGCTTCCCCGCAGTAACATGTTATAAACAGTAGCTCAAGTTCTACAAATGTGTTTCATAGCATAAAAAACCTGACTTTAGTAGTGGCGATTATTTAATAAGATGCAACACTTCTAATGGGTGGCATTTCTATGCCATGTCATTGTCTGGGTGGAGTCTGTATGTTTGCCACACGTCTATGTAGATTTTTCAAATGTAGTACGCTGTCACTGGCCCAAATAAATGAGGACTTCTGAGATATATAGTTCAATAAGTCAGAATGCTGTAAACCAAAATAGACTTCAGAGGAGGAATTTTAAACCATTATGATGTAGGTAGGAATTGGGTGCCACGCACATAAGTGGTGTAAATGGAAAGATTTTAGGGCTCGTGTGTTTTTCATTACAAACCCAGCATCCTTTAAACCGAAGGCACTTCATGAATGAGTCTTCTTCCCTTGTTTACTTAAATAAAAAGGTATTCATTTTGAAATAGGGTGCTAATGAAATTGGTTTGCTAAAGGTGTCTGCTACATGTAATCATGAAGTAATCTTGAGACAAGACAGGCCAGATAAAGAAATAAAGTATTTATGTATCTTCAGTCTAATTTTTTTGTATTTAGAATAGTACATTATTATATTGTAGGGAAAAAAGCTATTTTATTTTCCAAAAGCATTCACTTATTGTTAGGTTTTCTGGTGCAGAAGTGACAGTCCCCATAAGTCTACTATAACAATACAAGGGCCAGTTTGCACATGAGTGTCAGGATTGTGTGTCCTGCCATTTGCCACTATGGCAACTGTCGTAGACTTTGTAATGTTCTCTGTTAGTCCGGTCTGCTGACAAGCCTGTGTAATCTCATAATGGTAATGTGTGGCTGTTTAAAAGACATCAGGCAGCATTGACCAGAGATAATGAATTATTCAAGGGTCATATTTTTCATAATATATTTATATCCCTGTGGACCAATGCTAATAACAGTAGCGCACACAGCCCTATCCTTGCACTGTATTGTTAATCGTTGGTGAGATGTTTTGAATTCAGGCTGTCTTATGAGTTTTATTTTCATCTCTGTATAAGTTCTGACCATACGTTTTACCCAGAACAGATTTGAGGGTATCATTAGCTTAAAATGAATGGGCACAAGGCAGACACCAGCCAGAACACAGAGAGAAGAACTTGCACACATACTACTAAATTCCAAAAATGGGTCAATTTAGGTTCACTTATTACCCTGAGAGGAAATCAAAATCACTGGTAAAGCCCACAACGATACTGGAAGAGTATATGAACCCCATAATAGAAAGAACCTCAGTGAAAAATCAAATCAGAGTTTAAGAACTGTAGAATGTCAATGGTAACTGCTTCACTATAGAGCCATCTATCTTACATTAGGCTATAGCAAAAACACAGCATGCTTAAACCAACTCAAGGTGGTGGAAAGCCCAAATCTACTCTAGTAGTATTGGGTGCAATGGACAAAACATCCTTGGACAGGGTGCAACTACGTCACAGAGCTCACTAACACTAATACAGGCCCAACTTGAAATCACCAGTTATCACAAACTGCTAGTGATGAAGGAAAAAGATTTGTGTGAAATGAAATTTGTAGCAAACCTCTGTGTTTTTGCTTTGCAAAAATATTCTCAAAATAAATTGCATGTTACTTCCTGCACAATTCATGACACTGGCAAAAGGAGAAAGTTGTTTATTTCCTGCCTGGAAACATTTTCATGTATTAATTCCACCTGAATCTGCCTGTCATTTAGTATTTACATAAACCCTCTGAACTCCTTTTTCTGTCATGTGGTAGACATATTGCTGAGTCATTATAAGTTTTGTTTTTACTGGTAAGAGGACGCTTGCTTTACCAATTATAATGACAAACATGGCAATTGCAATCCTAAAGCTGCACCAGAGACAGAAATGCAAGTGTCATGGTTAGTGGAGTATGGAAGAGTTCATCTGCAGAAATCAAGAAACATGGTAAAGTGCACAATAGTAAACTTTGTTCTGACTTCATGAGGAAATATGCAGGAGGTCACATTTTTTTAAAAATTCAGAGTGCACCACCATGGTGAATGGTGATGTGAATTAGAGGTATAAATAGAATTGGCTTGCAGTCTCCTGCAAGTGTGAATGAATTTTTAGGGAGCAATATTCTATGTTTTTCGACCCTAACAAAAACTTTAAAAGCTGCTTTAATGAGTTCCATTTTTTACAATGGCACAATTGAAAGCAATATTAATTTTAGTCAGTATCATAAATCTGTATGTGCATCAAAACATCTTTTGTTTTATCATTACAGTAAACTGCATATTTCTGAGAGAATTAAGAAGAAATTTTCAGAACATATAGAGAATACTGTATATAAAATTTATGTTGTAAAAGACAGGGGGAGCCACTGAGCCCCAAAACCCCAGACACACTACACTGCACAGTCCCAGGTACAAAATAAAGGATTTTATTTCCACAGAATACCTTATTATAGGTCAATCCACAGCCTTTCAATGTACAATCCTCCCTTTCCTCCTCCAGGTGAGCTTTGCTTTCTGTCTCCCAACTCTGACTCTCCAGAGGAGGCTGGACAACTCGTTTTTATGTCAGCCCACCCAAAGCACTTCCAAGTCAGATGAAAACCTCCTGACCCAGGCAGTTCCTCTCCCTGCAGCACCCCCTGGTGTCACCCAAGGACCCTAACAGGATTGTCCCTAAGGACTACAACTCCCATACACCTCTCCGGCATCCCTGCCATCTATTATACTGGGGGAGGAGTTACCCTGGGTGCACCAACTCCCCCACATTAGCTCTTACTTTATCTCTTTGTACGGTTTTGTTGCTTTGGTTCCATCTCGGCCCAATTATTGCTCCTTCCATATTCTTCTACAATTATGGCATCCCGACCAGGAGAGGGTCCAGCTTAGCACTCAAAATGTCTATATCTCCAAGTGAAAGACAGCATGTTTATATGTACATAAGAATGCACAAATGTCTGACAAGTTCACATACTGTATTTGTTCATGATCTCCATTCATTCCTTATTAAAGGCAACATTATTATTGTGATGCTTTTCAAAGCACAGCACCTGAGAAAGAAACAAAGGAGTAGGCGAGCAGAGTAGCACAGTGGCTCAGAAATAACTTTGACCATAAAGTTACCATTCTGTTGGTTTGCTCCTCACATCTGACTTACTGTGGCATTTTTGAGCAAAACACTAACATGTAAACACTCCAGTCCTAGTGACTAACAGGCAATAGTATTATTCCTGAAAAGATACTTTGCCAGGCCTTTATTAATTAATGGTACTATATACGGTGTAATAAAGTACATTTTAGATGTGTGATCAGAAATGACAGCACTGCTGTTAGTTAAAGATAGTCTGTGTAGCAAAGAAAAGACATAAAAGCTTTTTGGAATTATTTAGATGAGTAACCACAAGAATGAAGATGTTAGCACTTAGCCTCACATCTTATTTATAAATATAAAGAAAGTTGAGAGTGAAGACAAAGAGAAATGCAAATACTGTAAATAGCTAACTGTTGGACTATTGATCTGATCCATCTGCAATGTATTTTGACTGACATGAGGGCTTGCTAGAGTCAAGAAAATCATAAGGATGGCACATGGCAGTGATAAGTTCAAATGGAGATGTGAAAAGAAAGAAAAGAGAGAGAGAGATAAAGGAAAGACATATAACCCCCTTTAGACACAAAAGGAAACCCCTGAATATGCTACTTTGGGAATGGCAGAACTGAGCAGTCATATGTGGTGTGTGCCCAAGAAGGCCATTATGATGAGACAGCAGGAATGAGAAGGAGAGACAGAGTGAGTGAGAGGGAGAAAAGAAGTGAAACCTGGGTAGAGGCGTGCAGTTCTGCACTTAGAGTAGGCAGGGATAAAATTCCATATGCCTAAATTGAGGACTGGAAGAAAATACCAGTGATGGCAAGTTCTTCTGGTCACTATAGGTCACACTCAGAAGGAAAAGCATGGGACAGTGCTATGCATCAAATGGAGCAGCAGGTAGAAAGATACTCTAAAGACTGGGCCCTAAATGAGTGACTATAGCCTCAGTGATGCAGGGAGACGTTGACTTGCTCAATTAGGGTGTTAGCCTGATATTCCTGGAGCTAATACATGTCCTCCCTGATCCTGGCAGACCTTCCATGGCTTGACCAGAAGTCATCCCAGGATGAAGGCTAAAGCATTTCATGGCCACAGGATCACTGAGTGCATAATCAGAGAGAACAAGGTGAGAAGAAAGCTCCATTAATGAAATGAACAGACGGCAGAATCTAGAAAGAAAGAAAGAGGTGAGGAAGGGAAGTGAGAAAGAATACTGGGCGAGCCACAGCACTGGATAAATGGGGTGTTCATGACCTGCATAAGGGCAGCAGGTTTGCTGTTTTCCTTTTGTTTATGTAGTATTCATTATCCTCTATGGGTATTGTAACTTAATAAAAGTGTTACTTATTTGTTCATTTCTGGATTCCATATGTGGATAGTGTTTTGTGCCATAAGAATTCCACTTCATCACACCATCAACCTGCTTCATTATGCCAAAATCACGTATCCAAATTTTGTTCTCCATCTCATTTCACTAGTTGTCCAGTTTCTATTAACCAGTAACAACTTCACATCCCTTCATTTGTAATCAGTCATCAGTCAGTCAGTCATTTTCCAACCCGCTCTATCCTATCACAGAGTCACGGGGTTCTGTTGGAGCCAATCCCAGCCAGCACAGGGTGCAAGGCAGGAACAAAACCCGGGTAGGGCACCAGCCCACCACAGGACACCCACACACCAAGCACACACTAGGGACAATTTAGGATTGCCAATGCACCTAACCTGCATGTCTTTGGACTGTGGGAAGAAACCGGAGCACCCGGAAGAAACCCACGCAGACACGGGGAGAACATGCAAACTCCACGCAGGGAGAACCGGGGAAGCTAACCCAGGTCTCCTAACTGCGAGGCAGCAGCTCTACCACTGCGCCACCGTGCCACCCCATTTGTGATCATTTGTCCCATATTTCTAATTCCTCTGAAATGTAGAAGATAACTGAAAAAAGAAGAAGATTAAGGGTTGCTGAAACTGTGTTTCTTTGGGAACTATAAAAAAATCATTAATATCAATTAATTATTGGCAAATCTTTATGTCACTATTCAGTATCCAATAAATGTACTTGTTATATTCTATTATGCTTTATCTTGGTTTATCTTGAAGTGTGATGGCATCTGCTTTTGATAAAGATTAAATCATTAAATCCATGTGTTTTAAGAAGCAAATTGCTATATGTGATGTTAAATTTCTTGCTTTAATTTTCTAAACTTGAGTGTGTTCCTGCAGAATCTAGCACAAGGCAGGAATTAACCTGAGCCTGGACAAGGCGCCATCCCGCCATAAAGAGCCTTTATGTCCTTCTCACACCATGCCAAATAAAGCCTAAGCTGAACATCCTTAAATGGAAATTACAGATTCTGGTCAAGTCCCACAGAAACACAGTAACAACATTGAACCTTTGGTCAGGAAATGTGAGGCTTACTGCCTGTTTCATTTTATAATGTGATTCTTCTGCAATTGGAGCATCCAACAAATTCATTTGGAACTATGATTTCCTCCTTCTAGAGCGAAAGAGGCTTGTGATGCCGTTGCTGCTTTGGTTGGGTATAGTGGTGTGGTCACTTGACACTGCTGCAGTTTTCGTTGTTATGGAACAGGACAGGAGACAGAAGAGAGAATGAGGGTTGGGGGAGTGGAGCCATTCAGCTTTATTTCCTATATTGAATACATACTGATTACCTTTCAACTTTATTAATAAAAATTTGATTACACCATGCCACCAACTGACCCTTTAAAACTCAGTGCTTATTTGTTGGCACACTGCTAAACTGGCACAATATTTATTCAGTGGATAATTGTGGACTTTTAATACAAAATTGGGATATTCCGGCTTCCTTCCAAAGGTAAAGGCAAAAAAAAAAATACTAATGCAGATGTGCAATGGCACTTGTATCCAACGCATCCCTGAATTAATTTCCATCCACTCTGGCTTTCTGGGATCTCTAGAGGAAACAATATATCATAAGGGGAAAAAGCAGGAATTTACATAATTATTTTACAAAGGAAGGCAAGAATGGGTTGTTTTTTTGTTTGGACTTTTTTTTATTTTGCTGTATTTTTTTGTTCAAGGTGACCTTAACTTTTATAATAACTTTTAACTGCAGGGATAGTTATACTTTCAATTGAAGATAATTTGCCCTGTTAAACCCTTAAAACACTCATGAGTTTGTATACGAACTAATTAACATCTGGAGACTATTGTTATCCGTGATTAAATTAGCTCTTGAATTGAAATTAACTCTTTATGAGCCTAGTGTGAAGTTCCACTTAGCTTTTTGCTGTGTTAATGAGCAAGTTGAAATCCAGTCATTGAGCCCCACCGCTATCCTAATAGTCTTGAAAGACTTTGCTCCGGACTGGTCACTTTGCTGCTGATTTTCTAAGTGATGTAGTTCCATTTCTAGCCTGGTTATTGTGTTTGGCAGAGGCAGCCTTAGGGGTGTGCGAGGCCTACGGCTGACCAGCCCCACGTGGGGCAAGTTACGTCAAATGCTGTTACCAGTGTAAGTGGGCTTTATAAACTTGCACGCGAATTTAATAAGAATAATGCTAACATACACCAGATTTTCTCATTACAGTATTCAGCTAAATTTTTGTAAGATAACACACGGACTTTATCAAAATATAACTGGAGAATATAACTCGACAAATGCGCTTGAACCGGACACGCAGACCTCAAAAGAGGGGCCCACCCACTTGCCACCCCCAAACGCCGCTCTTGGTGTTTGGAGTTTGTACATCCTCACTGTGCCTGTGTATCTCCAGGTGTTCTACGTCCCAGACACAACAGAAACTTACCTGAGGTCAGCTGACAACACTAAACTGACTCCATATTAAATTGCTATAGCTTGTGAGTGTATAAATGTGTAACTAGAATTGCAGCCATAGAACAGTCCGGTAAGTCGTAAGTTAAAAAGAGTGAAGTAACCACAGCCAAAAGCACAAGTCATTATTTGGAATCAAAGGACAGAAAAAAAGACACATAACCAGAATATTCAAAAACTAACAATTTGAAATAATGCAAAGGTTTTTATTTCATAAATCCAAATCTTGGATGATTTTGTGTGCATGGCTCTGGCTTTTAAAGATGTTGCACTATTGATGTCATGATGTGTGACCTCTGGGAACCGCTATTCACACCCTAGCAGCCAATCTCCAACATGACTGTGTCCATAAGGAAAAAGAAGATGCAAAACACATGGAAGCAAAAGATGAACTTAACCACTAGATTCATTAGCCTCAGAAACAAGAAAAAACATAATTAAATAATTTTTAGAGGAAAAGAACAGTTGGAAAAAACTAATCTAATGATCAAGATCATGACAGGTTGCAGCACCCTCAATCCTGAAGTACTGTAGATTAAGTGAGTTTGTCAATGAATGGATGTTGATTCTAAATTGTTCTGGTATAGATAATTGTGTATGTGTGTGTATCTGTGATGTGAGAGAGGTCAGGTCAGGTTGGGGAGCATGCATTGGTACAGCACATTGCTGCAACAGCTTGGCAACCCCACAGGCAGACATGCGGTCCAGTCCCACCCTCTGGAAATGACCATCTATCTGCCGCAGTCAGGTGTTACGTTGGCATTTCCTTGGCCTGGCCACTCGGGTCCTCAGCAATAAGGATCCTGCAGCTGGAATCACATGATTGTAGTACATAACACCGTGAGCAACTTCTCGTTAAACACAAAAGTCAAACTAGCGGTACCCAAGGATTCTCCAAAGAGACACAGTACCGAAGCAGTCCAGTCTTTGTCTCAGGTCACTTTACAGGATCCAAGTCTCACAACCATATAGCTCTAAACACTTGGACCTTTGTCCTTTTACAGAGATATCAGGAGCAGCACACATCCCTTTCCAGCGTCCTCATGACCCCCCATGCTCTCCCAATCCGTCTACTGACTTCATAGGAAAAGTCACTGCTAAGGTAAGTAAACCTCACAACGAGTTCCACATTCTCTCTAGAGACAGACACACTGCTGATGGCTGTGGCCAACATGTCATCAAAGGGTTAGGGTTAGTCTTTGCTGGGAGACACTCTGTGTTTTTATCCAGGTTTAAATTCTGTCTTGAGTGAGATTCTGCTGAAATAGCCCACTGCTTGCTATGCTTCTGTAATGAGAAAGTGTGTTCAGTGAACAAATTGAAATTGAATAGATATTATATTAATCATTCTCTTATTTGTTTGCTTAATGTATTGAATACATGTCCATCAACCTTCAGAGTAGGATTGCATGTAAGGCAGAAAGCAGCCCTGGACACTGCCGTGTCCACTCCTGCTGAACCAATTAAGAGACATCAATTAACCTAATAAGTATTTCTAAGGATGAGAAAGGAAAACACAGAAATCCCAGAGGACTCCAACAGCCTTAGACAGAACATGGAAATGAACTGTGAAATTGTCTGTGAATGGTGAAGGCAAAATACCTTGACTTAAAAAATGTCGATTTACCTTAAGTTCAACCAACAGAAAAATTCATATATGTAGGAAACATGAAGTGGCATGTTTTTTAAATTATTGAAAAATGATTATTGCGTTCATTTGGGTGAAGTTAAAGGATGTCAAAAGCTTCGAAAATCCTGTTTTTGATTTTTCATTCTGGAGTGTTGCTTGATGTGTGAAAAAATGAATGTAAATCATTACAAGGCTGCAACAGAGAAAAATGTAAAAGAAGGAAGGGGTCTGAATACTTTCTGAATTCACTGTAATCTAATATTATATACGTTAGTAATACAATATAACATAATTTCAGGCCAGATACAGAATAGTATTGTTGGTAGACTGGGTTTGAACCCCAGCCACTGTATGCACTGCAGAAAACAAACTTGTTTTACAGTGGAAAACTGGCAGATGGTTTCAAGTAATACACCATAACAGAAATGACATCTAAATATTTCTTGCTACAGTATGAAATCCTGGAAGCCCTGAAATTGCCAAAGGTACATAACTGTACTTTATAAGAATGCGCAGGAGATGTGGTTCAAAAATGCTTATAACTGCACACTGCTTTGCCAATAAACTACAAATTATAGTAGTCTAATACTTTAACATTTTTTGATAAATATTTCATGACAAAAAGCAAAAAAAAAACATTTGGCAAGGTAAAAATTCACACTGAAATATTGACAAATTATATACCTTTTAGACCCCTTCCACTGACCCATTTAAATCACATTATAGTGAAAGAGGTTTTTTAATACTCTGTAACTTCACTAAAATTAATGCAAACAACCATTATTTTTCAGTAAAGAGTTTCTGAAGGTACAAAAACACCAATTTTACAGAAATTGCTCCTAAAAAGAATACCATTTTATGTTTACTACATGCAGGCAATTTTGTATTCAACTTTAGGTAACTTTACATTTTTTAAATCAAAGGTATTTTAACACAAGGCTGCAACCTAGCTAAATGGGAAAAACAGTAAAGTGTTCTAAATACTTTCTAAATTCACTGTATATTATGTTGCATCATATTATATTATATTACAGGGTGAAACAGTGGCACAGTGGTTAGCTTTGCAGTTTTTCGGGTCTAGCACCCTTGATTTCTGCCCCGCACTTCATTGTCTATGTGGGTTTCCTATCTTAGATCCCTAAAATGTGGCTCTGCATGTGCATGAGGGGGTTGTTTTATGCCTAATGCAAATGTTTTTATTATACTTAAGGTATTGTTCCCTTTTCATTTGCAATCCAATAATATGAAACGTGTATTAAGTAAATTAATTGATATTTTAAAAAAGGTGAATCTTTATTAAATCAATGAATAAACAAATAGCAAATATCTTTAAAAGATGCGTATATCTGCTCTCTCTATATATAAAATCCTAAGCCTAACAGTGCAACGATTTTATGTCACGCTTTTTGTCACACTTTAAATTGGCTTATTTTAAAACCTACATATATATGTTGGGTATCATTCTTTTCAGAATTTATCACACTTTAACGTGATGTTGTTAGATTTTCAGATTTTTATTCCGTTTTTAAATTATAGACTAAAAAATATCAAGAACTCATGTTCAGCAAGACAAGACTTTGTGCCAAGAGATTTAACCACGCCCGGAGCCGGAAATAAAAGGCAAAGAGTAGGACAGCTGCTGTACAGGCTTTTAAATGTTCGAAGCGGTGTGCGAGATGCAGATCACGTGGCACGGCAGCAGCAGCAAGCAAAGAGGAGGTAAAAAAAAACTTTATTTATTTGCCATTGTATCATCGTTTAAGAGGGGGTTTCGGAGGAGCAACCGCGTCTCCTTGGGGTGCGTTCAGCCCCCCTCTTCACAATGTGAGCAGCAGAGACGCTAAAGGCTGGTGCATAGCGAGCAGGGGGCGAACCCCTTATTTCTATAATAATATTAGAATATGTGGTTGAATAAGGCACGGAAGGGTCCCACATGAAAATGTTAGGATTCCAACCCTGTTTAAAAAATGTATCACACAACAAAAAAAAGTTCACAATGCACACCTCTACATAAAGCATTAAAAAGCACATCGAACAAGCTGTTTCTTTCCCTTTACTCATTCAAGTTTTGGTGCTCCTTTCTTTATCCAGTTGTTCTAATACCGGCCACATCCTCTGGGTAGCGGCATCTTTAAAAGGCAGGAGACAGGAAGGGGCAGAGTCAGTTGCCCTCACTGGGTGTCTTCTCGGTACTGCTGTGGAAAAAGAAGAGGAGAAGGTTAGCGTAAGTGCACTCTTTCAACTTAGGGTGGTAATACGTGTTTCAGATGAGCCCAGAGGGTGATCCACATACACATATGTGTGAGAAACATTAGAACACTCTAGATGAGAACAGGTTATCCAGCCCTATCCACATAACTCCTCCAAAATAACATCAAGTCACGTTTTGAAGGTTCCTAAAGTTCTACTGCCTACTACACTGCTTGGCAACTTATTCTGTGTCTCTATGGGTTTAACTTTGCAAACCTTTCTTACTTTCTTTCTTAGAAGAGCTAGATTCATATTCTGAAAAAGAGAATCAGTTCAGTGTTGATTATTAGTGGGACAAAAATGAGAAAATATCAAATTCTGTCTTAGAGGATACATCCAAAAACTTTTTTAAAACATGGCAAGAATTCATGACTATTATTTTAGAAGCAGCATGCTGGGAAATGTGAAAGGCTGTCTTAAGCTATTAACTGTTATTTAAAAAGTTAGAAGATTAGAACAATCTTCATGAAAACAGGCCATTGAGACCAACAAAGCTCACCAGTCCTATCCACTTAATTCTTCCAAAAAAACATCAAGTCTAGTTTTGAAAGTGCTTAATGTCTTACTGTCTACAACACCACTTGGTAGCTTACTCAATGTGTCTATGGTTCTTTATGTAAAGTAAAACCAGTTTGTGTGACATTTACCCTTAACAAGTATCCAACTGTGTCCCCGTGTTCTTGATGAACTCTGTCTCGATCCACTGTACTAATTACGTTCATAATTTTAAACACTTCAATTATGCATCCTTTAATCTTCTTTACCTTAAACTTTTAGCATTTCTACATAATTCATCCCCTTTAGCACTGGAATCAGCCTAGTCGTTCTTTTCTGGATTCTTTCCAGCGCTGCTATGTCCTTTTTGTATCCTGGAGACCAAAACTGCACACAGGCTTCCAGGTGAGGCCTCACCAGTGTGTTATAAAGCTTGAGCAGAACCTCCTTGGACTTGCACTCCACACATCAGGGCACATTCTGTTACTTACTTAATGTCTTCTGAACATTGTCAGGAAGTTGATAGTGTAGAGTTCACTACGACTCCTAAGTCCTTCTCATAGGGTGTACTTCCAACTTTCAGACCTCCCATTGTGTATTCAAACCTAACATTTTTACTTCCAATTTGTAATACTTTACATTTACTTACATTAAATTTGATCTGCCACAAATCTGCTCATCTATATGCTGTCCAAGTCCCTCTGTAATGATACAACAGATTCTTCATTAACTGCCAATCCATCTAGCTTGGTATCATCTACAATCTTAACCAGCCTGTGATTTACATTCCAATCTAGGTTGTTATTTTTTTTTTTGTCTTGTGTCTCTTTTCTTTTTCTCTTTCTTTTGGATAAGGGCTGAGTCTTGCTTTGCTTTTTTCTCTTTGTATGTGGATTGATTTTAAAGTAAATTATTACCTTTGTTGTGTTATGTAATGTGGCTGGGAAAGCAGATCAGGGTGAATAGCAAAAAAGTCTGGGGTACCAGCTGGTTAACTCCTTTTAATATAACAGCTGGCGAACATCATAAAACAGAAAGCCAGAGGCTAATCAGGAACCAACAAAAGAGCTTTGTCCACCTTGGGTGCAAGTTTGTCCACTCTGACGCCAACTTCCAGTAGTGGGTGCATTCTCTGAGCAGCAGGGGTGGGGTTAGGTGTCTTCTTTGGGTGAATTTTCATGGTTGTGGATGTGGAAGGATAAGATATTGTTAGCAGCAGCACCCCCTGTCATCTCAGGGTGGAACTGCTTACTTTACCAAAGACAGGAAGGTGGTCCGCAGGCATGCATGGTGTTATTATCATTATTATTTTCATTGAGCAGTATGTTATTGTAATGTTTTGCTTTTTAAAAATAAAAAAAATTATATATATAAAATAGCATAAATACAAGTCATTGAAATAGTTATAGAGTCGCATGCAAGGCTGGGAACTCTTTGTCACATTAGCTGTATTAGTGCAGCACAGCGGACTTAAAAATGTTACATTTAAGAAATATGAATTAATTGTGAACCCTCCACAAGTACAGTAACAACTAGCCATAGTACAGTAGTACATGATATTGTAAGATGCTATTAAAAATAGAGTATGTATTTTATGTATTCTACCATTACATCCATCCATCCATTATCCAACCCGCTATATCCTAACTACAGGGTCATGGGGGTCTGCTGGAGCCAATCTCAGCCAACACAGGGTGCAAGGCAGGAAACAAACCCCGGGCAGGGCGCCAGCCCACCGCAGACCAATACATGTAAATACATTCTATTTGGTTAAGTGGTTACTTTTGAATATGGCTAAAACATTATCTAATAAATAAAATCGTGATATTTCTGACTTTGATATAAGAAAGAGATAAAAATTAAAAATGCTCCATGCATACCTTTTCTAACCTTTTTAGTTCTGTAATAGTCTGACATTACCTTTAATGTTAATTATAGACATGTGTCCATTGCTGCCAGGATACTCTCTGACTTCTCATGATTCAATAAAAGAAAAAGTGTGCTGAGAAAATGGATGAAGAATTGAATGTAATTCACGGAGGGTACAGATTGCAAAATTATTCAGAAGAGGAGGCACTCCAAATCAGAGTTCAAGTCCAGTTGAAAGTTATAAAGGGAAAAAAAAACAAACTTTTGTTTGGTTTGGCTTTTAGTTTGCTGAATCAGTGGCCAAAGAAATGCATTTAAAAATGAAATGAACTTTAGTTATATCGGTCAGAAAACTACAAAATTGAGGTTGTGTTAGTTCACTTTATTCACTTGCTCATTTGAACTGTGGAATGCTGAGCAGCACAATTTCAGAAAATTAATTTTCAATAAACATTCATAATGTAATTTTACACTTAAAATACATAAGCGGTCTGATTATTTTAGTATGATAGGGTGATAGTGTAAATTAAATAGTTAATTGCTTAGAACTTCTTGTCTAACATTCCATGTAAGTAGTTTAATTTGCTGTGATAATGTGTTCATTTAGATTGCTCAGAAGATAAAACAAAGGATGTTGACTTTTGAGAATTAGTGAATCTGATAGTAGAAGGCTGTTTTTTTATTATCTTAATAATTGATTATTAATTACACTTCTGAGCAGATAGATTTCATCATATCATAACACACTCCAAATACCAAATTCTGTACTCAAAATTAATTGGCAATCATGTGAATTAGCAATTGATAAAAATGTAAAACTTTCTAATTATATATTATACAGTTAATTTGAACATAGTCTAAATTAGAACTAATGAAGCTGCTTTGGTGTGGCAGGGGTTAGTGCTGCTTCATCACTGATCCAGGTCCATGGTTGAATATCACGCCCAGTTGTTGTTTGTGAATTCTTGTATCCCTCCCATATCTTCAAAAATAAACAGGCTTTGTGCTACGATGACTGTAAACGAATCCCCATGTGCATGAGTGGACCCAGTCCCGGGTGAGTTCCTGCCTCATAGTCAATGCTGAAAGATAGGTAATGGTCACCATGACCCTAATTTGGATTAGATGGGTAAGAGAATATTATGTTATGTTATTTTACATCTGCCCTATAAAACTGACCAACAATATTTGTATGTATCACAGCTATAAGGCTTTCTATTAAAACATGGAAGAATAATCAGAATGTTTACCTGGGATTTATTGCTTACACATTCTTCTTTATATAAAACAACTTTTCAAAGATTCATCAGGTGTTAATAAAGCAACACAACAGATTATTCTCTGCTGAAATGAAACAACCCTCATGGGTAATTGAAAATTCATTCTTCCCTGAAGTACACGTGCAAGACTAGGTGGTCTAAAAATATTAACTTGCGAAATGATAATAATACTAAACTAATTAAGCCACCTATCATTTGTCCTATTTTGCTTTTTCCAAAGAACAATGTTGACCCCCTTAACTTGGGGTCAATTTAGAATCACCAATCAGCATAACATTGTGTGTTTGGATGAAGGCAGGGAACCAGAGTGTGTAATGGAAGTACATGTGAGCACAGAAAGAACATAGGCTATAGCTCCACTATAAAGCAAACTAAGTACTGACCTTTAATATCATACCTCACGTATATAAGAATAATTGCAAACAATTATAACAGTAAACTTCACTGCTTATTTCACTGCCAGGACAAGAAAATAAAAAATAAGTTATATATAATAATAATAATAATAATGGTTAAGATTAAAACAGTTTTGATGGATGAATAGATGGATAAATAATAATAACAACTAAGGCTAAGAATACTGTCTATAAAAAGGAGCAATTAGTACATCAAAGAAAGAACACTCAGATTCTGAAAATAAATTGCTTTCTTATTATCCGTCAGCAGATGATGAAGTGTCACAAGGATAGCCTTAACATGAACTGGACATTGAAGCCAATACTGGCAGTAACAGGCTGGACCCTGACACATGTCTCAGCCCATTGTTGGACACACTCACTCACACTTACACATGCTATATCATGCTAAGCCATTGTTGTATCGCCTGTTAACCTTAACCCTGTGTCTTTGGGATCTGGAAAGAAACTAGAGTACTCAGAAAAGCTCAATACAGAAAAAAAACTTGGTCTGGGTCCCTGGAAATTACCTCTGAACTACCATGTTTCTCTGTGAAGAATTCATGAATAATAGCAGTAACGATTATAGTCTATGTCCACACTACTACATTTGTGTTTAAAAATGTAGATATAACTCTCCATTTTCGCCTGTCATCCATTTTATTCCAACCTTTCTAACCCCTGAATACTGAAGACATTTGAAAATGCTCCCCAGAGCTATATACTCCTGAAAACACAGGCACAATGTAGATGGTTGAAAATGTGAACTTTTGAAAATGCAGACTCTAATCGCAATCTGATTGGTTTGTGCTTATTTTGCAGCCCTTTCCTGATTGGATCCTGCTCATTACATTTTCTCAGCTGCTTTGCTTGGCTTATACTTGTGTGTTACTCTCAATAACAATTCCACCTCATTGTCGGTTCAAACAAAGGTTTCATTCTTTCTTTTTTTTTTGTTTTTTTGTTTTTTATATTCACCATTACTGTTCTCCTTGTGTAAATGCAAGCTGCAAATGAATGACTAGTATAGAGAACACTTCCTCTTCCTATTTCCACCAGTGTGTATGTCCAGTGTAGTTAAATGGATACATAGTATGCATTTCCAGCCATACTTTAATAGACATTGTAAAAATGCTGGTGTGTACATCTCTCTATTATAAAAAAAAATCTTGGGAGGGAGACTAGGGGGACGTGATCTTCTCGGATGACAATTTGATGTCCTGCAAGGCAAGGCAGTGAGACAACATTTAAAACAAGTTCACGGACATCTAACCTAGCAGTTGTTGGAATGCTTTTGGCAGACACACGTCATGTGCTCCCAGCTCTTAAAATAACGACAAGCAGAACACGCAGTTTGCCAGCAGCAGCAAGTAAATGATCCGACCGCTTCTCCTTAGCGTGTGTTCAGCCCTAACACCCCCCCCCCCAACCCCCCCAAATTCACAACGCGAGTGGTAGAGATGCAAAGTGGCAAAAGGGCAGCTGCTATACAGGCTCTGAAATGATCGATGCGCAGTACAACAAGCAGAAAAAGCAGCTCAACAAGCCAGCAGGTGATCCAACCGCTTCTCCTTAGCGTGTGTTCAGTCCTAACCCACCCCCCCCCCCCCCCCCCCAAATTCACAACGTGAGTGGTAGAGACGCAAAGTGGCAAAAGGACAGCTGCTGTACAGGCTTTTAAATGATCAACATGCAGCGCGACAAACAAAACATGCAGCTTGCCAGCAGCAGCAGTAGAAAGACAGCAGCTGATCCAACGGCTTCTCCTTAGCGTGCATTCAGCCGACCCCACTTCACAACACGAGCAGCGTTATATGTCCTGCGAGAAAAAGATTTAGCCACACCTGGGGCCAGAAATAAAGGGCAAGTATTGTTTTTACAAAAGTTTTAAAGTAAAAGTGAAAATGATGTATATGTAACAATTCCCATGAAAATAACAATCTTTTTAAATTGTATATCTGGTAAACCAAACCCGGGGGTGTGCAAACGAATTGAGTAGGGGGCGGACAATAGTGTGGACAGTCAATGGTTTTGAGCTGCCATGCACGTAGAGCCTGCCTCTGCAACTAAAGCCAAAATTTGGTTGGGGTGAGTCGCAGACTTGTTGGAGTGACTGGCATGGGTATGTTAGAAAATGTGACTGACCTTCTTGGGAGCACTCGCTAAGACTACGACTAAGGCTACGGCAAAAAATCATAAGGAAAGATGTCTAATGTGACATGGCTTTTATCCTAGTTAAGATAATGCATGTTTTTTTTTTTTACTAGACATCATTAAATAATAAATGACTGGCAAACGCATGCGGAATTAATGCATGAAAATGCTTTCAGACAGGAAGTAAACATCTGTCTTCTTCTGTAAATGGCATGAATTTTGATATTATTGTAAACACTGTTTATTTTGTCAATTTTTTGGTGAAGTGAAACACTAAATTTTGTAGCAAGTGTAATTTTGTGCAGATTGTTTTCCTTGTTACTAGTCAGTGTTAGTTTGGCTATTTTATACATGTGAACCTTTTGCAGTCTTTTACTCCAGAAAAAGAGCCAACATTTTCTTTGCTCTGTCAGTCATCAAAAGATGTTGGTGGTCAAGGACATTGACTTTTTATGCCAACATGACTGGGAGGATTGTGCCAGGAGGCAAGGCCCAGGGTGTTCTGGCTGGTCAGAATCTTTTGGGCTGGAGAAGGAAGTTAAGGTCTGTTAAGTTGGTTGTCCACTCAGTTCCCTTCACTTTGTACATTTTAAGTTAGACTCTGAAAGAGATAGACTTTTCTCTCACATAAGACAATGGCATGCTGTGTGGTATAGTGGTATAGTATTCAGTGATGCTGCCTCACAGGGACCTGGAGTGGACATCTTCCTTAACTCTTTTAGGGCTAATTATTTTTACTTCCTTTTGTCCAAGGGCTAAAAATATTTCCAAAAAACTCAAGTTTCCTAAAACGTACACAAAGCAAAGTTTTCACACATAAATCAACATAAAATAATTATTTATGACAAATGTCACTCTTTTTTATGTTCCAGGAGCCCCTACAATAGGCATTTTCACATACTTATTACATATGTGTTTGTCTCATCACTCATAAGCTAAAAGGCACTTTTTAAAAAGACAGCTTGAAGTAGTCAAGTGGCTGCTATTCTGTTGTGTCCACCAGCAGGCCACGTCATTTGGTGAAGTCCAGTTGCCAGCTTGTCTCCCACAGATCGAGGTCTGTGTAGTCCTCCCAAGGTGAATGTTTTCAGCGGCGCATCAGCTGCACGATCATGTCCAGCACTACGATCAGCTGGGGACCGGTCAGCTGATGCAAGTACCTGACTTTCGTTTTCAATCTCCAGATCACTTGTATCAAAATTGGAGTCCGATTCAGCAATAACACGTAAAAAATAAATAAATAATCTATATATACAGTATATAATTCACTAAGCCGACAGGGCACGCAAGACAACCATGGGATATGCACGACATAGCCATGCCCACCAACTCTAAGACCATGGGATACGACGACAACTCACAGAGCCACGCCCACCAACTCTAAGAATTCACTACGTCCATGGCAAGCAAGATGCACTCAAGACAGAGCCACGTCTGCCAACTCACAGAGCCCCGCCCATCAACAATTCGAGCGAGAGTGAAAGCATTTGCCAAGAATGTTTTCATTAATCAAGAACGAAAGTCGGAGGTTCGAAGACGATCACATACCGTCGTAGTTACGACCATAAACGATGACGACTGGCGAGTTATTCCCATGACCCGCTGGGCAGCCAACTGGGTAACCAAAGTCTTTGGGTTCCGGGGGGAGTAAGGGTGCAAAGCTGAAACTTAAAGGAATTGATGGAAGGGCACAACCAGGTGTGGAGCCTTTCGCGTAATTTGACTCAACACGGGAAACCTCACCCGGCCCGGACACGGAGAGGATTGACAGATTGATAGCTCTTTCTCGATTCTGTGGGTGGTGGTGCATGGCCGTTCTTAGTTGGTGGAGCGATTTGTCTGGTTAATTCCGATAATGAAAGATACTCCCTCCTGCAAAATAGTTACGTGACCCCCCGAGTGGTCGGCGTCCAACTTCTTAGAGGGACAAGTAGCTTTCAGCCACGTGAGATTGAGCAATAACAGGTCTGTGATGCCCTTAGATGCCACATTTATGATGGAGACCGGGGCTTGCAATTGTTCCCCACGAACGAGGAATTCCCAGTAAGTGCGGGTCATACTCTCGCACTGATTAAGTCCCTGCCCTTTGTACACACCCCCCGTCGCTACTACCACGGTCGGGTGACTTGGTGGATTATATATAGAAAAGGAGCCGGAACCGCAAAGAACAATGAAAAGTCAACGTGGTTGAGAGGTGCATGTGGACTGTAGCAGGGACGAAAGCGACTGAGGCGGTGTTTGGAAAATGAAAAGTCAACGTGACTCACAGGTGCATGTGGACTGTACACAGACGAAAGTGACTCAGGTGAGGAGTTGGGGGCGGGCACATGAGCAGGCAGTGCGTACTGAACGATGACTAAGAAATCAGCAGACTAGAATGGCGGGGGGGCCGGGGCAGAATGGGCGTCCTTCCCCTCTCTCCCCATTCCGCCCTCCACGCCCGAGCACCGTCCAGCCCCGTCCCTCGCTCTGGGAGGTGGAGGCGCAACGGCAGTCCTCCAGTTTTCAGTCATGGATAAATTGCATGTTGCCCTCTCCAGAGTTCCATCTTTTCATTCACCTACAGTCGTATCCTCAAACCCACCCCATTTGGACAACTGTGTCTTTCAGGAAGTGTTCACCCATCAATACATAATTCTAGTACACAATATTTCACTTTGTGCATTTTCCTCACTCTCTCAGTCCATTTGTCGATGCCATTCTAGACGTTGTTTACTCTATGCTACTCATACACAAGCAGGGTTTCAATGTCAAGTCAACAAGTCTAACAGTCTTCCAAGCAAAGATGGTCACTCTCTGCCTCTGATATTCATTCTCTACCCCTTGTGTCGACAAAAGTCGACATCTGCCCTAAAAGAATTAATCAATTTCTTTCTGGAGATTTTTATGCTCTTTCTGTGTACCCATGGGTTTCTTATGATTTCTACCAACATTCCAAAGACTGTGAAATTAGTAACTTTTAAATATGTCTGTTTAAATGAATGTAGACATGTATATAATTGTGGCCAGCATTAAACTGCCGTGTTGTCCAGGGCTGTCTAAAACCCTGAATTGAAAATATCTGAATGGAAAAATCATATCTACTTAGTCCATTTTTGCATAACAGTGATTCAAAGTTTATACTGGCTGCACTGGACACAAGACAGGAAACAACCCTTAACTGACTCCCAGTCCATGGCGTGCTCCATTTGCCCAAGACTATACAAAGCTGGTCAACCTAACCAGCACGTTTTTAGGGATGTGGGAGGAAAACTGGACAGAGAGAGAAAGTGAGATGTCCAGTCTTACGCAGACAATATTCAGACACCATTGGTTACCCAAGATGTTAGATCCTACATATAAACATAACATGGCATATTCCTTACTCATTCTAATACTGAAGTCAAGTAAATTGAGAGCAAATGCATACAAATGGTGAAGAATGAGATAGATGTCAATAAGATAACTGAAGGGCTTGTAGGTTCAAAATGTGTAGTCATATGATAATGTGGAGACCTATAAGAAAATTTATATGCAAAATTTAAGATCTAATGATTAAACAGCTTTGACTATAACTACCTAAAACACTTTTTCAAAGGAGTATTCAGGAATCTAAACAAACTTTTAATTTGGTAATGCTTATCTCATTTTAAATAACAAACTGTCTGATGTTTTAATTACACAATCCTTGCAATTTGATGATCTTCTTTAATGCTGTTTTTAAAATATCCATGTAAATTCAAGATTGTTTTTCTGGCCATATTTAAACAATTTCTTGCGCTTATTGTATTCTTTACCTGCTACTAAAGTTTTCCTAAATGTATTCAGTTTAACATTTCTGTGAACAGTCCAGTTGTAAAAAAAATGAAGTGTACAGAAATACAATTCCTCTTAAGGATTCTTCACGTCAGCCAGTCATGGTTTTAGTTATCCCAAGACGAGCGCTTTCAGTTGTAACGTATAGCTTTCCCATTTCTTCCCCATTAACCAATCAACGCAATCTAAAGTGACAGAAAGGGGAGAAACAATTGCCTGGAGGTCACGCTTCTGGTGACCCTGGGAGCAGAGAGGTTGGGGCCCACACAAACTGACTCGAATATATGATGCTGAGACATTGTTCTGGGAAAGCAGTGAGAAAACAGAACACTTAGCTAACCCTTTTTCTGTCTGCCCAGACTGTGTAACAGAAAGTTCTGCCATGACTGACAAGGCACTTTTCTTTGTATAGACACAGGAACTGGCGCTGTCCTAGCTTGTCATTGCTGCACATAAGCGCCTAATTCTTGTCATTCTGTTGCACCCATTCTGAAAAAGTAGGTCTCTGCATGAGTAACATAATTTACGAATGGGGGACCTTTGGTTCACAGTTACATTTGTTGAAAAGACGTGAAATGTATACTTCACATCGAGAGCTGCTCTATTACCAGCAGGTTAACAGATTAGATAATTTGACGCACCCCATAATTAAGACATTTACAAAAATATCAATTGAAAGAACTTTTCAAAAGCTAGGTCATACTAGTTAGACATCTTTTTTTTTTTCTAAAGAACTTGCTTCAGTGTAGGGTTAAACTCTCTTTCTACTGCAAAGACCCAGACTCCGGCAGTTATTCTACAACTTCCTCGGCACGTCTTTAAAATGAGAATAGGTGTCAGAGGCATCCGAATTGTTTAATTAGTTGCTTTGGCTCTGACCTTTCCAATTTGGTGACTGATCTTCACATCTTATTTTGTGTTTCTGCAGCTTTCATCATGTAAACAGGCTGGTATTTTATGCAAGACTAACAATTTTAACCTCTAAATCAGACAGAGGCTTCTACTGAACGTGGGTCTCTACAATAAGTGTTTAAAAAGGCAATTGAAACAGTACTTTTTGGAGAGTGACACCCACTATTTAACATTTTTGCAAAGTAAGACCCTAGTTTAACAGTCTGTTTTAAGTCAATATCATATTGATCTTTTGGATAGCTAAGTGTAGATTAAAAAAAAAAACATGGTTTAAAGTTATAAAGAAGACTATAAATAGATTAGCTACTTAATAGTAGTAATATTAGATGTGGAATAATACATCCGGTTGCTATGATACGAGTGGAGGGAACGAAAGCGATTCAGCAGTGCTCCAAGGGCGCCTCTCTGGAAGATGACAAATGAATTAGTTATGGGATCACAATGCTGTGGTGCTGGGCACATTCCTTGGTGATTCACCACGCTTGGCTGGCACTGGGGTGGGGTGGGCGGTGCTGTGAAGTCCTCCAACGAAAGGGGACAGATGGCATCCCTTGGAGGTCTGACCGAGTCCCAGTTTTCACCTGCAGGCCCCATGGGAAAGTCTCCCAGCTCACAGCTGCTATGTGATAGCCGAGGAATGCTCAAAACAGCGCAGCTCTGTTGGAGAGGAGGTGAAAAGACGCAACATCACCGGCCTCTGGGGACAACTAAAACACAGGGAACAACAAATACACTCCACCCTCCCCCAGCCTGTCTGTTTATAATGCAGTGTACAAGGCGAGCCGTCTCTCTGTCGTCACGATTATGAAGTGGTAGTGCTCATTTATTGTTAACCTCGTGATATTGAGAAGACATTGATGATAGTATACTGCCTCTCACTCCTTTTAGATCGTGTTACAACACCGATAGTTTTGCCTTCTGTATTGCTTCTTCATAAAGGATGGTGCCAATTTAGCTTGAGCTTGTGTTCATTTGATCACACAAGCCTATTTGTGCTTATCTGTATGATTTAATTTTATAATTATGTTTTTCAAGAGAATTTTTGTTTGAAGGTTAACAGTGTGAACCTATCTATCTTGGTGTATATATTAAAAAAAACTGTTCTGTTTTCATTTTTACAGTTTGCTTCATTCTCAAAATAGTCTATTCAATTCAATTCACATGCAAATCCTAGGAATGAATGGTGGAGTGTCATTTACAGAAACATGACATTATTTTTGCTTTTGATTATATACAAATATAATATCATATTCATTTCATATAATTTTAAACGGTTTCTTTGATAAGAAAGAATATAAAATATAAGGCATTAAAATGCTAACTAATTGAAATATTAAATTCATAAACAGTCCTACATTGCCCTTTGTTCAGAAAATACAAAAATGAAATATTTGTGTATATTGTGCACCTGTGAAGGAATATTTTGGATCAAATTAACTCATCAAATAAATACACCAATGAATAAAAATACTGTGAAATGTGACAATAAACAAAAAATAACAACACGGAATGTGAGTATAAATAATTAAATGTGCGACAAAATATAACTTTCTTTCTTTCTTTCTTTCTTTCTTTCTTTCTTTCTTTCTTTCTTTCTTTCTTTCTTTCTTCTTTCTTTCTTTCTTCTTTCTTTCTTTTAGTGACACATATGCAATATGAAATAAGCCCTCGAATAGAAGTAGTCACTTTAACTTCTCAAAGTTGAGAGGGCGAGCTCTAACTAAAACATTAAAAAAGAAAAAAAAAGAAGAATGCATTTTTGTTAACTTGGGAATCCTGTGGCTTATACACAATGCTCAAAAAAGCGACCATGACCATCAGATATGAGTGTAAGAAAAAGTTGCCCAGAATTACTGCACAGGATGGCTGCTTTAATTCAAGAGACTCCAAGTTCATCATTAGAAGTTGATGCATCTGAAGTGTCTGCAGTAAATGTGACACTTGCTGACTGAAGGCTTACATCCACCCAATTGATGATCCACCAATCAACTGCTCTCTCATCTTTGACGAGTGAAAGGAACAGTTTTCATGTCAGGGCTTATTTCATGATGCGTATGGTGTGTCTGAAAAAATTAATTAAGAAATAATTAAATAAACATAAAAAGAAGTTAAGCAAGGAAATATCTTCTTGTTACATTTAATTATTTATCCTTACATTTTATGTTTCTATTATTTATTGTCACATTTCAGAGTACTTTTATTTATTTGCGCATTTATTTATTTAATTTCATCTAAAATATTCCTCCATATAAACCTGCTTAAAGAAATATTCAACCATAGGTAGCCAAGGACTTCTTCCTCAATATTGGGAGCAAAACTGTAATGCACTATAGACCGGAATCTCTGTCCAGGAAACAATAGGTTTTGGAACACACTAACCTCACTCAGAAGTATTTAATAATAACCTGTGTGACATTAGAACAATAATAATAAAATCATGCCATTCACCTCAACAAGTTCGTCAGTCCTATTCATTTAATTTCTTCAAATGACGCTGCATGTTGATTAGTACATGAAAGAAGGAATTTCACTGTACTCTGTTCATGTGACAATTCTGACTCTATCAACCTATATACCTTACATTACGGAGAAATCTATGAACTTTGTCTCAGTTCTTAACAAAGGAGGCAAATCAACAAATGGATTGTTAAATTATCCGTCTTTTTATCAGTTGAGTTAAATAAGAGACCAAAAAGAATGCAATAAAATGACATTGTAAAAATGAACATTCAAAATCTGAAACAGAACTAACTTTATTGGCCATAAACTAACAAATGCTATTAATTTGTCTTGGCAGCATTGACGTAACATAGAAAGATAACACAAAATATAAATGATAGAATAAAATATGAAGGTACAAATACAGTCCAAGATGTGTGAGTTTACTGTATATAGATACTGAATAAACTCAACCCTGATAGGTCACAATAACTGCACATGGCAAAAAACTCTTTAAGTGATGTGTTGTTTTAGCTTTTACCGCTTAAAGTTGCTTGCGGGGGGAAGTTTCTGGAGTAGGTGGTGTTCAGGGTGAGTCCAATCAGCAATGATCTTCCTTACCCTGGACTCATACAGGATCTGAATGGGTGGTAAAATGTAGGTAAAATATTCATACATCTATTTTCTAAAAGCATTTTTTTCCATCACATGGTCACAGGCAGCCATGTCCTTATTGGGCAGCATGAGGCTCAAGGCTGCTGGAAGATCCTGGAAGAATTTACAAACTACATTAGCCTAAGTGGTGAGGCAACAGTATTATGCATCCTAAAACAATCCTTCCATTTTCTTTTTGGTTCAACATATGCCTGACCTGGTCCCAGGAGCGTCAGGTGCATGGCAAGAGTCAGCATCAGATGGTATGCCAGATCATTGAAGGATACACACACTTATAAGTTAATCTGCCTATAAACAGGATTTGAGATGAAACTGAAAGATCCAGAGGAAGACGTAGACATAAGCGGGAATGGCAAGCTCATGCAGACAAAGGATTCAGATTCAAGACTCTAAAGCTGCAAGGCGAAGATTCATTATGTCTTATTCACTGCTCATTTACACTCCAAGGGAAGGGGAAGGGAATGGAGAAGGCTGAGTCATTTACACAAGCCTCAGGTACTTAAGTTAACTTTATGGGCTTTGAAACCATGGACTTACATCGTTTATTAGTTACTCTTCTGTACTTTGATAGTTTACTTATTATGTATGTGTTTATTGATTTATTCTTACCTTTTATGTTTGGTATTTATTCATTTTTTATCTTTTTTACATTTTTTTTCTTGTCATTTTTTGACATCTTGTAAAGAACTTTAAGCTACACCTTATGTATGAAAATGTGCTATAGAAAAAATATTGTTGTTGTTATACTTGTTATTTTTGCGTACGTATGTATGTTCCTCTTCATTAAAGGTATACCTATTGTCTTGTGAATAACAGACTTCATTATTCACACACTAGATTCCTTATTATATTTGTATATAGAAGCATCGACACAGCACTTTGGAGGTAAGGTCACAGGTGGCAACAGGGGGAACACAACAGCTAAGAGTCTCTCTCCTTTCACCCATAGCACAGAGGATGAAGCACACTGATATCATTTCTGGCTTGGAGCAGAAGAACTCATCTCTTCTGCCTAGTGGGTCACTGAACCAACACTGCTCCCGGAAGTTGGCATTCAGATACGAACCTGAGGAAACCAAGCATGGAACTAACAATAGAGGGCAGCTCTGCAAACCTGAACGGAGACGCATAAAGTTCACATCTATTGGACTGACTGCTTTATTTTTATTTTTCAACCTTTTTGCTTTGATTAAATGGGTTACTGGCAAGACCCAACACTTTATGTTCTCCCTCTATTGTAGTTCTGTTTACTGGGATAATAATTACATTTCTTGCAAAATGTATGTTTCATGTTTCAGTTAAATACAAAATAGCTTATTTTAGAATATCTTTTTGTTTTGGCACTCCAGCCACCATAAAAAAACTCACACTGGTTCCATTCCATCTGAACTAGTGTGGTGCTCAGGTGTCACCCGTTGCATGGCTGCACTCGGGTCCTAATCTGGTGTCCTGAGTTGACTTGTCATGCGGTGGGTGCAGCAATGCGCCGAATCAGCGTGTGCTCTCTCTCTCTTTTTGTTTTGGCTATTGGTTACCCATTTGATATTGTTTTCAACATTAATTCTTAATTCTTTTTTCTGGATTTAAGAGCTCATCCTGGAAGTATTGGTTGAACGGCAGGAAGGATCTCTGGTAGGGCACCAGTCCATCACACGGGTAACTCACATACACCCACACTTAACCTAACTATTCCTTCTTTGAAAAGAAGGAGGAAAACTGTCATATGCTATTGAAAATGTAAAATGTTTTAAGGATTATATTTTAATGTAAGTATAGTATTAACTTTGTGAAATATATTCCAAGTACTTTATTACTATGGGACTAATAAAAACAATAGAGGCATCAATCTTATGGCATTTTAATGTTGCATTTTATGTATATTTTATTGCATAATAGTGTTTCTTTTCTGAACAATTTTATATTTTACTGAGGACTAACTTTTAAGGGGGAATTTCAAGAAAATCCTGTAGAAGAACCTTTTTAAAGGAAGCTTTAATAAAATTGTATTTTCAGTTGAGCAGAGAGCATTTTCTGCAAAAAGTGAACTTCTAAAGACATTGCACAGATTGATGGCCTCTGAGTTAAAAAAGTGACCCCGCCCACCCCATCCGCCCCCACCTCAAACTGTGAACCATTGAGCTTGGTTCATACAGATGGTGCTATTGAGGCTAGAGAACGGGGTCATCTGAGGTCAGGAAGATGAGACAATAACTAAATGATTCACTTACAGATAAAACAGGCTGCTTATGAAGAGAGTGCAAGTAAACAATGGCAGAGAGGAGCAGGCCTGTTACGTAGGTCAGACTGAGTTGAAGAGGTTGTAACAAACGGCTGATTTCTAACTGCGTAGGGTATCAAATTGTTTATTTGTTGGCATTTCTACTGTAAAATACAATTTCCCTGCTGTATAGCTTGTGCTTGAGCAGGTCTGACCTTCTGCAACTCTGCTCATAATTTAAAGGAACCCAGAAGAGAGTCTTTCTGGTAAGGAAGGATACAGAAATAAATATGTTAGGCTGTCTTTGGATGGACTCACGGTGCTGACTTTATATATTATACTACTCAGCAACTACTGGTGGTTTATTTTCTCTGCTACCGAAAAGAAGTGATTGTTTGAAACATGGGGTTTCAGAAGGTGAGAGAAAGTTGAGAATTAAGTCTAAAAAAATGAGGGTATATTCTGAATAAGGGAAGCTTATATATGAAGTCTGTTATTGCATAAGGCAGTCTCTAAAATGTGAGGAGGTTCTGTATAATCCTACAGCCGCAATTTTTTTTTCAATCTGCTTTTTAAACATTTTTAATCTATTCCTTCCCCTACTATAATGGTCAGAAATGGCACTTTTCGGTAATGCATATGACACAGAATGCTAATGTCTCCTTGCTTCTTTTTGACATATTGTACATTATATCAAAATAATAAAACAATCCATCAGGGGCTTCCTGATTAGTTATAAATAAATCCAAGCAGTTCTGAAAACATGATGCCCAAGTAGCTGATTATACATTGTGATTGTAAATGGGGTTTGCCTTTACAAGACACTGAGCACTAAAAATCAAAAGTAATTAACATGAAATCATCTTATGGTTGGACTTGGGCACTGAGCGAGCTGATCAAGCATTCATCTTTTTTATATAGGGTGACCTTTTGTCAGATGATCTATGTAATTACTTGAAACCATTTTAATGTAATATAGAACCCTATGGTCTCACTAGGGAGCTCTCTGGGACATATTTATAAGGACAGACCACTGTCCTATTTCTAATTGAGAACATTTTAAAACGTGTATCATCAAGTTCCTCATATTTTAAGAATTCCTTGTCTTATTTTGGAATTTTAAATGTAATACCATTCAAAATTAGGACAAAAAAATAGTCATTTTTTAATGTGAAAATTATCTCCATTTTTCATGTCAAACCCTCAATGTGATCCCAATAGCTAAGGGAATACTATTTGTAGCTGGCCACACTGGCAACTGTTTTCAGGAGGTTAAAATCTTCTGTCCCCATTAAACATTTTGCAGTGAAAATGCAGACGTTCAAAGTGACACATCTTTATTGTTTTAAACAAGATGAGATGATATATCAAAAAGATTTGGAGTACTGCAGGTACATACTAGTGAAATACGTGGACCTATGGCCCAAAAATAAAATGATACGAAAGATATCAACAACAGTATACTCTCCACCTGTTGTTTACAAAGGTTTAGAACGTACACTTGATTATGAATTCTGAACAAGTATGTACTGTGTCCCGGGGGATTATCAATAGATGGGCTTTTGGGTACCGTGCTTAAATTAAAATAAACTTTTCTGCCCACTTGTGATGTGCCCACCAGGTTGTCACTACCTAATTTGTTTTGAATTTCCAGAACATATCAGGTCAGAAGCTTTTCATTACACCCCACTAGTTTGAGAGTAATCACATGACATACAGAAAGACAGACAAACATTAACATTTTATGTAATATGTTTATATATAAAATATGCTAATGTCTGTCTGTGTCTCTGTCTTATTGCTACAACATTTTTGATGTTAATTTTTTTCTTAAGTACTAGGGTGTTGTACCATGTTAGCCATTATGAATGTAGTGAGAAGTCAAGCAAAATTACACCTTTTATTGGCTAACTAAAAAGATTTCTAACTGCGTAGGGTATCAAATTGTTTATTTGTTGGCATTTCAGGGTCACGGGGGTCTGCTGGAGCCAATCCCAACCAGCACAGGGTGCAAGGGAGGAACAAATCCCAGGCAGGGCGCCAACCCACCGCAGGGCACACACACACCCACTAGGGCCAATTTTGAATCGCCAATCCACCTAACCTGCATGTCTTTGGACTGTGGGAGGAAACCGGAGCACCCAGAGGAAACCCACGCAGACACGGGGAGAACATGCAAAATCCATGCAAGGAGGACCCAGGAAGCAAACCTGGGTCCCCTTACTGCGAGGCAGCAGCACTACCACTGTGCCACCCGACAGAAACAACATGAAAAATAATAATACAAAATGAACAAAAACAACAAAAAACAGTGGATTAACAAAGCATTGAAAAAAACCTTGGCTGTAACATAGCTTTAATTATGTAGATTACTAAACTCTAAACAAATCCAAGGTTGTGAAAAGAATTAAAGTTAAGTGTTTTATATAAATTTTAAAAAATACATTGCTAGTCCTGGGGACTCATGCATAACGCTGTGTGTAGAATTCACACAAAAACATGGCTTACAGACAAAAGCGGAAATGTGTGTACGCACAAAAAAGTCCAGATGCATAAATCTGTGCGTAAGCCAACTTCCATGTTCTTCCACTCCATAAATCCCAGTCACTGTGAAAAGTAACGCTTGTGCACACGTCTGTCATTCCACCCCAACTCATCCCAGAATTATGCCTCTTTGAATATGCAAATCAATGTAAATAGCCCCTTATGTTTTGTGTTCTGTGAAAAGACAATGGCAAAAGCACAGGGAAAAAGTAGAATTTCAGCAAATACCGAGTAGAGACAAGGAAAAACTTATTGTTTATTGGTTTAAGCAGTGATATAAACAACAAAAGGAAGTTGATCGAGTGACAGAGTGGCGGAGAAACTTGAAAGTTCAAGTTCATAAAGTCTCACAATGCCCGAAATAAATAAGAAGTGGTCAGATATCAAAGTCGCCGTGAAAAGGCAAGCCGTAGCCCACCATATGAGTGTCATATGGAAGCGTATTAGGGTACAGAGAAAAGAAAAAAACTAGGACACAGCTTGACAAAAAGGGTAGAAATTTCTACTTTAATCACATAGTTTATTTTGTCATTAAAGTAGAATGTCATAAACTTCATCTTAATATTGTTTAATTTAGTAGTTTCTCAAATGCCATCGTAACTAAAGTAGCATGTTAAATTCTTCGTATTCTATGTACTCTTACGTGTGTGAATCAGTATGTGCTTCTTAAACGGGCTTTCTCTTACGCCGACAGGACACAGAATCTATTACATTCATGATGTTGCAGCTCTCTGAAAAATTTAAATACTAAGATGTATACTTGATATCATTTTCATGATGATAGAAATTAAAGAAGGTATAAAACATTGAGGTACGTTGGTGCAGTAGTAGCAATGAGCTGGTGCCCCTTCCAGAGATTGTTCCTGCAATCCCGCAAGATGCTTGCTGCCCCATGCATGACCCTCAATAAAATAATTTATTGCAGCAGTACTGTCTCTTTCAAACGTACTAACTCCCGATTCCTGTCCTTACTTTTCTTTCTCCAAATAACCAATCGCCAAACAAGCAACTCTTTAATTAATGTCAAGCTATCTGTAAGCTTAGAATGCTGATTCTTTAAAACTTTTAAAGAACATTGAAATGTCTTCGTAGTACATGTTTAATTATTCCATCCATCTATCCATCCAGGGTCGCACCAGCCCCAGCAAGCATACAGTGCGAGGCAGGAACATCCCCTGAAAGGGACACCAGCTCATCACTGACGCTGTGCCACCAAGTCCTCACATATTTAATCATTAACAATATACAATATTTAAATGAAGTTTAAAATGTATCTATATAATGTATTATATACTGTATATTTGAATGCATTTCATCTTTAAAATGATATCAAGAGCTGCAAGAAGATAGCACCTGTCATCATCATCTGTAAATTCACACTCTGAATTGAATTGAATTCCGTTATTGTTATTGCATGGTACAATGAGGTTCATTATGCAAATCCTCCATAAACTTATTTTCCTATAAAATTGTAAAATAACAATATTAATAATAGGATAAAAAACAGTGAAAAATATACAATATGAAAGCATAAGTGGCTCAGGTTGTGCAATATTACAACTGTAATGCAAGTTTACAGTGAGACAATTGTACTTATAAGTACAAACAGTTCTACGGGGAGCACTTGATGGACTGATTGAGTGCGTTTATAGCTCTTGGGATGAAAATGTTTCTGAACCGCAAGGTCCATACAGGAAAGGCTCTGAAGCGTTTGCTGAATGGAAGGAAGTTCAAATAGACTGTGCACATGGCTGAGGCAGTGTGTGCTAGAAGCTCTATCCCAATATTTCTCCCTGCTCATGACACAATCTGTGGTAGAGCTTTCCGATCAGCTGCTGTGGTTGCATAATACTGTCCATGAAGTGTTCCTAAAAAGTGACAAAATTTAGCATATTCCCATTTCCTAATTAATAAACACTGAATGAGTTAATAAATGGCTACTGGTCTTTAAAGTAGTTTGAATAAAAAGGGATAAAATGAAAGACTCTTATGCTACATTCACATTACAAACTCCATCCATCCAGTTTCCAACCCTCTGAATCCGAACACAGGGTCACGGGGGTCTGCTCGAGCCATTCCCAGCCATACAGGACGCAATGCAGGAACCAATCCTGGGCAGGGCGCCAACCCACATTACAAACTTCACTGCTCAATTCCAATTTTTTGCTCAGATCACATTTGCCTATCTTGACGGTTCACATTCATAAGTACAAGTGAGCTATATCTAACTGTAATGTGTACATATCTGTCATCTGAAACAACATGCATGTCCGCATTGATACATTTGTGTATGAGTTGTCTGTGTCACCAACTAGTATATGTTTCACATTTTGCTTTGGAGGATGTCAAGCAGTTTATCAGCTTTACATGATTGGGTCAAGAAAGCAAAAAAAAGCCAGATAGTTAACTGTTACTGTTTTTGCAACTATTACGGGTACTGTTGCACCAAGAGGTATGAATACAGAGAAAGGAGCAAGCAATGGTGGAATCGTGACTGTTGTCACATCTGTAGCTCTGCTCCATTGTTGTTCTGCTGCAGTGCTGGTGCTGGCTGATGACGGCAGCACTCAGCCCATGCGTATAGACAAAAAAACTCATTCATGTTGCATGGTCATGTATCTGATCTAGGACCATATATGAAAGTGATTCCATCTGATTTAAAAAGATCAGATTTCTGTGGCCATACAGCCCTGAAAATTTCCAATTTGTGTCACATTAAGGCAAAAAATTGGATTTGAGACATTGTAGCCTGGTAATGTGAATGTAGTCTTAGCTCTGACGTTTTTTTCGAGCCAATTCAATGGTGGGTGCTGTACACTTGAAAAAAAAGTACATGTGAGCAAACAAGCAAAACCTTTGCAATTTCAAGTTGTTTATATCCACAACATTTGAAATTTTTATTTGATGGGGCATTACAAATTTGTTCTACAAGCTGATATGATTGAAACAAAAATTACAAGAGAATGAATTCACTGTTAAACCAATGCTAAACATTAACATGTTAAGGAATGACCGATGCAAATGATTTGTGATTGCATGTCAGTACTATCCGGGAGCTTATGCAGACTACGTGTTCAGACAAGGTAGGCAGCAGGTTGAGAACCCCTGCACCAAGCTGATGACTGTAGACTTCATGTTTTCAGTTTGCACCACCTGAGGTTATACAGAAAGCAGTAGCCTAGCAAACCAAGACCCACATGAGAATTTAACCATTGTTTTTTATTGTCAGGGGCATTTGCTTAATTTTTTTGTTTGGGACTTCTCCTTTGAATACAGATGAGCAGTAGCAGCCATTGAGATGCTTGTGAAGTGCAAGGCTGGTGTTTCTTGTTCATGTTTTTCAGTGTTCACATTTCTCATATGGTTATTCCATCCCTGCTTTTGATGTTCTCCACTTGTCCTCATTTACAAAAATAAAAAATAAGATACACGACACATCTTATTTTTTCACTTGTCAGTTGGCCATTTTTTTTTAGTAAAGGTATTTTTAGATGTAAGGAAACCAGTGTGAAGTTCTCAAAAACAGTCCTTGATTAAACTTCTTACTTCTGGCATAGGTTGACATTTGTAATCAGAGCTGCTTGCTCCTTTTTCCATGCATTTTGAATCAACACATAGACATCATAGGGCTAGGGGTTTGTCCACGGTGGATAATGCCATTTCATCTTATTTATGAAAATCACCTTAATTACTATTGTGTTACTACTATGTCTGAAGCACCATCGAGTTTATCGGACCCCACCACTAAAGAAACCTGCCCAACATGTCCCAACAATCAATCCTTCTTCAAAGTCCCTAAGGGTTTTCTTTAAGACATTATGGCAAACATAATGAGAACTGGGACCGCATAGCAACTTTATACATGACTTTAATTAGCCTGGCTATTTTATCTAAATGACCATACCTAGGGCGGCACGGTGGCGCAGTGGGCAGTGCTGCTGCCTCGCAGTTGGGTGATCTGGGGACCTGGGTTCGCTTCCCAGGTCCTCCCTGCGTGGAGTTTGCATGTTCTCCCCCGTGTCTGCGTGGGTTTCCTCCGGGCGCTCCGGTTTCCTCCCACAGTCCAAAGACATGCAGGTTAGGTGGATTAGCGATTCTAAATTGGCCCTAGTGTGTGCTTGGTGTGTGGGTGTGTTTGTGTGTGTCCTGCGGTGGGTTGGCACCCTGCCCAGGATTGTTTCCTGCCTTGTGCCCTGTGTTGGCTGGGATTGGCTCCCGTGACCCTGTGTTCGGATTCAGCGGGTTGGAAAATGGATGGATGGATGAACATTTTTGAAATCCCAGAATTCAGTATATTTATAATAAAAGTAGTGTGTCAGAAATGGGGGTTTAAATGTGGGCATCATTGAAGTCTGGGTTAAAGAAAAAGGAGCGGAAACAAAGGAGTGCACAGACACTACTGTATTTTCATTTAAAATCCCTATAGTGAAGAAGAACCCATCTGAGAATGACTGATGCCACTTCCAGCTCTTCCTCTTCTAAGACCACTAAATATAAGGAAGACTACCAAAAGTAAACATTCAGCACTGTTAGAATTAGTGACAGATGGAACAAACCTTTTTCCAAGGCCCTGGAAAATTGCAAATACTTCCTTTGCCTTACAGGCAAATTAAACAGCTGCTGGGACCCCAAATCTTTTAATGTTTCTGTGGTTTTGTGTTAAAAGTAAAAGAAAGCAAAACAGCTCTGCAACTGTTGATGCCTCTCAGAGCTTAGGGACCTCGATATGAATCCTTACCAGATTGCTGTCTGGGTACAGGTTGCTTGTTGTGCCAGTGTTTGCATATGCTTTCTCAAGGTATTTGATTTTCTTCTCACATTTCAAAAATTCTCAGGGTTAAGTTACCTGATAGCTCTAAGTGGCTAGGTAAGAGTGACTATGAAAGTGTGTGTGGGATGTCTGTGATGGTTCAGTACCCTGATTTTACAGTCCTTTTACTTTGTACTTAAAAAAGTATGTTCATAATATTAATTCATGAATGGATATACGTAGTAGTTGTTTTTCATGGTAGAGTCCTAGGGTAAGGTGAGTGACATCTTTCTCACAGGCTTCATCAGACTGACGGGGATGTCCCAAGAGAGTGGATCTCACAGTAATTGATTGATAAGTGGTTTTACCCAAGTGTGTCTGGGTTATTCTCAGGGATCAAGGTGTGTCAGCCTTTGGGTGTCTAGGTCATTCTAGGGGAACAAGGTTGCTTTAGATCTAAGTTATATATGATGTTCACATTGTATTTAGTGAGTTCTTATGTGGGGTAGAAAAGAGTTATAGACTGTGCAAGCATCATTTATAATCAGTGTTTATGTGGGCAGAGTCTGAATGTGTGTGAAGTATTGGTTTATGAGAGTAAAACAACCCAATAAAAAAAACTGCAGAGTTCCTCTCACCCCATGACAATGCAGTAGTTAAATCTACTTCCACATTTGAATCCTCATTTAACCACAAATATTTAAATCCACTTCATCAACATCATACTGCAATCAGCAATAAAACACAGAGAAAAGGCAATATTGTTTAGGGAATTCATCTAGAAACCTAAACCAAAACAAGGCCATAGAGTCCATCTTTACCACTCCACTAAAACAGATCAAAACAAATTTTCTTAAACCTTCATTATAATATCTGTAAGACATCAACACACAGATGTTTGTAAATTTTCTTATTCTAAATGACAAAAAAACAGAGGTTGTATGTTTTAGACCTACTGTAATCTTACTTGTGCTACAGAAATTAATCTTGGCTCCTTGCAAAATCTACTGTAAACCTTTCGCAAAAAAATCTTGGTGTGATTTTTAATAATGCCCTCAGATTTGACAAACAAAATGGACTCCATTGTTAATGCCTGTTTCTGCACCAGCACAGGGTATGACAATAGGTCCAAGGATTTCATCCCAACACCTAATGGCAGTCAAGGTGCCATTGTCTAGCCTATAGAAGTCTGTGCGTCCAGGGGCGGCCTTAGGCATGTGTAAACTGTGCACCAGCACAGGGCCGCCAAATCCCTGGGGCCGCCACGCCAATATATATTGAATATAAAACAGAAAAAGAAAATAACAAACACAGCTGACGGCAGTGTGGCCGGAAAACATTGTGTTTCTTGTTAATTAGTACGCTGCATTTACTAATGTCGCTAGAGTTGGAGCAGTAAGCTATATGTAGTATTATAACGTTCTGCCGTAATGAGAATATCATGGGCCACCACTTGGTTTTCAAGTTACGGACACGCGCATATAGAAGCGAAGCTAGTGCTAGTGGGCGAGTCGTCTTACAAATTAATGTTTCACCTAGTTTTAATAAAATATTAGTGTTAGCGCAATAGTCGTAGTGAATATCTGGTCGGATATGGGATACAAGACATTCGCATACCCATACATTGGCGGGTGAAGGGGCCACCGATTCTTTCTCTGCCCAGGGCCGCCACTAGCCTAGAGCAGCCCCTGGTACGTCCCTCCACGGATATGCTTCCCCCCACCAAAGCGGTCATGCTGAACGATGTTACAGGCAGCGTAACGTTCTCCACGGCTTCTCCGGACCCTTTCACGTATGTCACATGTGCTCAGGGTAAACCTGCTCTCATCTGTGAAAAGCACCGGGCACCAGTCGTGGACCTGCCAATTCTGGTATTCTATGGCAAATGTCAATCGAGCTCCATGGTGCTGGGCAGTGAGCAAAGGGCCCATTGGAGGACGTCGGGCCCTCAGGCCACCCTCATGAAGTCTGTTTCTGATTGTCTGGTCAAAGACATTCACACCAGTGGCTTGCCTGCTGGAGATCATTTTGTAGGGCTCTGGCAGTACTCATGCTGTTTCTTCTTGCCCAAAGGAGCAGATACCAGTCCTGCTGATGGGTTAAGGACCTTCTACAGCCCTGTCCAGCTCTCCTAGAGTAACTGCCTGTCTCCTGGAATCTCCTCCATGTCCCTGACATTGTGCTGGGAGACACAGCAAACCTTCTGGCAATGGTACGTATTGATGTGCCATCCTGGAGAAATTGGACTACCTGTGCAACCTCTGTAGGGTTCAGGTATCGCCTCATGTTATCAGTAGTGACACCGACCATAGCCAAATGCAAAACTAGTGAAAAAACAGATGAGGAGGGAAAAATGTCGGTGGCCTCCGCCTGTTAAACCATTCCTATTTTGGGGGTTGTCTCATTGTTGCCATGCTAGGGCATCTGTTGTTAATTTCATTAACACCAAAGCAGCTGAAACTGATTAACTACCCCCTCTGCTACTTAACTGACCAGATAAATATCCCAGACGTTTAATTGACTTGATGCTATACTCTGATTAAAAAGTGTTCCTTTAATTTTTTGAGCAGTATATATATATATATATATATATATATATATATATATATATATATATATATATATATATATATATATGTATGTATGTATTTGGTGTATTTATGGAATCAGTACAGCTCTTTAGCTTAATTCTGTTGTTTTAAAAAGTGCACTTTTAATAAAGTTGACTTGACTTGACTTAAACAACTCATCTAACCTGCCTGTGCTGTTATTAATAATAATTATTCACCAGCACAAATTAAGGTGTAGAGTTTAAAAGAGGCATTCACTTTGAAAGACTTTGTAAGATATATTATTTATCTGAATGTGTTTCACATATCTTTTACTATTTCAACCACTTTCCTGTAGAGCAAAAGCTCAGCTTCTGTTCTGGTCATGAGTATATTTAAAATGTATAAAATGTACACATTTTATTTGTTCTGAATATAATAATTAATTTCTTCTTCTGTCTTGGTAGAGGCTTTGTCTTCCTTTGACCCTGTAATGGAATAAATAGCTTTAGAAAACAGATAAATGAATGACAAGATGGGTTTTCAGTGTATGCAGATTATTTACTCATTAGTGCTACACATAGTATAAGAATGAAAACATTCAAATAATTTAACATATACTGTATAATATCCTCAAACACACCTAATCCAATACAATGGTCACATGCCTTTCGTTTTTGCATTGACTATCCCAACACCATCAAAGCAGGAAACAGCCCTGAACAGACCACCAGTCCATTGCAGAGCTGACTCACTTAAGATCAACATAGAAATACCAACTGCCCCAAATGTCTATGGGGATATGAGAAGAAATCCCACTCCGACATAGGGAGAACATGTAAAATCCAGAGCCAGTGACTTTGTATTGGATGCCTGATCCTTGAGGTAGTGGTACTATCTGCTGTGCCTCCCTTGAAAAAGGTTTCTCCATACCAATAAATAACAAATGCCTGTTGTACAATAATTATATGGGCCAAAAAATTACGTCATAATGAAATAATGACTAGCAAGTGTCTTTCTCCAAACAAAAATAACATTATTAAGGTGGATTAAATGTGCTAATTTTCACCTAGAATATAACTTTCAAATTTAGGATTCAAAGGCAATAATGGACAATGTACCATGAAATAATCAAGTATATAGTACATGACATTTGATGAAGATATTTTTCTCTGGTAGATAGATAGATAGATAGATAGATAGATAGATAGATAGATAGATAGATAGATAGATAGATAGATAGATAGATAGATAGATAGATAGATAGATAGATAGATAGATAGATAGATAGATAGATAGATACTTTATTAATCCCAAGGGGAAATTCACATACTCCAGCAGCAGAATACTGATACAAAAAAACAATATTAAATTAAAGATTGATAATAATGCAGGTAAAAACAGACAATAACTTTGTATGATGTTAACGTTTACCCCCCGGGTGGAATTGAAGAGTCGCATAGTTTGGGGGAGGAACAATCTTCTCAGTCTGTCAGTGGAGCAGGACATTGACAGCAGTCTGTCGCTGAAGCTGCTCTTCTGTCTGGAGATGATACTGTTCAGTGGATGCAGTGGATTCTCCATAACTGATAGGAGCCTGCTTAGCGCCCGTCGCTCTGCCACAGATGTCAAACTGTCCAGCTCCATGCCAACAATAGAGCCTGCCTTCATCACCAGTTTGTCCAGGCGTGAGGCGTCTTTCCTCTTAATGCTGCCTCCCCAACACACCAACGCATAGAAGAGGGCGCTCGCCACAACCGTCTGATAGAACATCTGCAGCATCTTATTGCAGATGTTGAAGGACACCAGCCTTCTAAGGAAGTATAGTCGGCTCTGTCCTCTCTTACACAGAGCATCAGTATTGGCAGTCCAGTCTAATTTATCATCCAGCTGCACTCCCAGGTATTTATAGGTCTGCACCATCTGCACACAGTCACCTCTGATGATCACGGGGTCCAGGAGAGGTTTGGGCCTCCTAAAATCCACCACCAGCTCCTTGGTGGAGGAACACAATATTAACAAAACATATTCTTCCCCCTTGAAATTGTTCCCCTGTACAGGGTAATGGCCACTTTCCATACAAGATCTTCAAAGTCATCTCACTTAATTAAACAAAATGTTGATGATCAAGTGAGACATCAAAAAATAAAAAAGTCATAAGTGAATAAAAATGTTTGGAAAATAAAGAACTTACAGGTCATTTGCATTTTCTAAATGCAAGATATTTTCTCATTAGCTAAAATTATAAATGAGTGAAATCTGGGGGACAGATTTTGACTTTTTCATTGAGTGTTACAGTGATGTACTCAAATGATAACAATTTATATTATAAAAGTTTATTCTGGTTATACAGTAATATTGCGGGTTTTCAGAGCTTGGTGATCGAGTAGCATGGAATCAATTGTAATTCTGAACACCTGAAAATTGTAAGAGTTTCCTTAATACATTTGTAAAATAAAATAAATATAAATGAGAGCATAGCATTCTGTCCAAAAGGCTGATTTGCTTGGCTAATAGCTGTGTCATCCATCAGGCTTTTAAATGTGTCAGATGGAGGTGGGCAGGTGATTCCACCAACTAGGAGCTGCCTATGAAAATGGTCTGGATTAAGATTTGATGCCACATAGATGTGACATCACCAAATGCAGTTCATTCACAGATCTAAATGGAGAAAAGGAGCATACGATCTCATGAGTGCCTCTTTATACATAGGTGCTGACCCATTGACAGCTCCACAGACAACCATCAAGGATCTGAACTTAATGTGTACTGCAACATTGGATCCAGTGCAGTGACCATAAAACAGGATTGACATGCAGCTATTTTGACTGGTTAAGCACACAACATACTGCTGCAATTTGAATCATTTGCAGTGGCTTGGTAGCACATGCAGGTGCACCTGTCAATAGAGAGTTACAGTAGTCAATGCATGACAAGACCACAAGTGGCTTTATGCTCCATCAGATATGGCCTGATCTTGTATAGGTCAAGATCACATGTTAAACACAAGTCGGAGACTGAACCAGAAACCTCATGGGTTAAAGACTACAATCTTAGGCACTATGCCATGCTGCCTAACCATTCTTCTATATATTTTCTACCGGTTCTGTCAGGTACATATTTCACTAATAGAAACAATAGACCCTGTGGGAAGTGCAAGTTGGGCTTTAAGTGCATCTTAGTATAGTAAGAACAAATATTTTGTAGAAATTTAGACACATGAGGTAAATTCCAAATAATATAACTTGAAGATTTCGAGTCTATTAGATGGTAGTAAGATATTTTAGTAATTAATTGGATTTGGTAAAGAAGTTTGATCAACAAGAAACCGTTATTGTATCAAGAAGCAGTAGATGCTATAGAATAAGGCATGTGTACCAGACATTAAGTGTAGTATGTAACCCTTATAAGAAAGAGAAAAAGATAACAGTTTAATTGATAATGCATTCTGTGTCATTGATCAGCTGAAAGGTGAAGAGTAGTGAGGTAGGAGAGGTGGGCTTGTGGGCAGCAGTAATCCTACTTAACCCAAAGACGCTTACACTCATGTAGAACTCTTTAATGTTACTTAGCATAACCATTCTTATGTTTTACTTTCACATTGTCTATGCCTTATGTTTTAATTTTCACATCTAAAATTATTTCTAATTAAATTAATCACCAGACATTTCATTATTGTGTGTTTTTTTGATTCTGAATAATACAGAATTTACAAATGCTAAGTAATGTAATGTTATGTGTATTAAGTGGGTGGGCTTTTGGTGGTTAGTAGGTAGATGATAAAAAAAAGCCACATTTTCCTAATTGACATGAAGAGATCTATTGACCCTAATTAGCTGTTTGTAATCTTATCAAATTAGCATATCACAAGGCAGCATAATTGCCTATTTGTAAACTAGGCATGTTTGCATATGTGTTTGGTAGGATGTGTGCCAGAAAGCATCGGTGAGCGGACATGCATGAGAAGTCTGGCGTGCATTGGCACCCTTTGGAAGTTTGCCACAAGTAGAGTGGAGATATAGCCAAATTATACAGCAAACTCTTGCCAAATGGGGGAAAATAAAACAACAAGTGGGAGCAATCCAATATGAGAAGAATGAAGTACTAACAGCGGGAAGGATTCTGTTAGCATGTGGCTAATGAATGGTGGCACTGGGTACCATTGGCACGATTGTCACCTACTTGATCCTATTGACAATTTTAATTCAAAGAGTTGATGTAAAGCATTTCAATACAGTCAGGCTTATGACTGCCCAGTGACATGTATTTAATTGTTGATTTCAATGCACATTTATCTTATTTTTAGAGGTTTGCAGAGTTTCTGCTTTAATGTTATGTTTTAAGGTTGACTTATTTGTAGTACGAACTTTGCACATTTTTTGGAGATTTTCTTAGGGTAAAAAAAGTATAGCAATAATAAATGAATGGGAATAATATGCAATGTACTTTATTTTGCTCTATAGTACAGAATGCATAAAAGTTTGTAAGAATGTAAAAAAGAGAACAATCAGCAATCACATTGAAAAATTGACCTGTTATTCAAGTTTTTCTTATGCTCTTTAGAACATGAAAACGTCTTGTAATATTTTCATTCTGATATCAGTGTTACAGATTATCTGAGATATGCGATTTAAGAAACTGGAAACAGTTAACAGTTCTCCCTGCTAATCCAGAGTGTAGCTCTCTCTGTATATCTCCTTTTGTCTCAGTCCTGTTCAAACCCAGCTTATCGTCACATCACTTTGGATGATCCTCCAGCTTTTTCCTGTATACAGTTCATTCATTATTGTTGATCAGCCTATGCTATTGCCAGAAATGATGATGTGGTTGTCACACTATTTGACTACAAGTAAAGAATGTGTGCAATCGGGCCTAAGGAAGTAGTTTCTGGATCAATTTTGTGTCTTGTATTTACCAGCTCTATGTATAAAATACACAATTATAGAATTGTGGAGATTTTAAGGATGCAGACTCAATTTTCATGTTGTATATTACTTTGTACTGAATTTTCTTGTTTTTTTTTTGTTGTTTTTGGTGTACTGTGTAATCAGAACGGAATGAGACTAAGATGATTTAATCTTACTATATATTAATGGTAACAAGACTATATGTTGAATTTAGCACTGTTGCTGTGTTTGCTTGAGCTCCGTAGTAACAGTGGATCAAAACTAGCTAAACTACTAAAACTAACTAATGTTGAAGTGTGCATCTTGTAGTCTGCAGAGGACAACGTAAACCATCTCATGAGCACATCTAACTGACTTAATATGATATTTATTTTTATAAAGTGAACACCCACGTGCATTATATGGATGAAAAAGGATAAACAGTAGATTCAAAGCTCTTCACATTCTGTGCATTATATTGTGTTGTAGATTTCATTTTAACAGGTTATTCGCCCATCAACTTATACTCCAATAGTGACCAGGCACGTCCTGTTTACTTTAATTCTTAAGATGCGTCTCATACTTGATTGTAGTCCACCTGTGGCACATTGAACATACTGGACATTGTTCAGAAAGGCACACACCTGTGTATATAAGGTCCAGAAATCCAAGTAATAACTCTCTGTTGCCCTCCACAATCAAATTGTAGTGAGATATAGATCAGAGCAAGGGAATAAAAATTTATAAAACTTTGAGTGTTCCCAGGAGCACACTGACCTCAATTACTGTAAAATGAAAGAGGTATGGAACCACCAGAATTAGAGTTGGCAGTCCAGCCAAATTCAACCCAATCCAATCCAGGCCAACCCAATTATCACTCTAACATAACTTCAAATGTCCTCTGCTCTGATGGATGAACCTGTCGGAAGGACAATCATCTCAGCAGCACTGCAACAATCAGACATTTGTGGTAGAATAACTAGACAGAAATCACTATTAAGTAAAACACATGTGACAGTTGTCACATGTGTGAACTTGGGAAACAGCTTAAGGGCATGAGTGACTGTAAATCTCCACTGAAACATAAGGTGGCACTGCCTAATAATGATCTCTCTTCTCCTCCCTCTGCAGAAAGGAAGATTGACACCATTTCATCTATGAAGTCACATCCGAGAACTTGATGTAAATTAATCTTTGGTCCTATAGTGGAGTATTGTGGTAGCAGCATCATGGCATGTGGGTGCCTATCAGTAGCAGGGACAGGGAAATTGGTCAGAATTTAGGGAAGGATGAATGCGGCCAAATTCAGAGAGGTCCTTGAAGAAAATTTGCTCCAGAGTGCACACAACCTTGGACTGGGGCAATAGTTCACCTTTCAGCATGACAAGACTCATTGTCTTGTCTCACACAAGTCTCACACCCAAGCAACGCCCACACTTAAACCCCATAGAACATCTGTGGAGGGACCTGAAGGTGGAAAATTATCTAACAGAGCTTGAGAGGATGTGCTATGAAGAATGGGATAAACTAATCCAAGTATGCAAACTTTACAGAGGCTCAAGCTATAATTATTGCCAACATGGCTTCTACAAAGTACCGAATTAAGTGTCTGAATACTTCTATGAATGAGAGATTTTCAGTTTTTGGTTTTAAATTAATACACAAACCTTTTAAAACATGTTTTAATTTTGTCATTCTGAGTGAAAATTGATGAGCAAAAATGGCAAATGTATCTATTCAAAGTTAAACCTACAATACAATAAACTATACAGAATGAGAAGAGATCAGAATACTTTCTGAATCTATTGTATTTGCACATACGTAATTAGGAACCATTAAAAAGATGTAAATAAGAAAATGTATATGTATAGCTTCTGTCCTGAATTTGACTGAAGCATAGCATGGTAATTGATCAATCATACTTAATTTAGTGGCATAACAATATGTAACACATGTAAAAGTTTACATTGATCAAATTGTCCTACTGCATAGTAAAAATACATTGCTTTGTATATTTAACCATTATTTATTCTTCAGTTTTAGCAGTGCAATTAAAAAAGTGTGCTTTGAAAGATGATGCCATATTCCTACTAAGTACTGTGGAAGTATCTTTGTAGGGGTCCTCCAAGTGTGATATTAAATTCTCCACAACATGGGTTGTTTAGTGCTTGTGCTGTAGTGTGTAGTTTGCTCTGCATTCAGGTATTCTTTGCAAATGATGGCCAACATCAGACAAGGTATGTACCTTTTATCAGCATCTGTATTATTAACATTATTAGAATAAAATTTACATCCATTTTTCAGCCAAGAAAGTTGTTAAGCATTGTTCTGTGTCTTGAGATTGCACACTCATTGTAAACTAGCTTATACATTATCATTTTAAACAGAAATAACACCAATATTATGCGATTCAGACATTTGAAAAAGAAGACCAGCTGCGTACTACATCAGAGGTTCTTCCACAGCAATCTCCCATCTCTCGAAAGACGAAATCACAGTAAACTGTCGTGTTGATTTACTTTCATATTTATGTGAGAAGTCAGCTTCTAGCACTCAAGCGATTACAAAATGCTGTCATAAGCATGCATCAGAAACACGAAAGGCATGTTTTGTTACATCTAAATTTTTTCTGTTTCAAAGAAAATGTATTCAGTAAAATTTTAGGCTTTTACTTTCTTGGGCACTTACTTTACAGTATAAAATACCAGAACCATATATATATTTTTTTAATTTACAGTGTGATGGATGGTGCTCATGGGTGGGCATCCCGGCTGGGTTGCTATTGTGATGGAAGGACAGAGGGATACAACCTGTCAGGACTATATGCTCCCTGATATGCTAGATGGCAGCTTCCCTGGATTATGATTCCCTCAGGGCATGCTGGGACCTGTAGTCCTGTGGGGCAGCTCTGTTGGGTTCCATAGGGGCTGCCTGGGAGAGCTTTCTGGGACTAATAATCCCTGCGTTTGACCTGGAAGTGCTTCCAATGAGCTATGCCCTAGCACCAGAAGTACTCCAGGGTCCAACATAAAAGAAGCCACTCTACCTCATCGAGAAGAGTTGAAGTCGGGTTGAAGAAGACAACACTCACTTGGAGGACAAAGAAGAACTAAAAAGAATACTGTGCTTGTGTTTATGTCAATTTTCATTTTTTGCCAGGTATTTGTCCTAATAAATCTTTTATTTAAACCAGGACTTGTGTTGGTAATGTTGTGTCTGGGGTTTGGGGTGCTTCAACACTCCCTAGTGGTCACAATAGAAACTTTGGAAAAAAAATTTGCATGTCAAATGCATAAATACCATGTTTGAGAAGAAATAACTTTGACTTGAAAAATGCCAAACTTATCCTTTAAGCTGGTCCCTTTAAAGTCTTTTTGGGGACAGACGTATTTGTTTTCCTTTTGTTTATTAGTTCCAACACTAAAAACTTTGCATTAAGAGTCTAGATTTTTTTTGTTTTACTTTTTTGTGGAGAAGAGGGGTAATTGATTTGTTTTATTTGGTTTTGGTGCTTATAAGGTTGCAAATATATCAAGTCATTAGTGCATCATCACACATCATGAATTTGAATTCAAGTAATGCCACAAGTGCCATATTATAAAGGTTGGTCTGCAAGAAGGGCACTCAAACTGATGCTTTATTTTTAAAAGCATGTAAAGAAAAGAATAATCTGTGCTTTATCTTTATGCAATAGTTGTTGACTTTTCTTTTGTTTAAAAAAAAATAGAATTGGACAGTTAAGGTTTCAGAATTAGAGTTTTTTTAAATACTGTTTAGCTGTTCAGTTCCATGAACGTCAGTGTTTAAGATACTTTTATTTTGTTTCATTTTCTTTTTTATATGTTAGCTGATTTTTTAATAGTTATTATCATTTTGCCACTGTGATTCTGTGTGCTGCTAAGCATGTGAGTTGTGTACTGTATGATGGGTGGCATCATAGCAGTCAGCTATTTAAGATCAGACTGTTGGACAATTGATGATCAGTCTTTTTTTTAAAGAAAGGTAAAGGCTTTTTCTAAACATTATTCTTTGAAAGCTAAACAACTGTTACCAGGAATAATTCTGTTTTTGATTAAGTATTTCTGTACTACTTCAAGTTTGCCCATCCCCAATTATAGCATTTAACCTCAGTTTTTTATCTAAAAATTGTAATGTCTGCCACCTGTATCCATGTAGGTCCAGATCATTCATCCTAAATATCATCCTGTCAGGTCATGGAATCTCACAAAGACAGAAAGGATGTGAGGCATCCAAAAAAAGAGATAAAAATCAGTCCAGGGTTTTTCATAACTACCCAAGAAGAGACTCACCTTAACTCACCCAGGCCACAAATACTACCTGCTGGCTTCAGCTGGAGCAGACCCCAAAATTGGGGAGCTAGCAAAACAACATCCATAAATACATCAAAAAGCCCCACAAGAGGTTGAAAACTAATCAACACCAAAACAAATTCTGATCAAAAATAAACAACAAAGGATCATTAAAGATTTATTAGTAAAATTTGAAAAGTAGACAAAAATGCTCAACAAAGCAGAAAATAGACTGACTTGTCTAAAAGGTAATTCACAGCAAGCAAGTTACAAATCATAATCTGTAGGCAGAATCCAAGTAAAACAGGTGCTGGAGATTCACACAGAAATACAAATAGAAACAGCACTAATCACAGAATTCTGCAGTGGACAAAATGATCTCTGCTCCTGAGCCTTCTCAATTGACTTATATAGCCAGAGGGAGGGTTCATGATTGGTGATGTCAGGTTGGCCCTGCCTACTGGAGCTCAACCCACAAATAACAAAGAACAGAGGCACATTTAAAAAGACAGTACCTATTAACAGACGCAATAGAAAATACTCACAAAATATGACACATAATACCTCAAAAACAACAATAAAATGCATAATCACACATTAATAAATAGACAGTCAGCCAATACACTAAGCAGATTTTTTTTGTTCTTTTAAACAACTGGTCTATCAGTGTTGTGGTAACCTTTTTTGAACTTGCTAATTTTCTTGTGAAAGACAGTTGCATATTGCATTGGCTTTGATTGCAGGAGACATTCTAGACTTACAGATTTCAGTGTTTAATAAATTTTTTATTGCCTTCTCTTTGAGTGCAAATTGTTAGACAATAAATGGGAGTGTTTGAGGTTATAGATTGTTTCATAGTTTTTTTCATGCAAAGGTTACTTTTATTTGCATTAATTTATTTCTACCATTATCACTGCTATAGCTGTGGCAGATGCTATCTTGCGTCTCTGTTACTAGGATTGCTCCTTCGTTTCCAGTGGCGTGTCTTCTGAGGTTGTGACCAATTACCCCTCGGCAATTAAAAGTTGCCGTAGTTCTGAAAGATCAGTTGATAAACTCTAAACCCCTTTTTACCTTGTGCTTTAAAATTTTAAAAATTTAAATAGTATTTTTGGTTTTGATACTTTACTTTTGGGTGGCACGATGGCGCAGTGGGTAGTGCTGCTGCCTCGCAGTTGGGAGACCTGGGGACCTGGGTTTGCTTCCCGGGTCCTCCCTGTGTGGAGTTTGCATGTTCTCCCCGTGTCTGCGTGGGTTTCCTCCGGGCGCTCCGGTTTCCTCCCACAGTCCAAAGACATGCAGTTAGGTGGATTGGCGATTCTAAATTGGCCTTAGTGTGTGCTTGGTGTGTGGGTGTGTTTGTGTGTGTCCTGCGGTGGGTTGGCACCCTGCCTGGGATTGGTTCCTGCCTTGTGCCCTGTGTTGGCTGGGATTGGCTCCAGCAGACCCCCGTGACCCTGTGTTTTGATTCAGCGGGTTGGAAAATGGATGGATACTTTACTTTTATTTTTTGACTACAATTTTTGCTTTGAGTTTTGTTATTGGTTGTTAGTATTCTCACTTTCAGTGTCAACCTTACTTTTCCCTTGACTACATCTTTGCTTCCAATGACTTCTAAAAATATTTAATACTTGAAGCTGTATTTTTAATGGGCTGCAGCCCGTTTTCATATATATATATTTAACTCCTTACCAGTCCAAGATGTTAAATTTGAGGTCACGAGTGTCTAAATTTAGAGAGTCACTTACAGAGATAAATGGAGTCAGTTCTGACACATTGACTTCTCTCTTCTTGGCAAAATGATTTTACAGAGCCTTTATTGCTCACCTACCTTTGAAGGATAGGTATATATCAGGTGTTTTCTATGTAAAGAGACAATTGTTTAAATGCAGATCATAATTCTAAAAAAAAACCAGTTGCTACAACTACTATATCCCTCCATAACAATAGTGAGGAATCCATGTTCCTGGCAAAGTTTTGGTCTTAGGCTTATCTTCAAGACTTTGATACTTCAATGTGACCAGTTATGAACTGTGGTATTTGACTGTTTATTCGGTGCATACTTTGTTACTAACCAAAACTGCATTATGACACTACCATTTTACACCTCCTTTTTCTTTCACTTCAACATAAGCCTCCCGATAAAATGAAAAGGCACATACGGCCTAGCTGCAACTAACAAAAACGGTCTCGCCAGCCTACATACTCAGACTCAGCAGAAACATCTACATCACACCAGACAAACCAGCACAGGCAAAATGCCTTAGAACAACAAAGACAATAAATGACAAACCACAGAGCGACATTATCTGAAGATCAATGGCAGCAAGTTTTGCACCTAGACCGTGAACGAAAAACAAATTACACACACAGAGGAGCAGTGGCAAACTGCCAGACAACAAGAAACATTACGACAGAAAAACTACAGGGATTCCATAACACTGACATCTTAAAACAAGGTATTCCCCTTATATTACAGCGTAGGTAATTCCCCATTCTTTTAGCATATTGTATGACTATAACCAGACACAATGTCAAACGTTTAATAACGTTGGAGTTTATTTGCCAGGCCGTGTTTTACCCATGGCCAATTGTACACTACATTTTCCAGAGTTACATCGAAACCCGGGTTAAACATACAGGTACTTGCGGGTAACACACAGAGGAATATTTTCGCTGACAATAACATTTATGCAACAAATTGCGTTTTCTGACAATTATCATAGACGTCAGTATACTACATTACCTGACGGCCACACTTCACACATACTGACTTACGTGTGCCCTGAATTTCCCTTCTTATCCAATATGTTCTGTTAACCTGTTCATGTTACTCAAGCTGCTGCCCCCACGACCCGACCTTGGATAAGCGGAAGAGGATGGATGGATGGATGGATGTTACACTTTGTGTTGTAAATATTCATGCTGTTGTAAGTGACTATAATAACATCCCATACTAATCATGTGACTATTCTAATTCTTACTGCAATGTGTGATGTTCTTCTCTCCCTCATCATCATTTCATTAACGTTTTTATTTTTACAAAATTTTCACAAACACGATTTGCTAGTTATTATAATATTTTACTGCTATTTGAAGGTCTGCAAATTTAGTATCTACAGTAGTTTCATATGGCATACAGGAAAAAACAGACATTAGTAGACATGTTGCCAACAACTAACTCATCTATCAAAGCAAATGTATTCAGCCAGTTACATAAAGTAGCTTTTCCTGATCAGATTTCATTTGAAATTTTTGAGAAGTAAATAGCGGGAAGCAACTGTTCCCAAATTTGACTGTCTTTGCCTTTATGATATTTTGTAAAACTAAGAAGACATGGGACTATAGATTAAAACATTTGTGCTAATGAAATATCCTGAAATAAGAAAATAAATCAAGGTTTATGGTTTGAACATCTGCTGGGAGAGAGGGTTTAAGTTAACACTGCTCATTCCAGCTGGGTATTCTTTATTGATGAGAAGAGGGTTGGGGGTAAATGACAAACAATCCCTCCTCTGCCTTAATGAAATGACTTTAATCAGCTCTGCACACATTTGCAGGTCTCATTTTTGGATTTATCCTGGAAAGCTAGTCACAGACCTTCAACAGAGAGGCCAGTGAAAGGTGGGCATGTGTCCTTTACATTCCACCATGTTTGTTTCTTTGCAAAAAATAAGTCCATTTTAGTCTAAACCTGTCCTAATTGGAATGGATCTGGAAAAAATACAGTTAACTTCACATGTTTTGGCCCATGCTTGATTCTGAAGGAACTATAAGAGTGCAGTGTACAAAGGTGCAGTTCAAAAAATTAATTTTCACTTGTAATTCGAGGGGCTCCTTCATTTTCTGTATACACATTAACCTAAGAAAAGATAGAAAGATTGTTTTTATTATCAAGGCATCAAAACCACACAATATGACCATCAAGACTTGTTTTTTGTCAGCTATTTAAACCATTATAGAACTTGATGTAAGCAGCAAAACAAAACCCCTGGACTGGGAACTGTTCTACTTCTGGGCATATTCACATGTACGTACACATACTCACTAATGTTAGGCTAGTCATAGGAATCCAGCATACCAGGAAAACGTTTATAGACAATGGGAGTGCAGTATGATCAAATTTCATAAAGACAGAGACCAAGCTGCAAATTATACGGAGCAGCAACATTAATCACACAATCAATACAGGACCCTGTTATTTCATATTTTATGTCAATGTTCTGGTTATTCTGGTAGCAATGAATATAAAGCAGGAACCAACCCTGGAGAGGCACAAGTTCATTGCAGGGCACACTAGTGAACATGTCCATGCTTACAACATACACTTGCCCACCAGTTTAGACCAAAAAATCTAAAATGCACATATTTGCAATACTAAATGATAATCACGCAAACCTGGCATGAGTGCTTAGCTGCCCAGAGATAAATAATTGAACCTGGATTCAACTGAATAATTGGTCTCTGGAGCTGTAAGGTGTCACTGCTAACCGCTGTGCTGCTATTGTCTCCTCTACATAAATGCTTCTGTGAATCGCTGTAAGAAAATAAAAGCAGAACAACAATCAAAGAATAATTAATTACTAATCCTGTTCAGCACATATAAAATTGTTAGGGACCTACAACTACTCTTACACCTACTGTATATCCAGTGCCTTCACAAAGTATTCAGACCCTTTCTCTTTTTATTTTGCTATGTTGCAGCCTTGTGCTAAAATTATTGAAGTTAATTTTCTCCCTTATCGAGTAACACTGAATACCCATCCATCCATCCATCCATTTTCCAACCCGCAAATTTTGTAAATGTATTATAAGAAAAATGCTGAAATATCACATTGAAAAGATTATTTTGATCTTTTACTCAATACTTAGTGAAAATACCCTTGGCAGTGATTCCAGCCTGGAGTCATCTTGGGTTTGACACAACACTGGGATTTGGGGATTTTCTTCTTCATCTTTTCCTCAACGCTCCCTGACTAGTCTTCTATTTCATGCCGGTAAAAAAACAACCCAAAATCACGATGCTTACACAACCATGCTTCATTGTTGGAATGTTATTACATTGGTGATAAGCACTGCTTGTTTCCTCCAGACATGATGCTAAGGACTTTGGCCAAACAGTTAAATCTTGGTTCCTTCAGACCAGAGAATCTCATTTCTTATAGTCTGAGTCCTTTAGGTGCCTTTGTGCAATCTCCAAGTGGGCTTTCATGTGTCATCTGGCCACTCTGCCATAAAGCCCAGATTAGTGGAGTGCTGTAGTGGTGCTTGCCCTTCTGGATGCTTCTCCCATCTCCACACAGGTTTTCTGGAGTTTAGCCAGAGTGACCATTGAGTTTTTGGTCACCTCACGTACCAAGGCATATCTCCCAAGATATCTCAGTTTGGCCAGGCAGCCAGCTCCAGGCAAAGTTGTGCCTGATCCAATGTTCTTCTTTTTAAGAATTATGGATCCCACTGTGCACTTGGAAGCCTTCAAATTTACATAAATCTTTTTGTAGCCTCTCCCAAATCTGTGACTCAACACAATCCTGTTTCTTAGCTCTGCAGGCAATTCCTTCGACCTCAGGGTTTGGTTTTTGCTCTGATACACACTGTCAGCTGCAGGACCTTCTATAGACAAGTGTGTGCCTTTCCTAATCATAAACAATCAATTGGTGTAGAAACATCTCAACGATAATCAAAAGCATGGGATGCACTGAAGCCAAATTTCAAGTGTCATAGCAAAGGGTCTGAATACTTGTGCCAGTGTGATATTTCAGTTTTATAATATAAATAAATGTGGACAAATTCCTAAAATCCTGTTTTTGGGTTTTCTTTGTGGAGTATTGAATATTGTCTGATAAGGGAAAATAATTAATTTAAACAATTTTAAGATAAGGCTGCAACATAAAAAATATGAAAGAAGTCAAGAGGTGAGAATACTTTCTGAATGCACTGTATATAGACATTATATTAGCTATTTTTTACATAAAATTATTATCTTAAGTGTGTTTTATATTTTCTAGCGCTTGAAGGTGACTTCATGTCATTCAATGGTGACCTCCTGATCCAATGCTTAGGACTGGAGTATGCAAGCATAATTTATAAACAAAGAACAGCGAAAATTGGAATAGTTTTTTCTAGTCATAAGTGATAAACTCATTTAAAGACAGATATGAATGATAACAGGTTGATGCTTATTATCACATATTATGATAACTATGGTGTTCCTATGGGGGAAATAATCTTGCTGTCCCATAAAAAATAGGGCTTAGTTTTTGATAGCCTTTCAGTATGATTGGGAAAATGTGTGTATGGATTTTTATTAGATTTCTACACAATCAAACAAAGCATCTACCCATGCATTTATAGAGATGATTTTTCTGAGAGCTGAGAGCCAGAGCCTATTCTTGAAATATCTGGCACAAGGCAAGAACCAGAACAGGATATGCGAAAAGTGCCACACAAAATTGAATTTGTAAAATAAATGGTGTTTCACAACCAGCAAAATGTGCTCTATTGTCAAATATATTTTTCATCTCATATGCAACTTCTTTTTTAAGTGCATAAACAAGGGGGGAATGGGAAGTGGGGTGTAAATAAAGAGAATTTATGAACATACATTTTGGGGTGCTTCTTCCTTGCTCAGATCCATTGGCCTGGCTACCATCGAGTCTCTGGAAGCATCCTGGCTTGGATCAGCTTACAGTATTGGGGCAGTGCAAATATATGATTTTTCCACTTACCCAAGATGAGCGGAGTAAGGTGGAAGCCAGCAGTGTGAATATGCAGGAAGCCATTTCTTGAGACAGATGAGAGCTGGTTGAGCATCATAGAAAAAACCATTAAAAATGAGATGGTGTTGCAGGGCTTAGCTGCAGAATAACCCTTAAGGACTGTCGCACATGGGAGGCAGTCTAAGGACTTAGCTGTGGGTAAGATACAGAGACAGGGGTTGATGAATCGCAATAATACCTTTTCCCCCTCTTTCATAGACCTTCAGAAGGAAAGACCACTTAAATCTCCACCTACATCAGGTAGCAGACCACACCCCTCTGCTGACCTCACTTCCCTTCACAATCCAACTTCTTCCTGCCAAGAAAATATAAAGATTAAACCCTCCCGTCACCAAATCAGTCAGTTTCAACTCAGTCTTTTATGACTACTCTCTGCCCATTGTCAGTGGTAGTGACAATATACAGGATAGACTCCCAAAACCTTTATCATTGTCTTTCTGTTTTGTTCACAAGACAAATGTTTGTTGCTTTATATTCCAAACAACTGTGAAAATCCCAAAAAGAGTGAGTTTCAAATTTTGCAATTTAATGTAAATTTTTGGGGTTATTTTGCAAAATTGCATGTGAAAAGAAACTCCATTATTCCACACATACTCAGTCACACTGGAACAATTTACATTAGTCAGTTTACCCAGCATACAAATCATTTTGATATGGATATCAAATACAAATACTTAGAGAAAACCAAACAAAATCATTTCCAATTATAGGAAATGTTTAAATTCTTCATATTATGAAATGAACAAAAGAAGCACACAAAACATTACAACAGCTGTATGTAAGTCATGTTAATGCAAATAAACCAGTTATGAGTTATGTAAGTAATCCTGTGACTAACTTGCTAGCTTTCATAAAAAAGACCAGAAGTTTATTCTGGAAGGCTAGCTATTTGAAAATATTTCAAAGCTGAAAAATAATTCAAGAAAAGTGCAAAAGTAAAAGATGCAGTAGTACAGAACCATTTTACAAAGGTCCTGTGTGCAGGTGGTATGGTCCAGGTTATAAACAAATTTAAATGCGTCAGACAACTGGTTCATTGCCTATTCATTCAATACAACTTCAGCTATGCTCATAATTGTGAAAAGTGTGTATCAATAACTTCATTTTTTCAAGTCATCTCAAGTGGGCTTTATTGTTGTACCATCTATACAGACACCTTGTTACATTGCACAATAGTATGAAATCATGTTTCTCAAAGCCACAATGTAATGAATATGACAATAAAACAATGCAGAGGGGTGGGAAATTTTACATATGGGAGTGTAGAATAAAGAACAACATCTTCACAAATCACCATCATACTGACAAACAGAAATCATTGTGAATATGAGATGTTCAATGGACAAAGAAAGCAAAGGAATGCAGAACACAACAGTAATTCGATTTGAGCCTATGATAAGGGGGCACACACAGGGACAGGGGGTAACATTGTGTTCAGGAGCCTGACAGCCTGTGAAGAGAAGCCATGATTCAATTTGATAGTGTTGGTCCACAGACTCTGACACCTTCTGCCAGATGAAAGCAGGGAAAAGAGACTGTGGTAGTGGTAGGAGTGACCCCCCACAACGCTATAGATCTCATGGATGCAGTGTTCTGTGATGGAAAGAAGAGAAGTCCCAATGATGGTCTCTTTCTTGACATGTTTATTCAGTAATCTCCTTGAATGTATGTGTGAAAGTGGCTTCAGTGAGCAAGACGCTGGAAACTAATTTCAGTCCAATGCCCAACAATCATATAAATATATAAGAGTCAATTTATGGTCACCTTAACATCATAGGAGGAAACTAGAATAACTGAAAGGAAACCACATGAATATTGTTAGAACAGGCAAACACTATACAAAAGGAACTGGGATTCAGATACCATGAGATGGCAACACTCTTGTTGTGCCATAATAGCAACTATATACTGTATATAGGTTGGCATTAGTCTTAAATAATTAGCGTAGTTCTCAGCTGTGTAGAGTCCACTAACGCCTTGGGGTGCAGGGCTGGGGTGCAGGCTGAAATGATTCAGATTGGAGCTTTCACTCCCATTGAACATTAATTCATTAAAGCTTGTGGAGAAAACAGGCTTTCACATAATCGATTCTTTGAGAGGGATGAGCAGAAAACACAAACAGCGGCATGCCCGCTTTGATTCCAGTTTTATAAAAGAAGCTATGAAAACCGCATCACTGTCTCAATTAGATTTAATTACGAGTGTGTTGAGTTTCTTCTTTTCTTGTAATTACCAAAATGAATGGGGGTAGTAGAGATCAGAGATAGTTCGTTCAATCAACACTGAAATGCAATTAGGTTTGTAGGCGGTACTCCAGCTGCTGCCTATGTTATGTAAAGTTTTTTTTGTGTTAATGAGTGTATTTATGTTTTGTCCCTTTTCCTCCACAAATTGCCTAATTTCAAACACATTGAGGATGGCGCTTTGTGATCCCGTACCAGTGCAAAGCACAGTGACACGGGTTAATTAGCAAGCGTGATCTGTTTCCACACCCAGGTGCTGCTCAACTCAGTCTTTCAAATTTGAAGAGCATAAAGTGATTTCTTTATTGAGATCATTAGTAATTGAGAAGAGTGCTTTGATTATTTTGAGACTGCAATAATATTTTTCTGTTGAAATCTGGTGTAGGGCGTTTAGAGGGAAAAACATACTCATTTCTTTTCTGACAAAAAAATTAACCCGAATATCAGTTGAATGTATTTGCATAAAAGCGCACCCAAGTTTAGCGTCACATTGCTGCTAATCAGTTTCAATGGAGCCTTTACTGAATATATGCATAAAGGAAGCAGCGTTGATCTGCTCTTTGAGCTTATTACAATTTGGATTAGAGCTATTGTGTGCAGGTAGGAGTTGTTGTTCAGAATGTTATGACTACTGCAAGTATGCAGCACCAAAAATGTATTTATTTTATTATATCTTATTAATTAAAATTGTGTCACATTGGTTTCATGTCGCTTATTTTACAGAGGTACGTTGATATCATTTTGAAGCTTTCTTCGCTATAGCTCAAGGGTAGCTGCCCCAGTCAAGGGCCTTTACACAAATGTGTTTAATCTTTAACACTTACAAATATGAAATAAATAAACTTTAAACTGTGAAATTAATTTATTTAACTCTAACAGCCTCCCAGAAGTTTATATTTATAGCTCCTTTCATGGTGACAGCCATTAGGAAAATCAATAATGTATTATGGAGAGAAATAAAAAATGATAATTAAACAACTAATAAAAATAAATAATAAAATGTGGCACTCTAAATTTTACAAAAGTGAAGCACTCTAAATGTTACAAATTCTATCCATCCATTTTTTAAGTTTGATTATGGGAAGCTGAAGGCTATATTGACAGCATCTGACACAGCTATGGATGGCAGCACAGATTCTGGCACATACGTCCTCATACCAGGCCAAATTAAAGAAGAAAGAAGAGAACCTGAAAAAATCCATGCAGACATGGGAAACATTTAACGACTGACCAGCCAAAGAAAATGATCTAATATGGCTACACCTGTGAATTGGTTGGGTCACGTATAGTGCAACCACACCACTACTTTAATAATTTAGTTACTCATGGTGGTATGGTATATAACTACTTTCATTTATTTACCTTTAAGTATTTAGCATTAAGAAATCGTGTCAAGTAAATTTCACTTAACCCACTAGCAGATTTTTTATTTTGCTAAGTAAAAGCAAAACATCTCCAATTTCAAGTATGCATTTTTTGCAGTGATGCCCTAAATCAACAGAAATTAGAATTGCTGTCCTGTCAGCCTTATTATTTCATTGTAAGTCTTCAGAATAACAAGAACACATTTATTAAACATCTTACATCTCTCTTGTCTCATATTTATTGAAACTGAGAAGCTATTCTTCTCCTCCCAAGTCATGAAATGCTGCTGGTGTCTGTTAATTCTTTTAATACCAATAATCAAAACTGGATCCATAATCTGTGATCTGCAATGATACACATTGTCCAGCAGTGACTCAATGCATTTACGGGTACATTAGTATCAGTTCTAGCCACTCAGGTCACTTCATTGGCTTCATGCAAGCTGCAGTATATTTCTGCTTGGACAGTTGTGAAATTCAGAGTCATGGACTCTCCTTTTAGAGTAATGACTATTGTTATAAAGAAGACTTCTAGAGGAGAATGTTTTTGAAACATTTTGGTATCTACTGCTATTCTTTCTTCCGAAAAATATCACAATCATTGACATTAGCTCCTGCCTTTTGGGACAATAGACTCCAAAATAAGCAGAAGTTCATTCTTTATATGTGTCCACTACACCTGATTACATTATTTGTGGCTTTTTCTTGTGTCTGACTGTTTATAGTACATCCTCATTTCAAAAGTTTCTAGTAATCTGGAAACAATTTTAATGGCCTACAGGCATCCTTACTCAGTTCTTATCTCAATTCTTATCCTCCTTTGCTGAATGATTTTGTGAGACAATACACTCCAATACTGATAACACTGGTCTGCAAAAGAAAAGAAAATCACTCCTGTTAAAATTGTAGGTGTTCTTTATAGATTTGAGGGTGCTGAATCCAAATCTGCACTATCAGACCCAGTTTTTGAACAATAAAGATGTAAAATGTGAAAATGCTATTTTATAGAAAAAAGTAATATATGTTAGAAATTATCCTTTGTATTTGAAAACAAAATACACATATAATTGTTCTAAATATAAGTGTTACTTACAAACATTATTCACTTACTAGATTGTTTTTCCTTTTATAATCCTCTGAAGATATTTCATGGTGGAATGACCAATAAGGGTCTGCTAATAAAGACTCACTCCATTCTCAACAATATAACATCTTTCCATTAAAACAATGTCGTGATGAAACCTCTCCCCAGGGTCATCAAAAACAGCTCTCTCATTCTAGGAGAAAAAAATGTAAATGAGTGTGTAAGAAATGGATTTTAAAGACATGTTGCTTTCAAGTGCTGAGTAGCAACAGAGAAGCTCTCTCAACTAGTTCCTTATAGTTTTCTTCCTTTGTGTTTTTTTTTTTTTTTTTTTTGCATATTTCTGTAAAAACACTACTTCAGAATCGAATGTGGTACTAGACAAGTATGCCCCCTGTCACCACTTCTATTTGCAATTGCAATTGAGCCCCTGGCTGTTCACTTTCGAAATGCTTCTGAGGTGAAGGGGATTATCAGAGAAGGACTTAAATAGAAAATATCACTATATGCAGATGATATGGCACTATATATATACAGTATATCAGATCCACAAAATACAGTGCCTGCAGTCCTAACAGTACTAGCAGAATTTCAAAAGATATCTGGACTCGAAATTAATTTGAATAAAAGTGTGCTCTTTCCAGTGAACTCTCTAACACACAATATTAAATAGGACACCTTACCTTTTATCATCACAGATCAGTTTAAATACTAAGTGGAAAACATCACAAGTAAACATAAGCTCTTTTCCAACAAAGGTTTGCGCTCTGCATGGAAAAACTTAAGCAAGACTTGCATAGATGGTCTACCATCTATCTCACTTTAGCAGGGAGAATTAACACTCTCAAGATAATTTTCCTTCCTAAGTTTCTTTTTCTATTTCAATTTTCCCCATATAAAATAAATAGTTTTTTAAGAAATTAGATTCAATCATAACCTCATTTATTTGGAATTCAAAACATCTACATATCCAAAGGGCGACCCTACAAAGACCTAAGGCAGAAGGTGGCATGGTTGTACCTAACTTTCCCTTTTATTACAGGGGCAGATATACAAGTTATAAAAACCAGGACATTGACACTAACAGATGAACACATATATGTTTGGTCTGCAATAGAAATAAAATCCTGTAGTACTTCTTTATATTCCTTGCTTTGTGCACCAGTAAATACAAGGTATCGTCAATATATTAACAACCCAATTGTGCTTCATTTACTCAGAATATGGAACCAATGTAGGAAGCACTTCAAGATAGAGAAGCTTTTATCTGTAGCACCTCTACACAATAACCACCTTCCCCCCCTCCTCAACCTTACACAGTTTTTAAAGTTTGGAAAATGTATGCGATTAAATCACTTAGAGATTTCTACAAAGATAACGTCTTTGCATCCTATGAAGAATTACACTTCAAATTTAATTTACCATCAACAAAAATTTTCCACTATTTCCAAATTAAAAACTTTGCTAAACAAATATCTGCCCAATTTTCCTTACCTCCCACCTACTTCTATTCCAGAAGAAATATTGATCGGACTTGAGGACTCACACAGCATTTCTATAATATATAAAAAACATTTTAAAGTCCCTTTCTTTCAAAGATCCCAGAGTACAGTGGGAAAAGCATCTTTTACTCAACATTTCAGAAAATGAGTGGAAAGCAGCCATTCACAGAATTCACTCTAGCTTCATGTGCGCAAAGCATACAATTATTCAACTTAAAACCTTTTATCAAGCTCATCTATCTTATATAAAATAGTCCAAAATGTTTTCAGACAAGATCCATCCTGGGAACGCTGCGAATGAGCTCCAGCCTCATTGGGCTATATATTTTAGGTGGCCACCAAACTAACATCATTCTGGACTAAAAAATCTTTAAAATAATTTAATTAAATTAAAGAAACATAACTTATTAAAAAATAAATTTTTTTTTCAAAATGACATTCTTGACTGAATCAGATGTCTCAAAGAAACAGTTTCTGGTAGAGAAATTCCAATTTAAGAACTGGATTTACACACTAATTGTTTTGTGTGGAAGGATTTTGGTGCAGAACATGTAATCTAAATTAAATCAGAAGAATGAGCACTTTAAAGTTGAAGGAATTCTTCTTGCTTGTGAAGGATAATGGTCAGAAATTGACTGTGGAATGTAGAGCCTATGTTTTGCTTCACATTTGTTATTTTCTCCCACTGTCCTGCCTTTGTTTCAATTTGTAGTTTACTTTCTATTTTCCTTTCCTTATGATTTCTTGCTCTTTGTTTTGTTCTTTATTTATAGGACTCATGTACTTCAGTCATTGAGGCTGAAGTCTGTTAACTGGTATCTAAAAACTCATACTGTCACCAGCCACTGCGCAGTGGAATTAGTGACATGTAACTGCCTTCTTCAGCTTTTCCTTTTCATCAGATTTGTATTCTTTACACCTTTATGTCTTTTTGGTATTTTTCTGTTTCATATATGAATTTTGCTATTGTCCTGATTCGGAGTAACGGATAACAAATTTTTTGTGTTGAAAACAAAAACAACCAAAACCTAGATGAGAGGCAAGAATGAAAGTCAAAATTCAGGCAAGAAGTCAAAAACCAGGAAAGGCACGAAAATCAATAGTGAAGAGAGAATTTCTGTAAGAGTTCTAAAAGATTTATCCGCTGATTGGATAAAGCTATGTGCAACCGCTGACCTTTTATCCTGTCTTGCTGATTAACTTAAAGTCACACCCTTGGAGAGCACGCTCATAGAAATGTAGGAACCGACCCAAACAACAGTTGTGCAAAAAGGCGACTACTATAGAAAAAGCCTGTAAGACCCAAAATTCAGCCCTGATCAGAATAGGTATTTAAGATTAAAATTTTTGGCTTCTGGACTTTGGGTCATAGTTTATTTTGTTACACTTTTTGTCAAATTAATTTTGCTACTTTTGTTCTTTTCATTTGTTTTGAATTTTGAATTTGTCTAATTTTTTAAAATTAAGTATTAATTATTAAGTTAAATTACATAACTAAATTATTGTAATGGCAAAGTTAAGCATTATTACATAGTCTTTGAATTCTTTTGAAAATAAACCATAGTAGATTAGAACAAAAATCAGCCATCAATGGGATACAGAATTCTTAAACAATAAACATGCATACACACCTTAACACAACCCACATAATCCAATTTAGGGGTGTAGGGGACCTACCATGGAAGTACTGAGTGCAAGATATTAAATAATCCTAGATTCAGCTCCAGTCCATCACAGGGCATACCCACCCATACCAGGCAATTTTAGAGTCAGCAATTAGCCTACAGATCTTTGTAAATGCAAGAATAAAACTGGTGCACCCTGAGCAATGTCTTTCCAAGTATGGAAAAAACCTATACATTCCAGACAAACAGGATTCAAATCCAAAATGCATATTTCATAAGGGTGTAGTGCTATCCAGTGCACTAGAGTGTCAGATATAACTACGCTATTGTCATTAATATACACTCTTAAAGTGAAGAGTAGGGAGCAGGGCCGGATTAAGAGCTTTGGGGGCCCGTAGCACATTTCAAATTTGGGGGCCCTTTTGGTCTGCATCATCTGAAGTTTAGATTCTGAACAGTTCAAACCGGACTAAATAATTATTTTACTCTCGATTATAATAAGAATCTTATAATATTTATGTGAATTTTATGTGTTGGGCCCCTAAAGTTTTGTTGTGTAAGAAATTTACAGTTTAAAAACGTAAAGATAATATTTTTAAAGACCAGTTTTTCAATGCTACACTTTTTCATTAAATATTGGGTCCACCATTTGGGGGCCCCCGAAATTGCGGGGCCCGTAGCATATGCTACATCTGCCTATTGGTTAATCAGGCACTGGTAGGGAGGTATAAGTATCAGTATAAGTCTATGAAGATTGATGTTTGTAAGTTTTCATAAAGGTATCAATAAACTAAAAAGGTGATTATATAATATGTAGTACAATTTGCTGATACTTTTTCGATTCGGATATGATCTGGTCAGCTGACTGATTTTCACTGATTAACAAAATAGCTTGAATAAATAGTTTACATTAGGTGGAAAGCATGAGGCCAAAGAGGAGGATAACTGAACAAAACAAAACTGAAATTCCCAGAAGTCACAAACAGGAGGTGCTATGAATGACTAGACTTGGAAAAAGCAAAAAAGGCTAGGATTTAATTTTTCACAGATTTATGCAAAATTTGCTTTATCAACATTTGTGATGGGTGGCCATTTCTACATTTATATAATTTTGCAATCCTTTTTGCTCTCCATTTTTTGCATTGTCGTCTGGATCAAACTTATTTAGTTTAAGAAATCTCACAACGCGGACTCTGATTGGTTCCAGTTGTCACAACCAATTTAAAAACACTTGACAGACTGATAATTCTGCCTCATGCTTAAGCCAGTCTAGATGAGTCTAGCTGATATGCCCTTTTAGCAAGTATTATATTAACCCTAAAGGAGAGAATTAACGTTAGCAAAATACTTTGAGGATGGGAAAGGTATTTTATAAACCAAATTTATTATTATAAATATTATTACTACTATTAAAATGACAAATTAGAGAGAGACTAATCTGTATGTTTGCAAACATTAAACTTTTATTGTAAATATTTTCTTCTGCACTTGCATACTTATGGAATACACTTGGCAATTCTGTCATTTCCTCATTTACAATATTCAATTTTTTTGGGTGAAATGTGTACTAATTTGTGCAGATTTCTCTAGTGATCTCTAATAATCTTTTTTTAATTTTAACTGCATAATCACATCATTCTATACCTCGACACAACATTAGCATTGGTCTTTGAGGAATCTTCATCAGAAAGGATGCAGATGTCATTGTTATATATGCTAAGTTATGAAAAATGTACAACATACTATTTTTTCTCTAGGGAACTAGAACCTTCACACATGTAATATACTTTTAGCCAGAGTTTGGTTTTGATTCCTACCTAAATGATTTGCATTTGAACAGTGTTGTGTTATTGGCACTGACTCTTTCAGACCAGAATCAAATATGAGACCCCACTTACCTTTTTCCCCAATTGATCCATATCTGCACAGGCTATCTGCACCATTTTCTGAAAATCTCTCCCTTTTGCTTTTGATAGAGAATTCTTAGTAGATCAGCATATGTACATCATAAGCAAATAATATATGGCATATTAGGGGCACATAGGAATAAAAAAGTGACACAAGGAGAGAATAGCTGAGTCACGCAAATTGCTTCATGTATAGAAACATGAAGGAAGCTGAGATATGTTACTGGTTGCTAGAATGGTCTTGCAATCCTCATTTGGTCAGAAATTGCTTTCGTTGGATAGCTCAAACTCAGTGACCAAAATTATGTGTGCCACCAGAATGGCTGCCAAATTGGTATTCATACAGTATTCTGTAATGGGGTGAAATATTAACTTCTCAATACAGGAACATCCTGCCAGTTACAGCCATTCACTTATTGCTTACATACAAAAACAAACAAACCGCTTCAGAACATGGATGCTCCTACGGTTCATTAGGTATATTTTGGCACATGAAGAGTCATTTGTGAATGAAGAGGTTAGCAAGCGCCATGGTCTGCTTACTACCATATATTTTGGCTTGTTACTTTTATAATCTGAGAGACTGGTACAGCATTCACTTTGCACAGAAACCATAAAGGACAGAACCACATTTTAATTTTTTTTTAATTAATGTTTTCTCTATTATATATTAAATTTACCATGTAGCATTACTGGATTTTAATGTGAATTTGGAAAGTGAAAATTTGCTGTGTATGCACATCTTAAAGTGTTGGGTTGAATTAATTAGTGCGTCACAGTGGTGTACAGTAGAGGCAAATAAATCTTATGCAGCAATTATAATTAATTATTAAATGTATGATTCTTTTCATTAAACTAATTAATCAATTCTTGCATTAACTCATTAATGCCAATATTAACACTTATTTTTCTGCTTCCTTTTTTAATTCTTACCTTTTTAATGATAGTCAGTCTTCTCCATCGAATTGTCACCTATTTTTTTCCAATCAAATTCTAGGAAAAAAATCAACAGATTGTATATAGCAACAATTTCTCAGTCACATAGAAGTCGGCTTAAAGATAAAAGTCATAAATCCATTCTCTAAAACCCTCTCAATCCAAAGCTAGAATTCCAGGGATGGAAATTAGTCAGGAAAGAACCTCGGATGTGCCATGAGTCTATCGCACAGCACCGTCACTCACTCACAATGGCCCGGTTTACAACGTCTATCAGTCTCAGCTGCTAGCCTTTGAGATGTAGATGGAAACTAGACAACTAAGAGAAAATTCAAAAAAGACATGGAAAGAACATGTCAAGTCTACAGAAATAGCGATTGGGCCTAGATTTTATCCCAACACTCACCCTTGTACCATAGGGGCAATTCTTAAGGTAAAATTTATCTCTTAGAATTATAACCATCAGTATAGTTTTAGGAAAACTGATAAGTTACTCTTAAATTGTAATTTCTTTCTTGTTTGTACAGTTTTCCATCATTTAACTTGCACTTCTCAAAGCTTATCCTGTTACATGAATTGAATTTTCCATGGACCTTGTACAGCATAAGTGAGTGTATTCTGCAATAGAATTGCATTTAGCGCCAGACAGAAAATAAGGGGCTTAAAAACTGATGGATGTATAGACCATTGTTGAATAAATGATAATACAGTCTGCTATGCTTTAAAATGTCCTTCATTTTCATTTCCTTAAATCCAAGGTAAAACCCAAAAGAAGAGCACTGACCCATAACGTGTTGGTGTACGTACATTAGGTCAACTGATTTGTGTTTTCTATGAGATAAAATTAAGTTTTGTATCTTACTATGTTATTGCTTATCATGGTGTAAGAGAGTGGGGACATGCTGGTTGGACATATAAGTGAAAATTTCACCCTACTCTTTAGAGGTAATAATACTACTATTGCAACCACTAATATTCAATAGCAGTGCTTCTCAAACTGTTTTCTTCTGTAGCCCTCATGCTGAAACAAAGACCACCATGGCCCCTTTTCCCTTCCAATACATTTGATTAAAAGGAAAACAAAATTATAATAAAAATTATTTGGGAGTGGCAATCAGCTTTGGGTACCTCCTGGCATAAAACCAATCCCATCTGAATAGGGCTTTAAGCACATTGATTTACTGGCACTAAGCTCTGTTTTAAACAACCTTAAAACTACAGGGCATGTTCCTCCATGAACAAGTGAGGGAACAACAAAGGAGACAACAGGAGACACTGCTAGGAGAGGAAATTAGAGGGTAGCTCGTTCTAGCCTTCTAGGAACTTGACATCCTCGTATCCCTAAAGAATATCACTTTCAACTCCTGGAATTTTCAGATCAAACACCATATTCTGTGCAAACCTCCTCTCATGACTCCCATTCTCCGGTAGGGTCCTGTGGCCTTCCAGGGGGCTGTGTACCCACAGTTTGAGAAACACTGTTCTATAGAATCTGACAGCTTAAACTGCTAATACTTTTACAATGATAACCTATAAGGCATGAAATATCTTAAAATAGTGGAAAGAATTTGTTATAAGATTTCTTGAGCTTCTATAAAAAGCTAAGTTTTGCCTTGTGGCAAATAATCTTATATATATATATATATATATATATATATATATATATATATATATATATATATATATAAAATCCTAAAACTGCAACAGTGACATTTTTATGTCATGTTTTTTGTCATGCTTTAAATCGGGCTTATTTTAAAACCTACATACATATGTTTGGTATCATTCTTTTCAGAATTTATTGAACTTTAATGTGACATTGTTAGATTTTCAGATTGTTATTCCATTTTTAAATTATAATCTAAAAAATATCAAGAACTCACGTCCTGTGAGACGAGAATTTGTTCAAAGCAGCAGAGGCAGCTGATCAAGCAAAGAGGAGGTAAAAAAAAAACTGTATTTGTTTCCAGTTGTATCACAGTTTAAGAGGGTGGTTTTGGAGGAGCGACATCGTCTCCTTGGGGGTGCGTTCAGCCCCCTTCTTCACAATGCGAGCGACAGAGACGCGAAGTGGCTGGCGAGCAAAGCGAGCGGGGGGAACCCCCCAGTCTTATATATAAATGTCTACACATGGAAGTGTGTGTGTCTGTCCAGCCTGGAAGTGAGAGGTGGAGTCGGGGTAAGGGCTTCACCTCCGAGGATACGCAAGTGAGGCCAGCACATCAGCAAAACGAATCCTCCTAGGAGAGAGATGCCCAGAGTATTTCCTTTCAGTTACCTGACATCTCTACATTTCAATATTTTTTCTAACGATTTCAATAGTTTCTAGGACCCCTGGCTTTTTACAGCACGGGCTCACACAGCTAGTAGTAAATAAGTTACTATCTATCTATCTATCTATCTATCTATCTATCTATCTATCTATCTATCTATCTATCTATCTATCTATCTATCTATCTATCTATCTATCTATCTATCTATCTATCTATCTATCTATCTATCTATCTATCTATCTATCTATCTATCTATCTATCTATCTATCTATCTATCTATTAATGAATACTGTAGTTCTATTTAATCTAATGGCATCTTATTCCACAGATATGTAGTACTGTATATGTATGCTCTGCTATTAGATCTATACTCTGCAAGCATGTATTTTTTAACATTCTTTTTCTGTTTACTTCTATTTACTATTATCATTTTAAAAAGGGCCATGTATCTGTATCATTTTCTTTTAGTTTCAATCAGAAACAAAAAAAAAAGAACAGCCTAAAACACACTGCCACATTTCTTTTCTTGGGGTAACCTCTGCTGTACCATTTCTAACATTCAAATCATACTTTGTTGTTTTCCCCTCACTCTTGTTCTCCTTTCCTCCTGCTGACGCCCACACAAATAAATTACTTCAACCAGATGCATTTGGGTACAAGAATAGTTCAGGCCGCCCTCCAAATGACCTACACACCCTTTGGGACCCTCCTCCTCAGGGACCCTTTTCAAGTTGTAAGTGAATCTGGGGACGACTTACTTTGAATATTCCCAGTTTCATTACTGATGAGATGCATCAGCAGCCAAAGACTTTGATGCCAGTCTGCAGTGGCATTTGAATGATCAAATGTACATCACACATTTTTCAACATGAGAAATCTTTAATAAATAAATAAGTGCACAAACAAAGTAAGCTGGTCTACATTTTTGCCCTTTAGTGAATTACAATAGAACAATACCCTGGGACCAAAGCCTCTGACTTTATACTCTGACAAATGAGTGACATCATTCCTGACAGTTGTCACAAAGTGCTGATCGGGTTTGCCCATTGTTTTCATCTGAGCTGGGAACTGTCAAACGCGTGAGAAGAGATAAAGCACTATGTACCGCATGTCTCTTAAGTCATGAAGCAAACACTTAGAAGCTTGTCAAAATACATTTTGACACACAGCATTCCTCTGCCACTTACTACATAATCAAGTAATTGGTTTAGAGGCACAGGAGGATTCCATTTCCAACAACACAGCAAAGGTTCTTTATGTCGGATAAATGTTTTTAATGCATTTTACACATAATCTGATAGATCTTAATTGCAATGTTGTGCAAAAAAAAAGTTAATTCCATTTAGAACTTGGTGCACACAGAGGGGCAACTGAAAGAACAGCATAAGAGTTTATTGTGTTGCTTTAATTCCTTGGGGTGAAGATTGTTACATTGGGCATTTGGTAATTATTCTTCATTTCCTTCCTCTCATGAACATAAACCTGGAGTCAAGTTGAGTCTGCATTCATATTCATTGCAAATAAAACAAGAAACTCCATCTCTCCTGTGACGTTGAACTGGATGAAATGGGCTTGATAATGGATGGATGCATGTTGTGACCTTCATGAGTAGATCTTCTTTCTGTGAATTCCCAGACCTCCTCTGTGCAAAAGCAGAGCAAGCTTTCAGGCTTCCAGCATTCTTTTCTAGACCTCCAAGATTCTCCCTTGCAGAACATTATAATATTTAATAAGCAAACAGAGTAAATCTTGTTAGTGGATACAAACAAGCAAAAAAATGTTTTTCAAAAATGTGGGTGTCATTTTCAAACAACACATTATAAAGTGAAGCAGAGCCTGTGTAAGCTTTTCACCATGTGATTTGATCAACTCGTTCATATTTTATTGATTTTGTCATTCATGTGGGCATCAAGATTGTCTTACTGGGATTGATAGGGCACCATTAAAGGGTGACTGGAGAGACAGGGTACATTGTATACAATAATCATTTTCTTTCTACTCCTGGGACTGATTTTACATTCACATGCTTTTAGACTATTTGGAGCTCTGAGTTCTGATGTTTCAACTTCCCACTTCAGTGCATTCAGATGGATTTTGTGAGATCACTTTTGATTTGTTACTTGGAATGCAAAAATAAGCAATTAAAAATAGACAGCATTTTTCCTGGTATCACAAGGATAGTTCAAAGACATCAAAAAAGGTTTGGGGCAGCCACCCGTATATTGTGCCCTGGCTGCAAATGGGTAATTCGTATTGAGTTCTTTACAGGTTTGAATCCAAAACAGAACTGACTTAAAGGTTGTAAATATGGCGGCTTTAAAGGCCGTGACAGGAAGTGATGCCATTGGAACCAGAACTGGAAGTGACATCATCCTTGGGCCCGGAACTGGAAGTGATGTTATCCATGGTGCCCGGGACCAGAAGTGACATCATCCATGGGGCTGGAACGGTGCGGGATTTCCTGTGGATGGTCTGCATAGGATTGAGAGAGAAAGCCAGTACAGCTCACCACCCCCTGGTCTGACATGGAACTACTATTATTCAGGCCCTTTAGCTGCCTCCCACTCGCACATGTCTGACACCTGGAAAATAAAGAGAAAAATAAACATGTAAACATGAAAAATGGCATTTCTAGATGACCAAAGTGAACTATGTGAAAGATCAGTGTTACGTAACAATTTGGAAAATTATGGTAGCTTTGTTTTTTCCGAATATCTAATATGTAGCTCTGAATTCATAGTGCATTCATGCAGAATTTCCAACTCAGAAACTTGTATTCACCGTCACATGAACGCAGCATGACAAAGACCCATCTGTAGCCAACTGATGTCACGTCCGGTCCCTCTTTACATTTCTCCTCCCACTCTGGATATCATAAAAGAACACAGCTATAGGACGCTGTCATCATTTGGCCACCAGCAACTCTAAAGGATAGATCTCTTTTGGCTGTACTGTTTTTTCTTTTTCTTTTTTAAAACTTTATACTTCAGCCATGCTACAATTAAGCAGGGATTTCCTGACTAGGACCCCAGCTCTTCTTAGGCTGTTTTGTGTTTCGAATTTACAATGTATTATCACTCTTGTCAAACAAATACATATTTTCTGATCAAAGAGTTTTGACTTTGTGTTTCAAACATCATAATCAAAGTATTTGTAAAGAACATTGTGTTAAGCTACAATTTCAAGTTAAACTATCATTTTCATTAAGCTGCATTATTAGTATCTTTCTGTAATAGGATACCAAAATAATTGTTTGCTTGGACCACATACTATTGGTGTGAGTTTCAATTTTCCCTACTGCTTAGTCATATTTAAAAATTTCCAATGGCAAGTCATATGATGACTTACTGGATGACATGAGAAAACTGGAGTTCTAGTAGAAACCTCAAATCCACACAGGGAAAATCTGCAAATACAAAACACAGCAAAACAATTATAACCAAACATGGCTCAAAAGGCTTTGAGTGGACAAAACCTCACTTTACTGTGATTTACCTTGATTTACATGTTATTTTACATTGAGCCCACCAACAATTTAAATTTTGCTTGATTGGTTTGATTAGTGTTCTAAGTTCATCTGAAATTAACTGGTTTGATTTTATATGAAGTCTTCTACCACTTGACTGCTCAAGAATTATCTGTCAATTTTGCACGATAAAGAAGTAATAATGATTATCCATCCATCTTCCAACCCGCTGAATCCGAACACAGGGTCACTGGGGTCTGCTGGAGCCAATACCAGCCAACACAGGGCACAAGGCAGGAACCAATCCCGGGCAGGGTGCCAACCCACCGCAGGACACACACAAACACACCCACACACCAAGCACACACTAGGGCCAATTTAGAATCGCCAATCCACCTAACCTGCATGTCTTTGGACTGTGGGAGGAAACTGGAGCACCCGGAGGAAACCCACGCAGACACGGGGAGAACATGCAAACTCCATGCAGGGAAAACCCAGGAAGCCTCCTTACTGTGAGGCAGCAGTGCTACCACTGTGCCACCGTGCTGCCCGGAAAAGCGAGGTGACAGATTTAAACATTTGGAGCTGCTGTTCCTAGCCAATAAAGCCCAATTGCTGTATGTGTTTTAGTGGAAATAGGAACCCTTGATCATGTATTTTTGAGAGAATCTTGTAAGCAGGCATTGACAAAAGTAATCGAACATCTCCCTCAACACTGTGTAATTGTTAACTGTTTTCCATCACACACTTCATCTTTTACTCTCCTCAGTCTTGGCTCCTTTCTAGTGTTCACATCTTCATAAAGATACAGCACTGAAAATGCACTCAAACTAGCATCTATGATTTTTTTTCCCTTGTCATCGGGAGCTAAATAATTTGCAGACATTCTGAACTGAAAGCAATGTAATATAATAATAATAATAATAGCAGCCAGCAGGCTGTGGGAGATTTTGGTGATCAATTTGTCAAACACTTTTTGTTATTAAATGTGTGCATGTTGAGCACTTTCAGGACAGGTATCTGTACACATATTTAGATTACCTGCAAAATTAATTTGAACATTCAAATACAGAAATTGGTAATAAGCCAAAAACTGGAATTGAATCACTTTTAGCTTCAGTATGAATTAGCTTTAGACTGAGGTCCTTTCTTTAATATTTTAAATCAAATAAAGACAAGAGATTACTGCAGCCCAACCTCTCACTCCTAAATAACATGGTATCAACAAGTCATCAACTGACACATGCAACAGAACTTCATGATGTAAAAGCACAAAATGACATCTGCAAGTTCTTTAATTTAATTTCTTTGCAATAAACTTTAATTCACAGAGGGACCCTGACAAATCCTCAGGACTGTGTTTTGTGTTGTATGGCATGTCAAGTTTTTAGTGACAGGTTCCAATGCAGGTGGATGAAAGAACTTCACCAATTTTTGAAACTGGTTGAGATGAACATTTCTTTGAGTTCCTAGGCATCCATGAAAATGTTTGGCTGGATCACATAAGATTTACATCAATTGATCAGGAGTCACTGCTGCCTATTTTTGATATGCTGGGTGGAAACTTTACCAAATATACTGTTGTGACTCTTAACATGGCACCATATCCCATTAATTGCCCATGCTGCAGTGTATTTCTGGCTCTGTGTGCATGCCTTCATTGCCCTCTGTAACTTTGGTAGCTGGTACAAAAACTGGGACATCATTTTTCCCCCAATCACCACAAACAATCTGATGAACTTCAGCATCACAGATAGTGAGCTGGTGCTGGAGAAGCTCTGAGAACTGGTGGCTTTCATGTGAGTGTGTGTTCTACTTCTGGACTTTGTCTGATGGTACAATCAAAAACTGTCTGGAAGGAATGCTGAATTGTGTAAGTTATTTATTATTGTATTGATTTATGCAGGCATTTATTTTTTTGTGAAATGTTAGTTGTGAAAGTTATTTTTTGTGTAATATGTTTATGTGCTTTTTACATTATGCTATGTTGGCTTCATTTAATGAGGGCAGGTGTCAAGAAAGAATGTCATTGCTTTAGTGACACAGAGCAGTAAAGAAACTACCTAAGTCTGATGGAGCCAGCTGTATATTTCTTTGAGCAGATTATTTTGTGCTTGTATATCTGAATGTAATTTATATATTTATACATAGGCCGTTATAGCATTTCATTTTTTGATTAATTTTTTCTGACTTGTTCTGTTAGCTTGCAATTTGGGTCAAATGCACAGATGTTTACATTATATGGATGACTTTTATCTGATGCATCTCTCTGGCTATACTTATGGAATTTTCTTTTCAGTATTTATTTCCATGACTTTAATTTTAGGCCAGATATAGTAAGGCAGCCCCAGTTCAGTATAAGAAGTGGCTGGATCACATGCTGTGATGTCTACATTCACATTGCTTTCTATCTATAATTGTGTGGTTTAACAACTGTAACAGTAACATACCAAGTGTAAAATGATATGAGATACACCTAATAACGACGCAGAGAAAACTTTGAGATAGCTAGGACATGGATGATGGCAAATAGGTGCTAATCTGTCATCCATTAAGCAGAGCCAAATAGGCAGCAGTGTGATGTAGTGGTTAACACTTTGGGCTTCAGACATTGAGGTTGAAGGTTCAGAGCCCACTTCTGACACTGTGTGACCATGAGTTAATCACTTCACTTGTCTGTGCTCTTTTGCAACTGCTTAAACTCCTTTAATTTCTTCTCAGTGCTCATGTCACACAGTCTAAGATTCATTCTAGTGGCAGCAGCAGTAGATGTGTAAATATTTTCCTTCTTTTGTTTAAATAATTTTAACAGAAGAACTATTGCTGAGAAACAGGGAAGCATCTTTAAAAGGTAAGTGTTATAGTCTAAATGAAATTAACAGTAAATGTAATAACAGTGAGATGCAAGAAACGCATTTCATACATGTCATGATCAAACAATTATTGTATTTGGTTCTTTTTCTTTATGCTAACCCATTTCTTCCAGTATAGGAGGTAGTAGCTAGAACTTAAATAACAGTTTTTACTATAAAACCCAAATTCTGACAAGACCTAGAAAGAAAAATGGTATTTTTTAAATTTATTTTTTATTACTGAATGATTTTAATACATGCAGCACATTCAAAATATTTATATATTGCGTTTCAGAGTTCTAGAGAATATTATAATTTCTGGCTGAAAGACTCCTTTAACTGTCACCTTATCGTGGTGGAGGGGTTTGCGTGTCCCAATGATCCTAGGAGCTCTGTTGTCCGGGGCTTTATGCCCCTGGTAGGGCCACCCAAGGCAAACTGGTCCTAGGTGAGGGATGAGACAAAGAGCGGTTAAACAAACCTCCTATGAAGAAAAACAATTTTGGACGGCGTTTTCCCTTGCCCGGACGCGGGTCACCGGGGCCCCACTCTGGAGCCGGGCCTGGAGGTGGGGCTCGATGGCGAGCTCCTGGTGGCCGGGCCTGCACCCATGGGGCTCGGCCGGGCACAGCCCGAAGAGGCAACGTGGGTCCCCCTTCCCATGGGCTCACCACCTATGGGAGGGGCCAAGGAGGTCGGGTGCAGTGTGAGTTGGGTGGTGGCCGAAGGCGGGGACCTTGGCGGTCCGATCCTCGGCTACAGAAACTGGCTCTTGGGACGTGGAATGTCACCTCTCTGAAGGGGAAGGAGCCTGAGCTAGTGCGCGAAGTTGAGAGGTTCCGGCTAGATATAGTCGGACTCACCTCGACGCACAGCTTGGACTCCGGAACCAATCTCCTTGAGAGGGGCTGGACTCTCTACCACTCTGGAGTTGCCCCCGGTGAGAGGCGCCGAGCAGGTGTGGGTATACTTATTGCCCCCCAACTTGGAGCCTGTACATTGGGGTTTACCCCGGTGGACGAGAGAGTAGCCTCCCTTCGCCTTCGGGTGGGGGGACGGGTCCTAACTGTTGTTTGTGCGTATGCACCGAACAGCAGTTCGGAGTACCCACCCTTTTTGGAGTCCCTGGAGGGGGTGCTAGAGGGCATACCTTCTGGGGACTCCCTCGTTCTGCTGGGAGACTTCAATGCTCACGTGGGCAATGACAGTGAGACCTGGAAGGGCGTGATTGGGAGGAATGGCCCCCCTGATCTGAACCCGAGCGGTGTTTTGTTATTGGACTTCTGTGCTCGTCACGGATTGTCCATAACGAACACCATGTTCAAGCATAGGGGTGTTCATATGTGCACTTGGCACCAGGACACCCTAGGCCTCAGTTTGATGATCGACTTTGTGGTCGTGTCGTCGGACTTGTGGCCACATGTCTTGGACACTCGGGTGAAGAGAGGGGCGGAGCTGTCAACTGATCACCACCTGGTGGTGAGTTGGCTTCGATGGTGGGGGAGGATGCCGGTCAGGCGTGGTAGGCCCAAACGTGTTGTGAGGGTCTGCTGGGAACGTCTGGCAGAGCCCCCTGTCAGAAGTAGCTTCAACTCCCACCTCCGGCAGAACTTCGACCACATCCCGAGGGAGGTGGGGGACATTGAGTCCGAATGGGCCATGTTCCGTGCCTCTATTGTTGAGACAGCTGACCGGAGCTGTGGCCGTAAGGTGGTTGGTGCCTGTCGTGGCGGCAATCCCCGAACCCGCTGGTGGACACCGGTGGTGAAGGATGCCGTCAAGCTGAAGAAGGAGTCCTACAGGACCCTTTTGTCCTGTGGGACCCCGGAGGCAGCTGATAGGTACCGGCAGGCCAAGCGGAATGCGGCTTTGGTGGTTGCTGAGGCAAAAACTCGGGCGTGGGAGGAGTTTGGGGAGGCCATGGAGAATGACTTTCGGACGGCTTCGAGGAGATTCTGGTCCACCATCCGGCGTCTCAGGAAGGGGAAGCAGTGCAGTGTCAACACTGTACATGGTGGGGATGGTGCGCTGCTGACCTCGACTCGGGATGTTGTGGGTCGGTGGGGGGAATACTTCGAAGACCTCCTCAATCCCATTAACATGCCTTCCAATGAGGAAGCAGAGCCTGGGGACTCAGAGGTGGGCTCCCCCATCTCTGGGACTGAGGTCACCGAGGTGGTCAAAAAACTCCTTGGTGGTAGGGCCCCGGGGGTGGATGAGATACGCCCGGAGTTCCTCAAGGCTCTGGATGTTGTAGGACTGTCTTGGCTGACACGCCTCTGCAACATCGCATGGACATCAGGGACAGTGCCTCTGGATTGGCAGACCGGGGTGGTGGTCCCCCTCTTTAAGAAGGGGGATCGGAGGGTGTGTTCCAACTACAGAGGGATCACACTCCTCAGCCTCCCTGGAAAAGTCTATTCAGGGGTCCTGGAGAGGAGGGTCCGTCGGATAGTCGAGCCTCGGATTCAGGAGGAACAGTGTGGTTTTCGTCCTGGTCGCGGAACAGTGGACCAGCTCTATACCCTTAGCAGGGTCCTGGAGGGTGCATGGGAGTTTGCCCAACCAGTCTACATGTGTTTTGTGGACTTAGAAAAGGCATTCGACCGTGTCCCTCGGGGAATCCTGTGGGGGGTACTCCGAGAGTATGGGGTACCGGCCCCCCTGATAAGGGCTGTTCAGTCCCTGTACGATCGGTGCCAGAGCTTGGTCCGCATTGCCGGCAGTAAGTCGAACCCGTTTCCAGTGAGAGTTGGACTCCGCCAGGGCTGCCCTTTGTCACCGATTCTGTTCATATCTTTTATGGACAGAATTTCTAGGCGCAGCCAGGGTGTTGAGGGGGTCCAGTTTGGTGGGCTCAGGATTGGGTCACTGCTTTTTGCAGATGATGTTGTCCTGTTTGCTTCATCAGGCCGTGATCTTCAGCTCTCTCTGGATCGGTTCGCAGCCGAGTGTGAAGCGGCTGGGATGAGAATCAGCACCTCCAAATCCGAGACCATGGTCCTCAGCCGGAAAAGGGTGGAGTGCCCTCTCAGGGTTGGTAGCGAGATCCTGCCCCAAGTGGAGGAGTTCAAGTATCTCGGGGTCTTGTTCACGAGTGAGGGAAGAATGGAGCGTGAGATCGACAGGCGGATCGGTGCGGCATCCGCAGTAATGCGGGCATTGCATCGGTCTGTCGTGGTGAAAAAGGAGCTGAGCCGCAAGGCGAAGCTCTCAATTTACCAGTCGATCTATGTTCCTACCCTCACCTATGGTCATGAGCTATGGGTAGTGACCGAAAGAACGAGATCGCGAATACAAGCGGCTGAAATGAGTTTCCTCCACAAGGTGTCTGGGCTTTCCCTTAAAGATAGGGTGAGAAGCTCAGTCATCCGGGAGGGGCTCAGAGTAGAGCCGCTGCTCCTCCGCATCGAGAGGAGTCAGATGAGGTGGCTCGGGCATCTGATCAGGATGCCTCCTGGACGCCTCCCTGGTGAGGTGTTCTGGGCACGTCCAACCGGGAGGACGCCCCGGGGAAGACCCAGGACACGCTGGAGGGACTATGTCTCTCGACTGGCCTGGGAACGCCTTGGGATTCTCCCGGAAGAGCTAGAAGAAGTGGCCGGGGAGAGGGAAGTCTGGGCATCTCTGCTCAAGCTGCTGCCCCCGCGACCCGACCTCGGATAAGCGGGAGACAATGGATGGATGGATGGATGGATGGATGGATGAAAGACTAATGTGCAAAGAATAAAAGGTCATATATGGTACCAGATGATCAGTTCCAAGGGCTTCATCAGTGTTTGACCCATCCATCCATCCTCTTCCGCTTATCCGAGATCGGGTCGCGGGGGCAGCAGCTTGAGCAGAGTTGCCCAGACTTCCCTCTCCCTGGCCACTTCTGCTAGCTCTTCTGGGGGAATCCCGAGGCATTCCCAGGCCAGCCGAGAGACATAGCTGGACAGTTTAACATCTGTGGCAGAGCGAAGGGCACTCAGCAGGCTCCTATCAATTATGGAGAATCCACTGCATCCACTAAATAGTATCATCTCCAGACAGAAGAGCAGCTTCAGCGACAGACTGCTGTCACTGTCCTGCTCCACTGACAGATTGAGGAGATCGTTCCTCCCCCAAACTATGAGACTCTTCAATTCCACCCTAAACGTTAACATTTAACATTATACAAAGTTATTGTCTTTTTTTCTTTTTTTCACCTGGATTATTATCATTCTTTAATTTAATATTATTTATTGAATCAGTATGCTGCTGCTGAAAAATGTGAATTTCCCATTGGGATTAATAAAGTATCTATCTATCTATCTCTATCTATCTATCTATCTAGTCCCTCCAGTGTGTCCTGGGTCTTTCCCAGGGCCTCCTCCCGGTTAGTCGTGCCAGAACACCTCACCAGGGAGGCGTCCAAGAAGCATTCTGATCAGGTGCCCGAGCCACCTCATCTGACTCCTCTCGATGCAGAGGAACAGTGGCTCTACTCTGAGCTCCTCCCAGATGACCAAGCTTCTCATCTTATCTTTAAGGGAAAGCCCAGACACCCTACGGAGGAAACTCATTTCAGCCACTTGTATTCGCGATCTCGTTCTTTTGCTCACTACCCATAGCTCATGACCATAGGTGAGGGTAGGAACATAGATTGACTGGTAAATTGAGAGCTTTGCCTTACGGGCTCAGCTCCTTTTTCACCACGACAGACCGATGCAGAGCCCACATCAATGCGGACGCCACACCGATCTGCCCGTCGATCTACCGCTCCATTCTTCCCTCACTCGTGAACAAGACCCAGAGATACTTGAACTCCTCCACTTGAGGCAGGATCTCGCTCCCAACCCTGAGAGGGCACTCCACCCTTTTCTGGCTGAGGACCATAGTCTTGGATTTGGAGGTGCTGATTCCCATCCCAGCCACTTCACACTCGGCTGCGAACCGATCCAGAGAGAGCTGAAGATCACGGCCTGATGAAGCAAACATAACAACATCATCTGCAAAAAGCAGTGGCCCAATACTGAGCCCACCAAACCGGACCCCCTCAATGCCCTGGCTGTGCCTATAAATTCTGTCCATAAAAGTTATGAACAGAATCTGTGACAAAGGGCAGCCCTGGCAGAGTCCAACTCTCACTGGAAATGAGTTTAACTTACTACCGGCAATGCGGACCAAGCTCTGGCACCGTTTGTACAGGAACCGAACAACCCTTATCAGCTGGTCCGGTACCCCATACTCCTGGAGCACCCCCCACAGGATTCCCTGAGGGACACGGTCAAACGAGTTTTCCAAGTCCACAAAACACATGTAGACTGGTTGGGCAAATTCCCATGCACTCTCCAGGACCCTGCTAAAGGTGTAGAGCTGGTCCATTGTTCCGCGACAAAGACGAAAACCGAATCTCCTCAAAGCCGTCTGGAAGTCGTTCTCTATGGCCTCCCCAAACTCCTCCCACACCTGAGTTTTTGCCTCAGCAACCACTGAAACCGCATTCCACTTTGCTGGCCGGTACTATTAGCTGCCTCCAGAGTCCCACAGGACAAAAATGACCTGTAGGACTCCTTCTTCAGCTTGACGGCATCCCTCACCGCCAATGTCCACCAACGGGTTTGGGGACTGCTGCAACGACAGGCACCGACCACCTTACGGCCACAGCTCTGGTCAGCCACCTCAACAATAGAGGCACGGAACATGGTCCATTCGGACTCAATGTCCCCCACCTCCCTCGGTACGTGGTCAAAGTTCTGCCGGAGGTGGGAGTTGAAGCTACTTCTGACAGGGGACTCTGCTAGACGTTCCCAGCAGACCCTCACAATACGTTTGGGCCTACCAGGCCTGACCGGCATCCTCCCCCACCATCGAAGCCAACTCACCACCAAGTGGTGATCAGTTGACAGCTCCGCCCCTCTCTTTTTGTCCAAGTGTCCAAGACATGTGGTCGCAAGTCCGACGACATGACCACAAAGTCGATCGCTGAACTGAGGCCTAGGGTGTCCTGGTGCCAGTTGCACATATGGACACCCGAATGCCTGAACATGGTGTTTGTTATGGACAATCTGTGACAAGCACAGAAGTCCAATAACAAAACACCATTCGGATTCAGATCGGGGTGGTCCATTCCTCCCAATCATGCCCTTCCAGGTCTCACTATCATTGCCCACGTGAGCATTGAAGTCTCCCAGCAGAACGAGGGAGTCCCCAGCAGGTGCGTCCTCTAGTACCCCCTCCAGAGACTCCAAAAAGGATGGGCACTCCAGACTGCTGTTCGGCGCATACACACAGACAACATTTAGGACCTGCCTCCCCACCTGAAGACGGAGAGAGGCTACCCTCTCATCTACTGGGGTAAACCCCAACAAACAGGCTCCAAGTCGGGGGGCAATAAGTTTGCCCACACCCACTTGGCGCCTCTCACCGGGGGCAACTCCAGAGTGGTAGAGAGTCCAGCCCCTCTCAAGGAGATCGGTTCTAGAGTCCATGCTGTGCATCAAGGTGAGCCTGACTATATGTAACTGGAACCTCTCAACCTCACGCATTAGCTCAGGTGCCTTCCCCTTCAGAGAGGTGACGTTCCACATTCCAAGAGCCAGCTTCTGTAGCTGAGGATCGGACCACCAAGGTCCCCGCCTTCTGCCACTACCCGACTCACACTGCACCCAACCTCCTTGGCCCCTCCTACAGGTGGTGAACCCATGGGAAGGGGGACTCACGTTCCCTCTTTGGGCTGTGTCTGGCCGAACCCCATGGGTGCAGGCCCGGCCACCAGGCACTCGCCATCGAGTCCCACCTCCAGGAACGTTTGACCCAAAATAATAATTTTTCTTGGAGGACAAAAATGTTTAATTTGATGTGTTATGAATTCTTGATGTTAAGGTCCATTTAAATTGGTAGGATTTTGTCTTATTTAAATGTGTCTCTCAAAATCAGTAATCATGGGCACACATTTTTTTTGCCATGTTTGCGAATATTATAATACACCCAAATTTCTGATGTAATTAAAATCATAGAAACTAAAGTCTCAACTAATTTCTGTCCAGGACTAAAATATATCAAACCATTTTCTGTAAAGCACCCCATCTTTCCTTTTATGTGACTGCCCACCAATATGTCATTGCACATCACTACTTGCAACCCTGCCTTACAAACAGTAAACAATGGCAGTGCTGCTACAAAAAACAAAATGGCATCCCAGAAAGACGTATTTAAAAATTAACATCTTCAAAAATGTCCTAAATAAAAAAAATAGACTGGACCACTAAATTCTTTGACATTTTAAATCCCAATTGCCTCCATTATTTGTAGAGGACACATAAAAAAAAAAACAGTGTCCAGATAATGACGGTGATGAGATTTGAAATCAAGACAGGTGGTAGCAACAATGCCATTGTTGTCTATTAAATGTTGTTATTACTGCTATGCCATAACATTCCCAAACCTGCATTATTATTATTATTATTATTATTATTATTATTATTATTATTATTATTATTATTGTATGGTCTGTATAATTGATGGCTACAGACTCTGGATATTGTGTGACTGAAATATAAGTATGTGGCAAAGCAAACCTTTTTTGTTTCAGACTGCTTTCACAATTTGCTAAGAAAAGTTAAAATCAACCTAAAATTAAATTTGTGTTCATTACATACCCTTTTTAAAGATACATATTTTTTGCTCATATGTGCTAGTTACACTAAAAATAACCATTAAAACAGTTAAATAATAAAGACAGTTCAAGAAGTTAAAAATGAAACTACATGGTGATCAGCATGTATAAATATTTTGTTCTTGTCCTGTTGTTCTTGATTTAAGAAGAGAAAGGTGTGTCAAGGCTGTTTTAGCCAAGTGAAGTTAATGTAGTCAGCAAGCATGCAGAACAGAAAACACATTTCTGAAATATAATGGAAGACCCAAACTAAACAGTTTAAAATATTAATACAGCAAAAAAAATGCTTTGAGTTCTAGGGATGGACAAAAAGTATAGCATGCATGAAGTAATGAAATGCACAAGAAGAAAGCAAGTGAAATATTAATGCTCAAAGTAAATTAACATTACAAAGAAAATGTTTTTATTTAATTTTTGTCTGGACATATGTGCTTCTAGAAAGAAGCAAGTGCAAATCGCAAAATAAAATCAATTCATTACAAAGTGATATAGCCAAAATAGAGGGGAATTGTAACATTTTAAACTAGAAAGGCTCTGTTTATTTTTGTTGATCTCTAAACATGCTAAGCACACACCATTTTTGATATATGATAGGCAGCAAACCAGCATGCCTTTTTTTCTTTTTCTCTACCCTCAGCATTCCCTTGTTACGCAATGAATCAGCTTGTTAAGGTGGGTGTCAATGAAAGCCTCCATATGTCAAACTGTGATCTTAGCGCATCTGCCTAGCTAGTAGCAGAAACATCTCACATTTTTTAATTACTCCTTTGCACAGAAGAAAAGGAGATGTATTGTATCTACAGCATTATGGCGGCCACCGTTTTATTAAACAATGTTGCTATTATAAGTACAGTATATACAAATAAGACACATATATTTTATATTATATATATATATATATATATATATATATATATATATATATATATATATATATATATATATATTTATATATCCATCTATGCATTATCCACCACTTATCCAAGGTCGGGTTGCGGGGGCAGCAGCCTATGCAGGGAAGCCCAGACCTCTCTCTCCCCGGCCACCTCCTCCAGCTCCTCTGGGAGGACCCCAAGGCGTTCCCAGGCCAGCCGGGAGATAAAATCCCTCCAGTGTGTCCTGGGTCTGCCCCGTGGCCTTCTCCCAGTGGGACATGCCTGGAACACCCCCCCAGGGAGGCGTCCAGGAGGCATCCTGACCAAATGCCCGAACCACCTCAACTAACTCCTCTCAATGTGGAGGAGCAGCGACTCTACTCTGAGTCTCTCCTGAATAACTGAACTCCTCACCCTATCTCTAAGAGAAAGTCCAGCCACCCTGTGGAGAAAACTCATTTCGGCCACTTGTATCCGCGACCTTGCTCTTTCGGTCATTACCCAAAGCTCGTGGCCATAGGTGAGGGTAGGAACGTAGATCGACTGGTAAATTGATAGCCTCACCTTTTGGCTCAGCTCTCTCTTCACCACGACAGACTGTTGCAGAGCCCGCATTACTGCGGATGCCGCACCGATCCGTTTGTCGACCTCCCGCTCCATTCTTCCCTCACTCGTGAACAAGACCCCGAGATACTTGAACTCCTCCACTTGAGGCAATAATGTGTTTCCAACCCAAAGAGAGCATTCCACCCTTTTCCGGCTGAGAACCATGGCCTCGGATTTAGAGGTGCTGACTCTCATCCCCGTCGCTTCACACTCGGATGCGAACCGCTCCAGTGAGAGCTGGAGGTCACTGTGCGATGAAGTCAACATAAAACTTATGAACAGAATTGGTGACAAAGGACATCCCTAGCAGAGTCCAACCTCAACAGGAAATGAGTGCGACTTATTACCGGCAATGCGGACCAAGCTCCTGCTCCTCCTGTATAGGGTCTGAATGGCTCATAACAACGATTACATTGTGGATTCTCCAAATCCACAAAACACATGTGGACTGGTTGGACAAACTCCCATGCCCCCTCCAGGATACTGGCCAGGGTGTAGAGCTGGTCCAGTGTTCCACGGCCAGGGCGGAATCCGCATTGCTCCTCTTGAATCCGAGATTCGACCATCGACCAAACTCTCTTCTCCAGCACCCCTGAATAGACCTTACTGGGGAGGCTGAGTTGTGTGATCCCTCTATAGTTGGAGCACATCCTCCGGTCACCCCTTTTAAAAAGGGGGACCACCACCCCTGTTTGCCAATCCAGAGGCACTGCCCCTGACGTCCATGCAATGTTGCAAAGACGTGTCAACTAGGACAGCCCCACAACATCCAGAGCATTGAAGAACCCAGGGTGAACCTCGTCCACCCCAGGGGCCCCGCCACCTTGGAGCTTTTTAACTACCTCAGCAACCTCGGCCCCCTTGGAGTCCTCCAGCTCTGCCTCCTCTAAGGAAGACATGCTGGTGGGATTGAGAAGATCCTCGAAGTATTCCTTCCACCGGTCAATAACATCTGCAGTTGAAGTCAGCAGTGCCCCATCTCCACTGTACACAGTGTTGGTTGAGCATCACTTTCCCCTCCTGAGACGCCTGACGGTTTACTAGAACCTTCTCGGTGCCGACCAAAAGTTGTTTTCCATGGCTTTCCCAAACTCCTCCCATGCCCGGGTTTTTGCCTCAGCAACAGCCGATGCCACCACACTCTTGGCCTGCCGGTACCCCTCAGCTGCCTCTGGAGTCCAACTGGTCAACCAGACCCGGTAGGACTCTTTCTTCAACTTGACGGCCTCACAAACCTTAGGTGTCCACCACTGGGTTTGTAGAATGCCGGCACGAGAGGCACCAACAACCTTGTGGCCACAGCTCCATTCTGCTGCTTTGACAATGGAGGCTCGGAACATGGCCCATTCAGTCTCAATGTCCTTCGCCTCCCTCAGAATAAGGTTGAAGTTCTGCCAGAGGTGGCAGTTAAAGATATTATATATATATATTAAATAGGATAAAACCAAAACAAACTAAAGGCAATGTGGCCAAAGCCATACTGAGATATCATCAAGATCTGACAAGTTTACATCTGATTAAGAGGTCCAACTCACTCAGTTGTGGGTTTTTCATTGAAGGGCCACTTTCTGTGGCCTATCGCTTTATATGCTTGTGATTCCCTGATGTCCTCTGCTATGGGCATCACTTCGTGTTGGGACATCTAGTAGTTCATAACTGAGGATATGCTAAAGGAAGTAAGGACACACAACCAGAAATTAATGTGCGAAAAAGTTCAAATGTGCATGTTTATTTAATAACTAGTGCCAATTTACAAAAAAGAGGTAAGACATAATCTTCTCTTAAAACAGAGTCATCCACAGAGCAATAAATAAGCTTCCATCTTCTTCTTCCGCTTCCTCTTTGATTGCTCCATCCACTTCATCATCACATCTTCCCCTTGACATCATCCCATCTCCTCTGCTTTCCATTAACAGATCTGAATGCACTCCTGAACTCTGAATCCTGAGCTTGCAGTCTCTCTGCCACCTGTATGTTAGTATTTGCAGAGAACTCTCCCCAGTCCGCCATCTCCCTTGCTTCTAGCTGCAGCAAAGAAGGTTTGTTCCTGCCCTCGCAGAAAGCACACCAACCCAAAGGAGATACCTTTCAGTTCCTTTCTTTCTCTCCCTCCTTCTTATCTTGTTTCTCTATCCTCTCCCGATCTCTGTTCCAATTCACAATCTTCCCAGTTCTTTTTGTTCCTCCCCCAGCACTTACTCCTTACTCTTCATATACTCACACACATTAACTTCCAACTGCTGCTGCAGCTGAAGGCCTTCAATTAACCCCTGAATATGAACATGTAATTCTCCCATTGTCTCAGGTCAGGTTAATATGCAAAGTAAGCAGTAAAATCATTTAAAAGCAATAAAATCTTTACACTATATCACAACATGTAACAATACTGAGTACTGTGGAAAGGCTAGAACATCCCTGCCCTCCTTTGCAGATTTCTTCTTTCTGGTGTGAGGGGAAAGTGACGCTAGTCAACTTCTGGGTGATCTTCAAGTCGTAGGAGAACAGTTGAGGAAATGCCTCCTCATGGTGTTGAGTGGAATCACTTATCTTGGTAGAGCTCTGAAGGTGTCTCCAAAGTGCTAGGTCTGACAATATACTGTACATATGTGTACTAGCTGATCTACCCATGTAAGTTATCAACATAGACCTTAGCGTTAATGTATGCAGCACAGCTCTATCTATTGGAATCACAAATGCAATGCAATTTAATTACTAAAATGCTTGTCATGCACCATCTGTTGGAATGACATAGACACAGCAAGCAGATTATCCTTTTATTAAGGTGGATGTATATCAGCCATCATGACACAGATACACTACGATTCAACCAACTGCCAGAGGCTTTTCTGAGAAACAACTGGTGATAACTGGTGATGTCTGTTTTGTGGATCAAGCTTTTTGTCTATCTATCTCTTTATACATTATATAGTGCGAAAGTATTCATGCATGTCTATAAATAATATGCTATACGTACATGTTTGCATGTGTTCATGATTTTTATGTTTTTGTTTTGTTTTGTTTTGTTTTGTGTGTGTGTGGTTCTTTTTAGCAAAGTCTTCCATATCATTAGAAGTACAATGCTTTCCACGTGCCATCTAGTATTCTAACAATTCCCAAGCTTAGCTCTGAGAATTATTTGGCACAGGCCACACAGCAGTCACAACAAGACTCCTTCTTTCCCTTTATTTCCTTGCTGCAGGGACTGTGCATAGTGAGAGGAAAATAAATTGTTGAATCTCATTAAAGAAAGGAACTGAGCATAACGTCTGAATGCGGCAGTTTTGGCTATTACTCTTATTCTGCTGATTTGCAGCCGGCACACAAGTGGTAGAAAGCATGGCTGGTTACCCCAGATGCTTTTGTCTGCTCTGTCTGGAGAGTAGCTCTGTTCCCTAACCCTTACTGCAGGGCTGAGGCTTAAAATCCTCAGCAGCATGTTTCCAGAGTCTGACATCGACTCTAATGACCTTGTTATTTTAGATACGTGTTTTGTAGGCCTGTGCGTGTCATTTTGTTCTAAGGGCTTTCTATAAAATGAGTAAGCAGAATGTATTTGTTCAGGGCTTTGCAGATTTCTCCTTTCTGGTGACAGCAATTCAGACTTCTGCTTTATCTTTCAAATGATATATGCACAAATTGCTTATAGCAATGAGTTTAAATGAAATGTTTCATAGTAAATGCTCCATATCTTTAGAAATGTATTCATGTGCGTGTGTGTGCTAGTGCAAGTGTGCTCATGAGTCTGCATTTCAATGCCCTCATTTCCGAAGAAGTTTCCAGCTAACAGATTTACACCCAGTTTTAAAAGAGGCATTGAAACACCCAGCAACATATTACTCCATGTCAGTCATTTGACCAACATCAATCAAGGGAAATGCTTGCTTGTACCTTTATAGCCAAAAGGCAATTTATTTGTTTGTATTTAAATTTCTTGAAAAGCTAATGGCTAAATTGCTTTTTAGGAGCTACTGTATATAAGCAATTACCTTGGTATATATTTAAAACATCTAATTACATTTAAATGGAAAACAATCTATAAAAACCCTGAGCTATTATTCAATTGCAATTTTATTCCTTTAATTCAATTTGATTTCTCAATAGAATTTATTTTTATAAGGAACACTTCCACTTACATTATAGTTAGACTGATTAATCTAAATCCCAAGCAACTAAAACACAAAACACAATGCCCAAACACCAAAAAAGAAATACCATCCAATATACAGTATACAAAGAAATGCACTCATCTGTTTTGTTTTCATTCCAGTAAATGTTTCTTGGTGTTGAAAGGTTTTTTTCTTTCATTAGTCCAGGATCACCCTTGTCCTAACTCAGATACACTTCCATAGCACAGACCATAATGAAGACTACTGCAGAATTCCATAAAAGTGTGACAAAGTGTCCATATTTGTTGAAAACATTACTCATGTGTCAAAACAGGAAACTGAAAATGAAAAGAAACAGGGAAAGGCCAAAAACAAATGACATAAATGGTTACAAATAAATATAAGTAGCCTCCGTGGAGGCAACCCTTCTAAGCATTCACTATGGAAAAATTAAGTCTTCAGCCTTTAATTCAATTCTCTGACTACAGGGGCCGCTTGAGTAATGGCAGGTAGAGCACTGCAGACTTTAGAGGAGGCTCTGCCTCCTACACTAGTTTTATTTTATTTCCTTGGTTTTTAAGCCCTTCAGTAAGGGTGGTATTATGTTCTGTAAAGTAACTCAGTGGTGGGGGGGGTTAACATATATAATCTGGCATGTGAGAAGGAAAGATTGAAAAATTGGCTCCTAACTTACCTGGAAACCAGTTAGGTGATTTAAGAAATGGAGCTTTTCTTAATTCTAGTTAAGATTCTTGCTTCCATGTTTTGAATCAACTATTGAGAAGTAAGTGAATGGTTTAAACAGTCTAACAATAAAACAGATGGTGATTTTAAAAACTAGAAAGTATCAAGGCCTTGGCATCAACCTTGTGAGCAACCAATAATTCTGAAACCAGGTATGTGTTTCACCCCTTGTCTTCTTATATATTATGCTACTGTGGCTGTCCGTTTGTCTGTCCAGGATTTTAAACCACCTGTAGCGCGCAAACTGTTTGAACTATTGAACTGAAAGTTGGTACACATATACTATGTGACATCTACTATCCACTTTAGGGGTGATGATTGACCTCCAAGGTTATCCCTCTTTATTTTTTATTTTATTTTATTATAGAATTAACTCTTGACAGCGGCCAGCAGGGCGGCCTTGCAGCACATGCGTACGGGTGTTGTTCTCATCCCTACCACCTTCGCTGTCACTTCCCCTACTTCTTCATATCTTAAATCATTCTTGAGGCAGATTGAAGACTTAAGTGCCAGCTTAAGTGAAAAATTAAGGAAAACGTACTAAGTAATAGCAACACAAACACTGACTTAATCAGTTTTAACGTGAAAAGATGGCAGACGAAAGAAGAGAAGAAGTGGGCCGATAGGGTGAAGAAAAGAAGAGCTGCTGAGGAAGCAGCAAGCACATCAACCTCTGAACAAATGAATGGTAAACGTATAGAGAAAGAGTATGATGAAGTCAAGTGTATTCACTGCACATTATCGTGCAGTGCGCCATTACTGGTAAGCCTATAATTAAAGTAAATTATAGTGCATTATAAATTATACCTTAACATTAGGGAAAAATTAATGTTTGTGATGGGCACATTTATGCAAGGTACAAATTGTTACGTGTACTGACTGCACAGGGTTAGGGTTAGGGTTAGTCATGTTGAATAAAAATTAAATTAAAGATGAAAAAAATATATCAAGACAAAGTCAAAATTGGAAAGACAAGATTTAGTAGACACAGCAGGAAGTAAGACAGGAATTGTTTGCACAGAAACACAGGAGGTTGTAGATACAGGAACTTTATTCAAACACTGCAAACTAACATATGTCTCTTTTTCAAAAGTTTAAACGTGCTCCTTGACAAGACAGAGATGACGGTTCTGTCTCACAATTAAAAGAATGCAAACATATCTTCCTCTTCAAAGGAGTGTGCGTCAGGAGCACGGAAGGTCAGAGAGAGAGAGAGAGAAAAGCAAACAATCAAAAAACTGACAGGTGCTGTTCAGACATTTAAGTATGCAAAGTATCGTGTGGATCGTGCGATAGTTTCTCCCAGCAAGCAAGGGAGAAATGTGAAGATAGTCTATCAGCGTTTTTTAACCTGTAGTGGTGTGATCAGCCCCCAAGCTCATACCATGGAAGACAAACACAGTAAGAACTATTAACTATCAGTGACCAAAACCAAAACGAAGCATCAGTAACAAAATCATAGAACAAAGAGAACAGTCAAACAGTGGATGTTCAAAATGGCAACAATTTATATTACCGTGTCAATTGCAACACAAGTCACAATGTCCAGAGGTTTACCCCCAGCAAACTAAAGGATATGGCATCTTGATAACCTTAAAACTAAAGACATTAATAATTTTAATCTTTTGAAAAAGGCTTCCTAAATGAACTTTTAACATGCCAAAATGTTCTCCAGGTTAAAAAATGTAACAGTGAAGCTTTCTTTTTGTGAAGATAAAATATATTTTCTTCAGAAAAATGAGTTGTCGTCTAACTGCCCATGAACTTGTCTCTAACTACTGTTGGTTAAAAATAACAACACCCACAACTAAAACAGATGGTGCAGTGACAGAATTATTTCATTTTTAACAATGGAATCTCCACCATTTTTTGAGGGCCAGGAGAGGCTATAAAAATTTTAAATAAATATGCAGTTGCTGAACACAGTTCGAATCAGCAATAAACACAGAGACAAATTTTGTATAACAGAAGACAAGAAACTTTACCAACAGACAACAAATTAATTACTATAAAATAAAAAATAATAACAAAAACAACAACACTGTTGTGAATAGCTAGAAGGCCGAGGTACTCAGAGTAGAAAAAAAACTTTATGAAGTGATGAATAATAGAAGAGGTAAGATGCTATTTGGGACAGAGAAACATGCAGTCAGGGGATAGACTGAGGTTTAAAAACCAAAGGTGATGAACTAAACTTAAGAGATCAAAGCAGGAGCACAAAATAGGACTAACATTTGATATCAAAACAGATTTGAAACCAGAAATCCTAAGACTATGTTGGGTTTCTTTCTCCTAACTTATGTTAATACAAATATTTTTTTTTCTTTCAGAATTTATCTTACACTGGGATAACTAGACGCGAGTGACCATCTTAAATAGGTAAGGAGTGATGGCTCAAAAAACCATGCCACATCACCGGCAAAGGACATGGCAACCATAGGGCAATATCACTGTGGAAATGACATGGCTGGGTGGGTCAAGGAAATATCCAGGGAGATATTTCAGACATACCCTGAAAGATCCACGGAAGACCAACTCAGAACCATCCTTTTAGGTTAGATGGCGGAAGTGAGATCTTTCAAATGAAAACTGGAAGGGCAGAAATTAGTTCACTCCACTCCAACCCACTTCACTGTACCAATTGTGGGATCAAGCCCATAAACTGCTAAACAACAACCAAGCTATTCTTTTTAAAAATTCCTTTTATTTAGTCTGTGCTTACTCTTTGTGAAGCTGAATACAAACGTTTTTTGTTCCTTCCAAGAATACCAATATGTTAACTTGTCTGTCAAACTGCTTAAATTTAGCACAATGAACACAACAGAAGTGTAATGATTATTCTCACTCTGTTGTACACTTATGATTTTAGCATATGCCACTATCCAGCCTCATAATAATTCACCAATTTATATGCTTTATACGCTTCTCAATTAGTTTCTTTCTTTTGGCTGATGAGGCCAGTTTTAGATCCATCGGCCTTGTCACAGGCTGGTCATGATAAATGGAGGCATTATTAATGTGCAAAATGGTGAATTAAATTTTCTGTTTGTGCTCCTCTGTTTTAAAGTGACATTCCCATTGTCCCCTCCTCTGACTACTGTGATCCAGAGTGAGCTTCCCCTAAGTGGTTATGTCAAAATTGACTGACACAGTGAAGGTGAAGGTACATGATTGTAGCATCAGTGGCTATAATATCTGTTTGCAAGAAGACATTGATGTCGGTAGGGATTATCTCCCATTAGAGGCTTTGTGCTTTAGGTGCTATGAGTAGCCTCCTACTCATCGACCAGTTTTTACCTCTGGAAACACCCACATAGTAATAATCACTTTAGTTTCAGTTCAGACATGAAAATCTCCAAAAAATGAGGGTTAATGCTTTAGTTTCGATATCCATTATAAGTGGCTATTAACAATCTACATGCTATCTGCATGTTATAAAACATATAAGCCTTTTTAACATGATATAAAACCCAAAAAAGTATAGCAACATATTTGAAGTCTTATTATTTTTTAATGCCATTATATTATTGTTAATAGCATAGTTAATAAAATGCCTGTAGACTGTTAACATCTGGCATATAATGCACAGCTAAACTAAAGTGAGACCAAGTCAAGTCAAATTGGGGAGCATGCAGTGGTACTTTGCCGCACCCAGCACATGACAAAACAACTCAGGATCCCGGTTGGCAACCCCCCAGGCAGACACGTGGTCCAGTCCCACCCTCCAGAAATGACCCTCTATCTGCCATAGCCAGGTGTTACGTGGGCGACCACTTGGCCTGGTCCAGCCACTTGGGTCTCCAACAATGAGGATCCTATGAGCTGGATCACCCTTGGGGAAACGCGCCACATGGCCATAGTGCCGTAACTGACGCTCCCTCACAATACAGGCAATGTGCCTCATTCGGGACTCCGTGAGCAACCGCTCATTCGACACAAAGTCAAACCAGCGGTACCCAAGGATTTTTCCGGAGAGACACAGTACCAAAGGAGTCCAGTCTTCGTCTCAGGTCACTGCATAGCGTCCATGTCTCATAACCTTATAGCAAGACAGGAAACACCAGGACTCTAAAGACTTGGGCCTTCATCCTTTTGCACAGATATCAGGAGCATCACACACCCCTTTCCAGTGACCTCATGACCCCCCAGTGCTCTCCCAATCCATCTACTGACATCATAGGAAGAGTCACTAGAGACATGAATGTCACTGCCAAGGTAAGTAAACCTCTCGACAAGGTTGACACTCACAAACAGACACACTGCTGATGGCTGGCCCAAGAGGTCATTAAAGGCCTGGACCAAAAATATAAAAATGAATATACTTTTAAATATGTATTTTTTACATTAAACTTCACAGAGACAGCATCCTGCATATTACCTTTCCAAAATACAAATTTAGATTGTTAAAGTAAAGCCAGGGGGAAAACGTTTTCAGTGTTTTAGACTGCCTTAGAAAAAAAGCTTTACATAATATCAGATCATCATAAAATGTTAAACACTAAAGTTAAAGTTTGAAAAGAATGTTTCTCTTTTGAAAATAAGACATGTGATCTGTTACTTCAATCAGTCAAAACCACAGCAAAAAAAAGTTTTTGTACTTGCCCACCGAAGGCAGAATTCTTAAAGTAATAGTTTATTTTCTAACTGCATATAGTAAGTGTAATGTATGTGCTACATCCAGACACCCACACATTGTCTTTTCTTTTCTTTTCTTTTTTTAAAATCAGTAAACGCACTGATAATTCATTAGTAATCCAAAAGCTTTTAATTAATCTGGAGGTCTACATATTGTTTGCACACATTTTCTATAGACTCCCACATTAAGGTCTCCAAAAGGCAGTATGACCTTTTCTTGATTATGCTTTGCAGACATAAATTGCAGTCTGATATCAAAGATCAGAATATTCAAAACTGAAGCCAAAACATGCAATATGCTAGGGTAAAAAAACATTATATTCAAATGAAAGGATTAATAGAGAAAGGTTGCCAGATAAAATTGCTTGCTTAATATTAATATTATATGGAAGCTACTTCAGGCCAAAAGATGAAAGGCTAAAATAATATTGAATAATACAAATCAATGGATTTTTAATAAAAAAATAATCAAACACTATCAAATTATATCAAACCAACTGCAATTACATACAGTGCAACAGTAGAGGAACTACGAAAAGAAAATCCGAATACATCTCTCCAGTTTTGATGTCACTACACTGGTTACCTGTGCCATTTAGAATTGACTTTAAAATTCTGCTTATGGTTTACAAAGCCTTGAATAATCTGCTCCATCCTATATTTCGGAATGACTTTCACCTTACACTCCAAATTGTAACCTTAGATCTTCAAATGAGTGTCTGCTTATAATTCCAAGAGCTAAACTTAAAAGAAGTGGTGAGGCGGCCTTCTGCTGTTATGCACCTAAAATCTGGAATAGCTTACCGATAGAAATTCGCCAGGTGAATACAGTGGAGCACTTTATAAAAAACTGCTAAAAACTCATTATTTAACCATAGCTTTCTCATAGCTTCATTTTAGTTTAACCCTGTTATTCTGTATATGCATTTAATTATCTTTTCTTTTTGTGGCTCTGAAACCTGTACTAACCCCTACTTTCTCTTCTGTTCTTTTTCTGGTTTTCTGTGGTGATGATCTGCGGCACCACCACCTGATCAAAGCATCATGCAGTCCCTACATTGATGGACTGGAGGTCCACATGACCATCATTATCAAATTCTTCCATGTAAAGCTTGTAAACCATGAGGACTGATTGAGATCATTTATGTTAGTTAGAATGCCTAAAGGGGGCTAGGAGGTCTTGTGGCCTGGAACCCCTGAAGATTTTTTTTTTCTCCAGCCCACTGGAGTTTTTTTTTTTTATTTTGTTTTTTCTGTCCTCCCTGGCCATCGGACCTTACTTTATTCTTTGTTAATTAGTATTGCTTAATTTTATTTTTATATTTTGTCTTTTTTTTTCTCTTTCTTCATCCTGTAAAGCACTTTGAGCTACATCATTTATATGAAAATGTGCTATATAAATAAATGTTGTTGTTGTTATAGTTGTAGAGAATCAGCACAGAAAAAGGAGTCTGTCTGTGACCCTGTGTAATGTAAAAGAAAAAAATAGTTGATCATTTTACAGAGGTGATAGAAACATCTTTTCAGACACAAGTCCAACAAAGAACTGTGAAAATATGGTCAAACTCCTGGTCAGTTGGGTTCCAGGCAGGAACAGGCAGGTCCAGGAGGGTGGACAGCGGAAGTGACATCTGCAGTGGAATGGCCGTCAGTCTTCCATTTTGCTGAGGTAGGAAGAGAGAAGGTATTAGAACACAGCGCTAGCCTCTGATTTGGCGGGTGATTACCATCACCAAAGCCCTTAAGCTGCCTCCCAAGCACCCACATGTGACAACATTTTCAAACTGAATAGGAGCCAGGTGATTATCAAAGAATTTATGTTTACATTGAATACTACAAGTTCACAAACTTCCAAACTCCACTTTAAAAAATATACATAAGTGAAAATTATTTCACTTGAGTACAAGGGCTTCTATCAGTAATATTACTTGAGCACGAAGGCTTCCAACGTTCAAAAAAGAAAGGTCTGGTGCTCTCCAAATAGGAGCAAGATCCTTTTTAAGTAAAACTGCTGACATTTTGCCTTAGGAGTGTTCTAGAATCTTTTACTACTGGTAAGGTTTTATGTTATTATATCGAATGTATGTCTTAATAAGATGGCAGCCATTTATTTATCTTTAGATCCAAGGTTTGTCTTGCCCTGATGAAGAAGTCTCATCAGCCTGAAGTATATGAATGAATATTCATTGACAGAAGTTACAACCATGGCTACTATGGCTACGTTGACCCTTTTGTTATTAAACATCATGAAACTAAGAATTATTTACCTGACCTGTCTATATTTTGAAAAACGTTTAGATTGTTAAAAGCCTTTGTGCTCAACTTAAATAATTTTGGATGTCTTTGTGCTTAAGCATTAAAAAAAAAAAATCAAAAATGGTGGTTGAGCAAATATGAATGTGTAGTACTCAATGTGAGCATACATTCTTTGATAAATGCCCTGGCTGGTTGTTTAGTTTAAATCTGATAAAAAAAAATGTCAATAAGCATCATATCTCTTGAAACAACATCAAAGAGATCCCATGTTTGAAATTTACTTATTGATTTTGGTAATTGAAGTAAACACCAATTGGTTCATCAAGCAAAATTTAACAATTTCTTGTTAAATTTGAGGTACACTTAAACTGGTTTTTTTTTTGCATTGAAAAATACATTGAAGAAAAACATTATGGAAGTGTTCCTAATACTATGGCATAATACTAACCAAGTACAGTACTCAGCATTGAGGTTCAGCATTTTTTTGTTGTTAAACAGAGTTCATTTCAAAAGTGCCACTTAACTGATGAGACACGGGCAGCTGTTATTTTGCAGTGATGAATGGATGCTCATGCCGCTGATTTAACCATGAGGATGACCATGAAAACAAGAACTGCTGTTTTTAATGACCTTAAAAATATATGGAACAAAACATTCTGCATTCTCTCAAAAGAGAAATTGATTAACTTTTTCTGTTGCTGTTTCTGGATTTGAAATTGTTGAAATCAAATTAACATGTTTTGCCTGTGGGCTTTTATTGAACAACTCTGATACTGAATGCTTTATTTTGTAAAATCATGTCCATCATACACATTTTTTGTACTGTAACTCTTACCTTTTATAAACAAAAACTCAAACTTTTTACATGGTGCTTTTTTCACAAAACACTACAAAAGACAAATTGTAAAGCAGCCACAAACAGCTATTAAACTACATAAGCAATTTGAATGACATAACAGAACATTATAAAAACTGCTTACTCAAACTGAGGGCCATGGACCAGAGTGTAAAGCCTAGACAGGAGACAATCCAGGATGGGCAACAATCAATTTTAAAACCAAAGGAATTAAAAGAAAGTTCACTGCAACTTTATTCCAGGACAAAGTAACACTTCATACAAATTTCAGTCACTTAAACTCATCTGCCCCATTGCACTAAAAGTCAATTTGATGAGTTCAGAGAACAAATGTACGGATGGATAAAATTATATAACGTATATAACGTATTAATGAACCAATAAATAGTCTTTATCTAATTCATTTGTTGTTTCTATTTTACTAGATCACTGCTTTTGTTGCTATCAATTTTTGAAATTATTCCAAATAAAACTAAATTAAAATTATGAGCTCCAGTTGTATACACTCTGTGTTAAGAGACCTCTAACATGCACACCCATACTGCTCTTTATATCATCATCTCATAACAATACAGCACTAAGTGTGACACTGTCTCAGTATATTGTAGTTCCCTTCCCATCTGGGTTTGCACTTTCTGTCCACATAGAGTTATTAACCTGTTGGGCATAAGGTGAGTTACAATCTACAGTATTTTCGGGTGCCAATATGTTATGGGCTCTGGTAATTTCCAGTCTACACCCTCCCCTCAGAACCTCTTACCTGCCCAAATCTACTAGAAATGCTCCTCGGAGGATGTTTGGGTGGGAACTGTAAATACTTTTTCTTTAAGCAAACATCAGATGCATGGCCTGTTCTAGACTGATGTAAGATTGCAATTTCATATTTACTCAATTGTGAAATCCAGCATTGTTAATTATCATACCTTCATTATCTGAACCTGCTTTTTCCACTACCTTAGAAAAACAACTTTGGGCTGGATGTCAGGCTATTGCAGTGCACACTGAAACAAACTCCGTTAACACCTAGCCAATTTAAAGTCACTGGTTAGCATAACATTCATGTTTTAGAACATGGGATGAGAGCAGAATTTCCAGTGAGAGAAACTGATGGAAATAGGGCTAACATGCAAACATCATACAGATATTAATGAGCTGAAACTTAAACCATGGGTCTCTCAATCTGTGAGATGATTGTTCAGTCATGTGAACACTGTGAAATTCTCAAAAACAGAAATAAGAGTGATTAATTAATTTACTTCACAAATTTATATGTTGGCAGTCTTTGTTAGGGCACAGGTTGTAATGATTTGGTACCGCTGCCCCGTGAGAACAACTAAACTCGGGGCCCCTGCATGATCATAACATTTCTAGGGAAAATCAGTTTATTATCAAAAGCTTTTGAGGTAACGTGACTAATGCTCGTCCTTATATATGACCCACTCACCACACACCCCAGATCGTCATTACATAGCAAGCATTAAAGCAATGAAAGGAAAAAAAAGAAAAAGGTATATTTACATATTAACAGACAAGACAGTTTATGTAATTCCCCCCCAAAAAAACAAGTACATAACAAGAATCAAAAACAAATTTTCACAGATTAGGGTACCTGAGATGTTTTCGCCTGAGATAACCTGGTTTCCCCAAATTGGATCACTGTCCTTACAGTTCATGAGCATGGTGAAATGCTGGAAGCCCCATGGAGTATGCCATCAGCCGATGCCAATAACAAAAATGTTCCGTCCTACCAGTCTCAAAGGTTGATTGCTCTGGTGAAACCAAAAAAAAGTTTGTCTTCAGAGACGCGTCTCCCTTGTATCCCCGAGTAAAATAAAACCTTCTTCCAGCAGGTGGCACACAGGTGGATTTTTGCCGCTAACTCGCTGCTTCTCCTTACTCCACCGCCCGAGGTCTCTTTCTCTCTCCCTTCTTTTCTGGTTAAATTGTCTTCAGCCCCAACCATCCTGTCTGCACTGTGTCTTCCCATTGTAGATGTATTTCCCCATTTTTGGGGAACCCTCAGCAGGCCATTTCCTGATGTACACCCTAAGGTGATGCAAACTGACTATGGGACAATAGTACATGTGGCACCCGCTACTGGTTCAGTGGATTAATGGGTGGATACATGAAAGGATGAATGAAGACATGAAACATGCCTTGTTACGTGATGTATTTTAATGCTAGAAGTATCCATTCAAATGTGGAGAAATGGTAGCAATGAAGGGATAAACTTGGTCAGTAACAATTTTCAGATGTGTTTTACCATTCAGATGTTCTTCAGTTTGTATCAGGGTCCCTAATGTGTGCAAAGGAAACATCAGCGTCACCATCTCACTGACACCAAAGAGGATGGTCCCATGGACTCATGCTCTGGTGTCAAACTGTGATTCTCCTGTCAGCATGATGTAAAAGGAACCTGGATTTGTCTGACCAAACAACAAACATTTTTCTACTTTTCAGTGGTACAGTTTTAATGCATCTATGCCCACTGGAGACACGTCCTCTTGATTTTCACTGACAACCTTGACACTACTCGACACTATAGTAGCCCAATATGAGAAAAAGCTTGATAAGTTCTAATATGACATTCTGCCCACCATTCTTGACTTCAGACATGATTTACCGTGTTGTGAATCATATCTTTGTTTGTACAATTCTCAACAGTAACCTCTGAGGCACAAGCAGTTTCCATCCACAAGATCATTTGTCTTTGGTAGTTTTCGATTTTTATACCATTTTCTATAAACTCTTGATTTTGTTGTGCATTAATCATGACGACAGATATTTGGGAGATGTTAGAACTGACACGCTTAGCACCAACTATCGTGCCAGATACAAAGTCACTAAGGTCACTAGTTTTACCCATTCCAGCATTTAGTTGAAAACTAGCTAATAATCTGATTTTTACAGCACAATGCTATCATGTGATGTTTGATGTATGTGAAGGTGGGAATATAGAAAAACATTTTACTAAAACTTGGACATTAGATAAAACATGAAGCATTATTCAAGCTTTGATACTGAGAAGAACAAGAGGATAGAAAAGAGATAAAATTCATGAACATTTACAAGCTGCTTTTATATAGCAGCACTCAGTAGAATTTTACAAAGTAACAAATCTATATTACTAAACGACAGTTTAATTTATGCACGGACGGCGGACGCACCAACGCACATGTGCATTGCGCCTCGGACGTCAGACGCACCGACGCGCATGCGCACTGCGCCTCAGCGCCCCAGAGTCAAACCCAGCGGCTTCCCAGGGTCAGTAGGTGGCGCCCAAACAACACATATTTGAATCACATAACGGTAATTCAGTATTAAAAGTAAGTTGGATTATGATTCCTAACAGTAAACGACTTCTACCTAACGACACAGCCACAGAACAACAAAGACGAGACCGCGCGCTCCAGAGTCAAACCCAGCGGCTTCCCACGGTCAGTAAGTGGTTCCCAAACAACACATATTTGAATCACATAACAGTAATTCAGTATTAAAAGTAAGTTGGATTATGATTCCTAACAGTAAACGACTTCTACCTAACGACACAACCACAGACGACCGCCCACACCACCGCATTTTCCACCTTCGTTTAGTACTGTAGCCCTCCATGCCCGGATCCGCCGCCATGGTCACTTCAGCACGCGAATCTGCCGCCGTCAGCAAACGACTTCTAGCTGACGACACAGCCATAGAAAAACAAAAAAGACACTGCATGGATAAAAACAATAAACGAAGGCGCCTACAACGCGTTTCTGAAACACCAGAACAAGATGAGTCACAGCTCCAAAAGAAACCGCTTAGGTACAAATATGTTTATTTAATTAAATGACAAATGTCCCAGAACGCACCCACCCTCCATGATATTGCATCTTTCCACATATCAGATGGAACAGAAAGTGATTGCCATTCTTGGATTTGCGATTCTTTCGAGAATCGCGTGCTTACTGGTTTATAAGAAGAGAAGAGGAATAATGCATATGGAAACTTGATTCATCAACTTGTAGCCTTGGAGAGTATTTAACCAAAAATCTAAATATTGTAAACTTTTTAACCAAGATATTAGACAAAGTTTTTAATTAGTCACCACACTCTGCCTTGACACTTGATAATTGTTGCTCAGCACTCACTGCCTTCACCTTGTCCACTCATGTCTTCTTAAACATGCCTTCTGGGATCAGGTAATAGGCCATTTTAGAAAAATGTAAAGAATAAGATGAGAACATATTATTTTCCTGCTTTCACTAAAGTGGATGAGAGACTCTTGTTTCAATGATTTCCTGCTCACTGCTTTCAATTTCTCAGGAATCATCAGGCTACAATCAGAATGTGAGTGAAACTTTAAATGGTGACAGCAAATCAAATATCTCCAGTGGAAATATGTATAAAATCCATATTACTAACCGAGAATGATAAACCGGATATGGACCCAGGTACATGGCATGCCCATGGACGCAGGAGACATAGTGCGCAGGCACCGACAGCGAGCGAAGTCTGATCTACCGAGAACGAAGGAGTCACAGCTCAATAATGAAGGAGCTCAATTGAGCACAGACAATACAGAACCCTAACCCTTCCGACATAGTACGGAAGGTGCGTGCGCCTAAAACATGCGTCTAACACACCGCAGGCAAACCCCCCGAGATGTTACAGACGCCCCAGAGATACGGACTCCACAGCATATGTGAATCACATTACAGTAATACAATAATATGAGTATTCACAGACAAAACAAACACAACAGGGGCGCAGGCAGACCCCCGAGATGTTACAGACGCCCCAGAGATACGGACTCCACAGCATATGTGAATCACATTACAGTAATACAATAATATGAGTGCTCACAGACAAAACAAACATAACAGGCTTCGGCGTCCCGCCCCACAATCAAACCGGAGAGAGTACGGCGTCCCCAAACATCCACAAAACACAGCATAGTCAAACCCGAGATAGTACGGAGGGCACATGTGCCTACAACGACTACCACATGAAACACACACATAGCACCGGAGGTATAATATTAGCTCAACTAACGTAAATAAGCGCCTACAACGCGTCATGGCTCAAAAACAAAGGAGCTCAACTAACGTAAATAAGAAATGAAGCAACACACCCATTGGTAACAACACAGCCACACAAAAAAGAGGATTCAGCCCCCTGCCCCAGAGTGAAACGGGAAAAAGTACGAAGTCCACAAAGGTCCACCATACACAGCATAATAGTATGAAAGGCGCGAGTTAGTACGAAAGCCAAAGGCGCCTACAACGCGTAATAAGAATAAACGAACGCTCCGTTTTAAACGTACGTCATCCTCACACGTCCAAACTGTAATAAGAATAAACGAACACTCCGTATTGAACGTACGTCATCCTCACACGTCCAAACTATACAGCATAAGTGAATCAGATTACAGTGATGCATTATTAACAGTACAACCACAGAAAATGCTCCGTATTAACAGTAAGTGCAATTATTCATATTACTAACGGTAGACAATGGAGAACTAATGGAGTCAAACTCATTCAAGGACAACACACCATCTTTACTACAAATGTTGTTCATGAAGACATATTCCAATAAATCTTTGTAATGTGCCATGCTATGGGTTCTTTACTTCCTATGTGTGTCATCTACACCTTTACACTCCGATCTGTCTCATACATACATCAATGTATTTCAGGATACCCAACGCCAGGGGTTGGCGAGTGAAGCGAGCAGGGGGCAGAGCCCCCTAGTATATAAATATTTTAGTCGAGCAAAATGAAACAATAAGAGGTCCTGTCAGGGATGATATTTGGTTCATTCATTCTCCCAAGTGTTTTGTCTATTGTTTTTAATATTGTTTCTAGCTCTCAACATTGTGACATCATGGAGATTGTAGCCATGTTATATGGTGGATGAGGCCATAACATAAAGGGTGCTTACTTTTTTAATTTATTTTTTCAATACAGTACAATACAGTACATAATGATAAAAAGTGTAAGACCTCCAAAAAGGCCTCACCCATCTCTTTACCCCATGTCTATTGGCATGTCTTTGCCCTCAGAAACACAAAAGGATTTTAAGCCTCAACAATAAATGCAAGTGTCTGGAAACATCAAAGGTCTTCTAAAGAAAGGAAAGCATAAAAAACATCGGTTTGAAGAGATTGTCTATCAAGAAAAGCTTTAAATAAATTCTAAAATATTTATTTGAGAAACTAGAAAAATCTCACAAAAGACTCAAAAGGAAGCAAAAAGGAGTTGCAAAAGGGGTTGTCAGAATGTTAAGTAAACAAGTCCCAAAGTGTAATCTACAAGAATAATCCAAGAACAGACCAGAATTACAACAAAGCCATACTAGGGCAATCTATCCATCTATTAATTATTTTTGGTCTTTCATATCTATCTATCTATCTATCTATCTATCTATCTATCTATCTATCTATCTATCTATCTATCTATCTATCTATCTATCTATCTATCTATCTATCTATCTATCTTTCTTTCTTTCTTTCTTTCTTTTCTTTCTTTCTTTCTTTCTTTCTTTCTTTCTTTCTTTCTTTCTTTCTTTCACAAAATAAAACAATACTTACCATGAACTTCAATGTACTACTGACCTGAGTTTCCTCCAGTCTGACCTGAACAACAAGAAGGAAGGCACAGGTGTAATGATGCCAGGGTGGCCCCGTTTCTCCTAGTACCACCAACAAAGCACAAGAGACATAGAAGAGTTTAGATTTCACACAAAGGAATGTAATATGTAATTGGACTACCATTAACATAAGATAAATAGTTACAATAAGCATATAAAAATCCTTTAACTACATAGATCGAAAAGACATAAAAAAGAAATATAAACAGAGGTCAAAGAACACAGCTGTCAGCTGGGTTAATTTAGCAATCAGTTTATTTTGGTGGGTACTCACAATCATTTTTTTAGGAACGAGTCCTTGCAGGCTTTGCACTATTGCCTCCACACTAGCTTTTGCGGAAGAGCTTAGGGTCTCTCAAGGTTACACCTTAGTTTGTTAAACTCTCAATCAATGTATCAATCAAGACAATTTAGTGGCTCACCATTACCTCATTAAAAAAACTTGTGGCTCCCTGAGCCAGCACGATTATAATATATGCTGCCCTCCTAGAGCGACACAAAAGAGAGGGAGAAAAATAAAGAAATAATTAAAGAAATGATCCGGGGAGCAGGTGGCTGACACTACTTCCCTACTAAACCGCCACAAGTACAGAAGTATACCATCAGAAGCAAAATTTGAGTTAAATGAAAATTGTTATTATACAGTAAAATAAGGAATTGCACAAAAACAAACAAACCCCCAGTATACAGAGTACCACACTTTAGTGCTTCCACCCCTATATATATATCACAAAACAAAACACTCAACAAAATACACCCTAATATACAAATATGAGAAAAAAAAATGAATGAAACCAGAGTCCTTTAAATATCCCGTTATGCATAATAATCTGCAGTCTGTTATGGTGAAGGATACGCTGAGCTGTATCTCATGTCCTAGGAATTGTAAACATATGCAGTCCCTTACACTGACCCATCTGGTGGTCTCCTGAATAAGTCCACCATATCCAAAAGAAAAGGAAGACAAGGCTTACTAAAATGAACCTGACTTTTTCCAGCAAATAGTGCAGTTTTCCCTCTTGCCTCTTTTGTAGCATCTGACTTCTCCTTCTGGTCTGGCGCTGTCTTCTCCTCCTTCACCTTTCTCCCAACAAAGATTTACATATCGTCAGCTCCTCCCCTTACAGTTTGTTTGGCAATGCGAACCAGGTGCTCCCTTCCCCATGCACCATTGGCCGGCATTGCACATTCAGCCATTCCACTATTAACAAGATGAGGGAAAGGTGCAAACTTCCAGTGACACCCACACACATCCATGACAACTGTTACAACCAGAGATAACTGAATTCCATCAACTGGCAAGGTAGAAGCACATCTAGGAGTAGCTCTAAGAGAGCTGGATATTTCAGGAGGACACTGTATCCAGTAGACATCATTCCACTTATTTAGAACATTGCTATTAATAAACCTTTCGCAATCAATGTCATGTATTGTAACACAAAGTATGGACAAGCAGTTTTCAGTAAGGTAAATCTCTAGCAGATGCAGGAAAGACAGCTATCCAGCAACTCCAACTCTCAGACAACGCTGCCCAGAAGGGGGAAGTGCATTGTATTTATATCAGTGCAACCTCAGTATCCAGGCCTGTACGTGGTCTATGCAGAATTTGCATGTTCTAGCAATTTTCATGTGTGTTATCCTAAAAAAATAAAGAATGGATCATTAGGCAGAAAAAACTTTGTAGTAACAGCCTATAAATTTCCATTTAATGGTGTATGGCAAAAACAAGAAAAATAAACTGCAGTGACAGGTGCAAAACAAAGTAAGTATTGATAGATGCAAAAAAAGTTGATGCTTGGGTGTATCAGTCCATCGTCCTTCAGGTCTGCTTCCTCGATGCCTGCTCCTGGTGACCTGATAGGTTTTATTTTAGGGTCCCAGAAGGGGTGTGGCTTAGCAGCAGAAGTGACAACTGGGCGATTGATCATTCGTCTTTGGAACTGCGGACGGGAAAGGAGATGGAGTTAATAACAGCGCCTCCTCTCCACTCTGGGTGGCAATGCCAACTTTATTCAAACCATGAAGATGTCCCAGAACCGCTTGTGCTTGGCACCAGGTATTTTGATTTCCACACAGATATGCTTGAAAGTCTAAAATGTTCTAGTGTGTAGGTTGGTGAGTGTGAATTTAGAATCATAACTGTGTAGTGGGGCTACATAGTAATAGTGTTTTCATTGTTTATACTGAGTGCGTTTTGCTTCCATCGTCCCATTTGCTGCTTATAATGTGTGCATCAGTGAATGTCGTCCCCGTAAATACAGGGGGATGGATGATGGAAAGAGACCGCAGCCCCAGGATGGAAAGCACCTGTTTATAATCAATCCATTACATCCGGCTCATTACTATATAAACAATCAGGAGAGAACAGAGGAGAGAGAGGAGAAAGACGGAGATTACATTTTCACGACAACTTTACCTGCTGTTTTCCACATCGCGCTTTTGTAACCAGTTTGTTTTTCATTCCGTCGGACTTACTTCAATTCAACCATCGCCAGAGACCCCGGGGTTGGACTACATTATCCACCACACGCCGAGGATTCACGGTGAGGTTGCTCCATTTTTTCCGGGAAATTCAAACACATCACTTATCCATTGACCGATCAGTTGTATACTCAGACTCAAGTTCAGTATCACTGGCATTTTCCATATTCATTCATTGTTATTTGTGTTTTGTGTTTGTTATATGTTACTGGGACAAGGGAAGGGGGTTGTTATTGTATATATGGTGTTGTCACGTTGTTAGTTTGGTGGAGGGATATACATATCAATATATATACTTATTTTCTACATGTGAAATTTGCATTTCTTGTTATTGTTTGATTTAATATATTTATCCACCTATTTTTACATATCTGCTTTTGTGTGCTTATGTTTAAACCATCGATTGTGGGGAAAATTTTATTTTTTAGAGGTACGGCTTGGTATTTATAGATTAGCCTCAGTGGTTTATTCAGGCCACAGGCCTTGGAAGTGTAGCTGCCGGCTGGGTAAGGGGTCGGCCGTTACAACTGAATGCCCCCTGTGACAGAATGGCGACTATTCCGGCATTAACTCCTATCTTGCACCCAATGCTGCAACCATGTAATGACAAAAGCAGCTTCATTTAATGAACAAACGGATGACACCAGTTAATATTATGGAGTGTGACAATAATAGACAAGCAAACACTGATAGACATTTTCTGTCACACCCTTGGGCCATTAGGTGTTACAAGTCTTTCTGATGTCTTATCTTTGTAAAAGGAAATTGGACACTAGAATAATCCCAGAAGTAAAGGAAAGTCTCATTTAGGTTCACAAAGAAGAAAAACTCATCCAGATACGGCACTGGAAACTAATACCGGCCAGTATACCAACACATTGAAATTAAACAGTTTGCTGTAGAAACTTGCTATACAATCACAGAAATTAATTATGTCTGTTTAAAAATAAATTAAGAAGATCAAGTTATTTCTGAATTCTAAAGCAGTTTCTTGTTGCACTTTTTTTATTATTTATCACAATTTCTACCAAGGGCAACCACAAATTGCCTGAAGCAGCTTACAAGCAGCGAGGCCACTGGGAGACGCCTATTGCGCTAGACCATGAACTAACCTTCTTTGAGAGCTTCCCCATTTCCTCCTGAGGTGAGCATCAAAACACAAAATGCCGCAATCAAAGATCCAAATAAAATGGAACATGGCAACTTGGTTTTCAGCTTAAGGAATTGCTTTAAGGCAAAGTGTGCCCTGAGGAAGCTGACTGCTGTTTTTCAGATAATGTTAGCACTAAAAACCTGTCTAATTTAACCAGACTCGAGCTGAGGTTTCCCTTTGTGTTTTACTTAATTTAAAAACCATACAAAGATGTTCTCTATAAAAAAAGCAAAAAAAAAAAAAAAAACTGAATATCTTATCACAAAGTGATGGAGCAAATTGAGGGGATTTGAAAAACTTACATTAAAAAAAATAAGGAAAACTACTCTTATTTTGTAATTTGGCTCAGATTGGTTACTCAGTCTCTCAGAAGGGTTAATGTTTTACTTTCCTTAGTCTGCATTTTTTTAAATCATTGCAGGTTGCTGAGACTCTTCTAGGCATTACTCATTATAAAGGTGAATCGGTCTGGCCATAAAAGACACGGAGGCTTCGTTAAAGAAGCAAAACAACTTTAATTTAGGAAACCATGTGAAAACCCAAAAACAGGTAATAATGTTGCAAGCAAACAAATTTAAATGATATAAAAACCTCACAATGCAGGTCAAAATCACAAAAAGCAATAGCAGAGCATAGAGACAAAGAGCAAAAGTGGCACAATGTAATGTTACCCACCTTAAATATACATACAGAGTGGAGGAAAGGGCAGGATTGGTACAAGAGCGGAGGACTGAGAGATGGAACCAAGAACTATGCTTCTATGTGTCTTGGATCCTTTGGCATTTCTGAAAACTGATAGAAGTGAATAGGCAGGAGATGGTGATTCTTGGAATATCTAAAGCTCCTTTACCAGGGCCTAGCTTTAGTCATCCATCCTTATTGGTTAGAACAGAAAAAAATTAAAGTGAAAAGAGACTGACTTTTATTTTTCATAAGACAAAATTTTCAACTTCAGGTTACATCTAAGCAGGAGATCTGGTTAAGAGGTGCAATGAAGGCTGGGGCTGTCACACTACGGCACTACTTAGTTATTTATAATCCTTGAAGTTAGCATGAGTAAAACAGAAGAAGCACAAAGAGCTTTAGCTGAGAGTCTTGCTGATATGGAGAAACCAGTCTGACTGCCCCCAGCTCTAATAAAAAAATAAACCCTGACGAGAGATTTATCTACAACACAAAGCAAGTGCTTCATTTTTCTGTCTTTATTTGTATCATTGTTTTACCCCCCTTTGTTATTTGTCTTGTACAGTAATGCAGTGAGTAAGTAGACTGATGTTGTTGGCAGGCATCAACGCTGCATTTATCTGCACCCACCTTGCAGACACTTTGTGGAAGCAGAGCATATCATGGATGATGATGTGCTGTGCTGAATAATGGCTGATGTCCAGAAGAGCAGCTATTTCATTCACCATCACTTGATGATTTTCCTTCAGGATGGATTCATTTTCAGCAATTGACCCTGGTACCACAATTCGTTGTGTCTGAATTAGTCAAGGAAAGTCTGTCACCTTCATTTGCTGATGAATTTCAATAGGTTTCATCCCTTCACTGCTTCAAAAACTAATGTTTCCAGTGGGCCTGCCATCTGTATACCACTAATACGACATCATGTAGTTCATCTGCAAGGTGCTTCCACCTGATGGACACTCCTAATGTCATTGCTAACAATGTTGCCAACTTACATAAGAATGGTATGGTGTTTAGAATTTCATTCACAGTTTTAACACCTTTATTTGACTCAACCTTGTTTTTTGCTATGCAAAAACACAAAGCTACAAGAGAAGGAGATGAAAAGGGCATCAGTCCTCCTGATAATAGTTGAATGTAGTGCAGCATACCCCAATTGCAGTCCCCGAGCTAAGGTCTCAAAAGTGCAGGATGACTTTACCCTTTGCGTGAACATTAAAACTTTGAATGTTTACAATTCACAAAACCATTTTAAAAAAAAAAAAGCAAAAGAGTGGGCACATAGTGCATGGTGACTGCAAATTATACCTGCTGGCTAAGCTGAATTACAAGGCGCAGGCCGTGGGCGAGTGACGTGCTAACACACACGCACAGTCAGTGGATATATCAGCAACTAAAGTGAGCTCCACAACTGGAAGTAAATTGCTGTCTTATGATCTCTCAAAAGCAAAAGGTGTGTGAGCAGAATTCATACAATACTTCTTTTATTGCTTTCACTGCCTTTGTCTAGCTAAGTTCTTCGCAATGACATAGTTAATAGAAATAAAATTTCATTAAACACAGTCTTTGGCATGTGATAATCCTGAAATGGACAGAGTAAGATGAACTAATGTATTGTCTAGGGAAGGCCACTGCCCTGTACTCAGTGAGACTGCAATAACCTCCTAATAACCTAAAATTGGATTATGTAGCTAAAAAATAGATGGTTATATTATATTATATTATATTATACTAGTCATTTAGCCCGTTACAATAACGGGCGCTAGAACAGTAGTGCATAAACATTAGTAGGAACAGTCTATATTAAATGGCAAGGGACTTTGACCTCATTCTTTTTGTTGGTCGTATTTTTCTTTCTTTCAGCCTTTCTTTTGTTGATGTTTACTTGCTGAGCTGAGCGTTCTTCGTGGGCTTCCGCCGTGTATTGTGTGTCTTTAATTTTCTGTGACAGTAATACTGTCTTGTACGGCTCTATTCAATAAGGGCGCGTAGATAATTTAGTTCAAATGGCTCTGGAATATGAGAAGAGCAACAGGTGCAGATCTTTATTTACGCACACCTTTATTCGCTGCGCCCAATTGAGGTCGTCCTTTTGAGGCTCGCCTTTTTGTGCGTGCTCTTATTGAAGGATGCCTGTGCGCGCCCTTATTGAAGGATACCGTCTTGTACGTCCGCTGGCTTGTACATCCGTAATATACGTCCGTACGTCTGTAATATACCTTTAATTTTCTCTGGCGGTAATACAGGCGTGCACGTTGGTAATATGCCTTTAATCTCCTCTGACAGTAATACTGGCTTGTATGTGGCTGTAATATGCGTCACTGTATTGTGTACCTTTAATTTCCTCTCGCAGTAATACTGGTTTGTATTTCCGTAAAACGCCTCTAACTTTCTCTGACAGTAATATCGCACATAGCACCGTGCCCCGCGCATGCGCACTTCACCAGAAGACACCCACACACGGACACCTGGACGCACATAGGGATTTTATATATATAGATTATATTATATTATATTATATTATATTATATTATATTATATTATATTATATTATATTATATTATATTATATTATATTATATTATATTATATTATATTATATTATATTATTCAGCCAAAGCATTACATGCGAGCCAGACAATGTACATGAATAGACTGTTACTCTATTAATGGCTCACTCCTAAACATTTCAACATTAAAGGCCAATTCAAATTCACCATTTAACCTAACAGCTTGTAATTAGATTGTGGTAATAAGGAGACTTAAATAAGGTGAAAACGGGTTGAGTCCTTCAAAAATAACCATAAAGCAGGTTGGGACTTTCACTAGCCAATCCAGAAGAGACTGACGCCTGACTAACTTGACCCAAAAACTACCTGCAGGCAAGAGTCTGGCTAGTCCCAATGCGGGGAAAACTGGCTAACAGCTCAAAATATAGAGAAAGGACCCAAATATATATCAAAATACCCTACAAGGGAGAGGATAACAGAAAAAACTCTGGGGCTATAGATAGAAGGGAAATGAAGAATATTTATTAACAAAATAGGAATTTATAAGAAAAGTGCTCGAAAGGAGAAAAAGGAGTTGCCGAAAAGTCAAACCAAGGTAAACAAATCCCAATGCACAATCATTGAGCATAATCCAATAAACAGTAACACAAAAAAATCCAAGAAACCAGAAAAATCAAGAAATAACAATACTCACTTACATACAAATACAATCTCAATGATCACCTGACCTGAGTCTTCTCTGCTCTTCCCTTAAATAGCCAGAAAGAGGACTCAGATGTGGTGAAGTCAAGGTGGCCCCACTTCCTGGGACTCCATCCCCAAAACACAAGGAACAGTGGCACATTTAAAATGACAGTATATAATTTCAAACATAATGGGAAATATATACAAATTTGAAAATTAATAATTAAAATGACAAAACAATATTAAAACACATAACAACAAGATACTGCTTCAAACAGATAATGGGGGATGCCCAAATGAGTGCAAGGTAACTTTGGGGCTCTGTTTAGGACGTGTATAGTTCAGTCAAATTAGTTTCCAAAGATTGTGAGGTGTCAGTCCGTGCTATTAATTTATTCATCCATTCCTCCTGCCTGAGGCAGCCTCAAATCTAAGACATCAGGAACAAACTCTTGAGTTGACACCACTTCATTGAAGACGGTACTAATGCACACATTATCACCAGGCTAGTGTACTGTCGAAGAATAACTCATCCAACAGTTTTTAGAATGTAGAAGGAAACTGGAGAGTCCTGTGGTAATGAGATACATGCCCAGAAAGTGTTTGGGTCAGTATTGTTCTCATGTCCTTTACGCCTTGACACCAAAGGCCTCTGTATTATATTATATATTATATTATATTATATTATATTATATTATATTATATTATATTATATTATATTATATTATATTATATTATATTATATTATATTCCGGGTTCTCTGGTTTCCTTTCATAGTCCAAAGACATACAAGTTAGATGGATTGGCAATGCTGAATGGCACTGGTATGTGTATTCCCCCTGCGATGGACTGGTACCTTGTCCAGGGATTGTTCATGCTTCTTGTGCTTGCTGGGATTGGCTTCAGCCACCTGTGACCCTTCTCAGGATTTAGTGGGCTTAAAAAATGGTATTGTATGGTATATTATGTTATATTCTGGGTGCTTTGGTTTCCTCCCACAGTCCAAAGACATGTATTCACCCTGCAATGAAACACTTGCTTGCATAGGCTCCAGCTTCCCCAAGAACCTGCTCAGCATAAGCATGTTTGAAAATGGATGGATGATTATATTATATTATATTATATTATATTATATTATATTATATTATATTATATTATATTATATTATATTATATTATATTATATTATATTATATTATCCACAGTAATATTAAGATACAGCAAGTTATTTTCTTGCTTGTTTTTTTAGTAACTGTAAATCTTTGTACTGTATAGAGAAACAAGTTTAACCTTCAGCTAAATAATGCATTACCTGTCTCTAGCCTACTATTCACATTACTCTGGGAAAGTAGGTATGAATGATGGTACATCAAAGAAACACAGAAAAAAAAGACTCAAGCCGTTTTTTTCATATTTGTTCAGTATTTGACCTAAATGGCAGGCTCACAGGAGTTTTGTAGTTATTTCAAATCTGGTCTGTGTGCAGTCTCTGCAAATTTCACTGGAATGTGAGGGCCACCTAGAAGAGTAATTCACTGACAGAATTTCTATGAGAATCCAGCTTGAAATCTAGCTGTAAAAACAGCTGAGAGTGTAAATAATTCATGCAGACAATATGACTTTTTTATGTAAATTTGGTGCATTAACCCTCTATTATAATGATGGACGACAGATATGGGTGATGTTGCCTTGGTAAGAGCTAATGGATGGCCGTCATAAATCCCCAGCACATTTTATTGTGTTGCTTGAAATTGTGCCTGCAGGCAGTGTTGTTTACTTTTATGTTAAATCCTGGCGTCTTAAAGGATGGCAACTAATATACTGTAGCAGGTCTCTGTTTGCAAGTTTTGTTGCGTTTGGTCAAACATGCGTCGGTGTCTGTATTTCAAATGGCATCTGTGTGCTGTTCCTATGTTGTGCTAGTTTAATTTTAACTGCATTTACTTTCTAGTGTCCCACTACATTTTGTTCTCGAGCACATTAACATTTGATGCTGCTTTATCCTCTGCTTCTCCCACTTATCACAACACGGTCCAGAGGTACACATTTTACCATAGTCACTCAAAAGTGGAAATATGCTTGCTTTTTGTTTTTGTTTTTCTTTTATTGTCGTTATTATTGAGCAGCTCCCTGTTTACAGAAACTTTTACTCCTTTCAAATGCTAATGACAGCCAAAAGCGATTAGTAGCTCACCTTCTCTCAACAGACCTGGTATCAAGGAAACTGCTTATTCTAAAATAACACACAAACAATGTGGGAGCTTCACATAGACTCTAATCTTAACCCCCATCACATTGTTTTCCATATGTAAACTTATGGAGCTTTTTGAAAAATCGGATTAGATTTGAATTCAGACCACACAGGTAAGGACTAATACAAATGCTTTGCATTGTACAGCCATTTCTGTAGAGGGATGATTATAGGGAAGTACACTTAGCTCAAACAGAGGTTCATTCTTGTAGTTTTTAGGATAAAGCCACTCAGTTCCAGTGATGGTGCAGCAAAATTGTCTGCCTTCATTCCAAAGCAAATGAATTCATTTTTTCTAAATGTAAAAAATAACATAGGGTGATAATTACTGGTATAGAGGCAATATGGTGGCGGAGTGGTAGTGCTGCTCCCTCAAAACAAACAGACCAGGGTTCACATCCCCCCTGCATGGATCCTGAATGTTCTCACTGTGTTCGCATGGATTTCCTGCAGGTGCTCCAGCTTCTCCCGCAGTCTCCAAAGACATGCAGGTTAGGTGGATTGCTGAAGCTCAAATGGCCCTAATGAGCATATGTGCGTGTTCACCAAGCAATAAACTGTCGCCCTGTTCAGATTTTGCTCCTGCCTTGTGCCTGATGACAACTGGGATAGGCTCCAGCTTCCCTGCAATGCTACTCAAGATACCGTATATACTCGTGGATAGGTTCTCCCGCGGTTAAGTCGGGACTTCATTTTACTGTATAATTTCTGGTATTTTATAATGTCGGTTGTATAAGTCGAATGTGGAAAACTCATGCTATTGGTCCAAGAGGTTATGATATGCTAACACCCACCTGAGAGAGTAACCACGGAGCACACTGCCTTATTTTTCTATGTGGGTGCGACAATGTGCTGTATCAACGTGTGCTCCTAACCCCTCTCTCTCTTTCTCTCTCTCTATTGTGCCTACGTGACCACACTGTAATACCCAAAACTATTCCGAAGCAACGTTTGCACTGATTTGTGTTTTTTGTATCTCACACTCTCATACACCTTTATCGTAAGAGCATCCCTTATGTATGATGGAGCGTTCAATCAGAAGAAAATATGAAGCTGGTTTTAAACGTCATTGAAGTAGCGAAAGAAATTGGTAACTACGCTGCTGCAACAAAATTCAATGCGCCTGAGAAACTGATGACAGATTGGAGGAGGCAAAAAGACATAAAAAGAAAAAAAATGTAAGTGTCGCATTTTTGAATGGGCACATAAGTTGGGGTCTGATTTTATGATCAATTTGTCTGGTTTCAGGACCCGACTTATACATGAGTATATACGGTAAGTAGGCCTGAAAGATGAATATGGATAGTAAGTGGGACACGTAGGCCAGGACTTGAAGCAGGCACAATTTGAGCAAACGTATGACTGGTCACATATCATTCAGAAGCATAAATAAAATTCAATATGAGTGGCTGTATTGGGTTTTCTAAATCAATTGAGTTACTGTATGTGCACGTGATGTCAATGTGGTTGTAGATAACATTGTAATACAGCACTGTGGCTCCAGCAAGTGCATAAGGTACTGTACATAAGGTGTTGTTTAAAGTACACAAGTAATAAAGTACTGTTGTAAGCTGTTTTTGTTTGGTTTTATTCTTTAGAGTTGCTGTGAGTGTGAGCAATTTAAACCCATTTATATTCAGGATTGTAAAAAGGCGATACCTCCCGTGTTTCCTCAGATGGGCTGCTCTGTATACTTTCATGGTAATTCTGGTTGGCCTGCTGCATCATCACTAGTTGCTATTTGCTGACTGATATGGCACATTTCTTTCAATTGCAAATATAGCGCTCCATCTGGTATTGGCTCTGGACTTGTGCCCAATGTTGCTGGGACAGAATCATCTTTCAAGACATGCAGTACGGTGGGGATGCAATTCCTCTGTAGTTCTCAAGCCAGGCTTTAGAAAGCAACGATGGATGAAGTCACTTTTCATATAAGAACCTTTCTGATGTTAATTTGAATTATACTTTTGTTTACTTTATAGTGCTGCTTTCTGCAAAGAGCACTATATGAATTAAAGACTGATTGTTTGATTGTTTGTTGCCTTTACCATCCCCCATTACAATAGCACTATACCAGTAATCTTGCCTTTGCAGCCTAACCTGTATAGTAATATAAAAATATACATATATACATACATATCCATATACATATACAGGTGCTGGTCATAAAATTAGAATATCATGACAAAGTTTATTTATTTCAGTTATTCCATTCAAAAAGTGAAACTTGTTAGATTCATTCATTACACACAGACTGATGTATTTCAAATGTTTATTTCTTTTAATGTTGGTGATTATAACTGACAACTAATGAAAGTCCCAAATTCAGAATCTCGGAAAATTAGAATATTGTGAAAAGGTTCAATATTGAAGACACCTGGTGCCACACTCTAATCAGCTAATTAACTCAAAACACCTGCAAAAGCCTTTAAATGGTCTCTCAGTCTAGTTCTGTAGGCTACACAATCATGGGGAAGACTGCTGACTTGACAGTTGTCCAAAAGACGACCATTGACACCTTGCACAAGGAGTGCAAGACACAAAAGGTCATTGCTAAAGAGGCTGGCTGTTCACAGAGCTCTGTGTCCAAGCACATTAATAGAGAGGCGAAGGGAAGGACAAGATGTTGTAGCAAAAAGTGTACAAGCAATAGGGATAACCGCACCCTGGAGAGGAGTGTGAAACAAAACCCATTTAAAAATGTGGGGGAGATTCACAAAAAGTGGACTGCAGCTGGAGTCAGTGCTTCAAGAACCACCACGCACAGATGTATGCAAGACATGGGTTTCAGCTGTCGCATTCCTTGTGTCAAGCCACTCTTGTACAAGAGACAGCGTCAGAAGCGTCTCGCCTGGGCTAAAGACAAAAAGGACTGGACTGCTGCTGAGTGAATTTTGCATTTCCTTTGGAAATCAAGGTCCCAGAGTCTGGAGGAAGAGAGGAAAGGAACAGAATCCACGTTGCATGAGGTCCAGTGTAAAGTTTCCACAGTCAGTGATGGTTTGGGGTGCCATGTCATCTGCTGGTGTTGGTCCATTGTGTTTTCTGAGGTCCAAGGTCAATGCAGCCATCTACCAGGAAGTTTTAGAGCACTTCATGTTTCCTGCTGCTGACGAACTTTATGGAGATGCAGATTTCATTTTCCAACAGGACCTGGCACCTGCACACAGTGCCAAAGCTACCAGTACCTGCTTTAAGGACCATGGTATCCCTGTTCTTGATTGGCCAGAAAACTCACCTGACCTTAACCCCATAGAAAATCTATGGGGTATTGTGAAGAGGAAGATGCAATATGCCAGACCCAACAATTAAGAAGAGCTGAAGGCCACTATCAGAGCAACATGGGCTCTCATAACACCTGAGCAGTGCCACAGACTGATCGACTCCATGCCACGCCGCATTGCTGCAGTAATCCAGGTCAAAGGAGCCCCAACCAAATATTGAGTGCTGTACATGCTCATACTTTTCATGTTCATACCTTTCAGTTGGCCAACATTTCTAAAAATCTTTTTTTTGCATTGGTCTTAATTGATATTCTAATTTTCCGAGATACTGAATTTGGGACTTTCATTAGTTGTCAGTTATAATCGTCAACATTAAAAGAAATAAACATTTGAAATACATCAGTCAGTGTGTAATGAATGAATCTAATATACAAGTTTCACTTTTTGAATGGAATTACTGAAATAAATCAACTTTGTCATGATATTCTAATTTTATGACCAGCACCTGTATATGTACACCCTTTTTTTAGCATAGCAAGACATAACTAAAAATCCTCTACAGCAGTGGTTCTCAATTTCAGTTCTGGAGGCCCACGTTTTTGTCCCAACCCAATTCCTCTACTAATTTGATTGATGATTTATTTTTAATGAGTCATTATTTCCCAGTTTCTTTATTTTTTTTTGCATCCATCCAGAAATTACAAACTGGTTATGCTATATTTTTACTGAAAGAATCATGAATATTTAAATTTCTGAATGTTTGGTTATTTATACAATTGTTTACTAATAATCACACAAGTGGGTAACACTGAAGTAGCTGCTCCTTTCAGAGTCATTTGTGCTGGTGTCTGCTCTGCACATCATTTTTTGACAGCATTCAGATACAATTAAGAAAGCAAATGCCACAGAAAAAGTTAATTAAAAAATAACAAAACAAAATAACATTTAAAGATACAAAAAAAAATTAAATATATCTTCATTTCCTATAAGTGGAAATGTGTAATTATTTAATATATATAATTGTTTGAATGAAATCTTCAAAAGGAAAAACGTATAAAATAACAATGACATGATGTAGCAGAATGAAAGCATTAACAAGCCTTAAAATTAGATAAGAACTTTTATTTTCAACAAGGATTGTCTTCTAATTAAGTAGCTGGGTTGGGATGAAAACATCCAGATGCTCTAAGCACAATTTATCCTGATTCATAAGGTGAGTTTAATGACCAGAAAATAAACTGCATTTTAAAGGACTGGATAAATCCATGGTCAAAAAGTCAAAACATTGTTTGCTAAATGCCAACACGTTGAGTAAAGTCTAAGTCAAAAATAACAAAGACAGCCTGTAAATTCTGTAGCAGATGTTTGATTTGCAAAAAAAGGTTTTTGCATTTCTTTGTTGTCATATTTAGAATGCTGAACTTCTTCTGGAACCAAGGTCACTGTAAAAAAAGTAAGAAAGACCAATTAAGAGAACAAAATCAAAAACAATACACAGGTCTAACCAAACAAATCTAGTCTTCCATTGAGCCACAAAGGGAGTGCAAAAATCAAAGTCTTAAGAACAGAATGTAAGGTAGTTTCCCAGGAATCCACAGACTTGGACAGTGAGATTCCCATGGCTTATAAACCGTTGCACTGATGATGTCTTCCAACAATGGGAACTCAAAAGATGGACATAAATCAGAGTACATGAAGGCTGTGGAGGACTTCATCTTGTAGTTTGGGAGTGGTGACTAAGGATCTGCCCTGGTATCTAGAAGGCTGTCGATTCAAATTCCATTACTGCCAGAAAGAATTTTACTTCTTTGGGCCCTTGAGCAAGCCCCTTAACCTGAAACTTTCTGTAGGAGTGCTGTAAAATGGCTGACCCCCAAAGGTCATGCGCAAAGGCAATTTATCCTCAGGTATTAACAAAATATATCAAATCAAATTGTCAATATTCATAAAAACAAAACAATGTCACAGTAAAAATAACTAAATAACAATGGTGCCAAAATCCAAGTACCAGAAAAATGTTTGAATTCAAGAGTTTAACATTGACTCTGAATTCCCTGATATTCAAAACATTACTTCTCCCTGAAGAGACTGTTTACAAAAATTTATAGTAAGCAAAAGTAATTAAAATGTAATGAAATCAATAACAGACCCATGTGAGCCACCATCTTCTATAGCTGTGGAAAGATGATACAAGCATGCAAAGCCACAAACTGTAATGTGACAGCAAACCACATAACAACCGGTAACAACACAATCGCAACCATAAAAAAAACAAACAAAATAGTTTTACAGCATAAAAATAAATAATTTAAAACTACAATCCCAGATGAATTATGAAACCATTATGTTCTATGACACAATCCACAACAGTAGACACTATGTGCCTTCAGGACTAAACTTGGGAATCAATGATATAATCCTTATCATATCCTAGAATTTCATAAATCTAACCTCAGATGACAAATTATAACAGATTTGACCTTGTCAACAAAAATGTTCCAACTTGTGACAAAGTAAGCACTCTCCATGATTCAGACCATCTATAGCAGCCTTAACTTGAAGAGCCCATTTTGTGTATGAGTTTATCAGTCTACATCTCCTTGGAGGAATTTCTCCCATTCCTTCTTACAACACTGCTTCATGTCATTGATGTTTGAATTCATTTGTTTACGCAGTTCTAAGAAAGTTGTGCCACAGCATTTCAATGTGTTCCAGACCCAGACATTTAGATAGATAGATAGATAGATAGATAGATAGATAGATAGATAGATAGATAGATAGATAGATAGATAGATAGATAGATAGATAGATAGATAGATAGATAGATAGATAGATAGATAGATAGATAGATAGATAGATAGATAGATAGATAGATAGATAGATAGATAGATACTTTATTAATCCTAATGGGAAATTCACATTCTTCAGCAGCAGCATACTGATACAATAAATAATATTAAAGAATGATAATAATGCAAGTGAAAAACAGACTTTACTTGGCCATTCCAGAACCGTGATTATTTTCTTCTTCACACATTCAGTTGTAGATGTTTTTAGGATCATTATACTGCTATATACTCAAATTTCACCCCACTTTTATCTGTTGATCAGATGACCTCCTGTTTTCCTCTAGAATGCTCTGGTGTAAAGAGGAGTTCATGTTCAGTCAGTCAGTAACACAAAGGGTGAGGTTCGTTGGCTCCTAATCATCAGCCCTCCACCACCATGCTGAACAGCGCACCTGACGTTCTTTTCATGATACCCTGTTAGATTTTCACTTAAACATGGTGTTATGCATTACAACACGATGACCCCATTTTGGCATTGTCTTTCCAGAGGACAATCTTCAAGAAGTCAAATGGTTTATTCAGATGTAACTCTGCAAACCTAACCCATGATGTTACATGTTGAGAAAAATTACTTTCTCCTGGCGACCCTCCATGTAAAACATAGTTTTTTAGTCTTTTTCCAATGAGAGTCACAATTTCATATTTTGACTGAAGCCAGTACATCCCTCAATGTAGCATTTGCGTTCTTTGTAATTTCATGCACCATTATGTGGTCTTAATTTGCTGTTCTCCATTTGTAAATAATCCTCCTCAAAGTAGTATGTTGGACATTAAATGTTTTATAAATTATTTTATAATGCTTCCTTGACTGATGAACAGTAACAAATGCTTAGCTGAAATAATTGCAGCTGTCGTTTATTATTGGTATGGTGTATTTGTTAAGTCTCTGAACTTTAAACAACAAGGCTGCTAGTTTAATCTTCACATCTACTCACGATCTATGAAAAAGTCCCTTAACCTGCCTGTGCTTTAAGTGTAACTTGAGAAAATTGTAAGCAGTTTAAATGTATCTTAAGTTTGTAAGGTACATAGGGTAAAGTTGAATATTTAATATTTAATGGCTAATAATGTTACTAAAAATCTGAATGTTTATAAATGGATGGTAGCACTGCCTGAACTAATCAAGTGATCATCTTTCTCTAATTTCGGGTATATTTTCTTAACTAATATTGAAGCAATATAGGGTGACTTACTTTTTCACTTTTGCCTGTTGGCTTATTTTTTTAAATAAGGAATGACAAAGTAACATTTCATATGTGTTGTATGTCACCTGAGGATTGATTTATCAAATTTTAGGACTTACTGGCACTAAACCATTGTTAATTTTGTACTGGTTTATTGTATAATTGAAGGATATGAATATTCTTAAGAACCAGCTGGAGGGCTCTAGGGGGCAGCACAACAGTTTGAGTTTCTCTCTCTACAAGGACTTCTTCATTTTCCTAGTGAGCAGAGCACACCTGGAGGGTGCAGTAAAAGTTTAATAGCACATCAGGGATTCTTAATCTCAATGGCAGCTGAGAGGGGCTCAATGGCATAAAGTAAGTGGTCTAATCAAAAAAGAAAAAAAAAGAGAGATGAGCTGCATGCATCACCATTGTCTCACTTTCACAGAAGAGACAGAGCTCTGATGCAGCACAGGCTCTTTTTGTTTATATATGCTTTGGCCAGAGTGTTTTTTGACCTTTAGGTACATGATCATGCAAACATTAATAAAATTTAATTTCTGAATACTTGTGGGTAGCAAGATGCTGTGGTCCACACAGTTAAATAACAGTAGTGTGGGTAATAAACTCATACTGGGCCTGGTTGTCAAAACTCTTACTTATATCCTACATATGAATAATGCTGTACTTCATAATTATTCTCTATTACGTTTCTAGGTAATGCTTTGTAATAAAGATATCTGTTTTAAAATAGTACAGTAAAATATTAAGGGCGGTTAGATAATGCTGTATACTTGCAGGGATCTGTATTTATTTTCCTATGTTATATCTGTTTCAACTCTGCACATTCTCGCCATTTTTGCATCATCTTCTTCTCCAGGTACTCAGAGTTCCTCTCAAACCCCAAAGCGCTAGCCTGATTGTGCTCTACTTGCAAATGAGTACAGGTGTAGCCGTAATTGTACCTTTCAAAGAACTGAAAGCCTGTCTAGATTTGCTTCCTGACTTGATCCAGATACATTTGGCTTAGGTTCTGTGTGACTAAGTAACCAAAACAGCATATCATTAAAATGGATGCGTAGATTAATTGATTCATTCATTTATTCATCCATTCTCTGAAACTGCTTATCCAATTCAGGGTTATGGAGAGCCAAAGCCTGTTTTAGTAGTAATGGCTAATGGATAGGAACTCTGGACATGGCACCAGTCCTTTACAGGGCACACACACATTGATGCTCTATCCTTCCAGAACTTATTTGAATTGACAGTCAATCTAACATTCATGGCTTTGAGATTTGCGAGACGTAAGCTCTGTTTTATAAAATATATACTAGCTGAGTACCCAGTATTGCCTGTATGATAAAGTGGAAAGGAGGAATGCTATAAAGTAATCTATATATATAAAATCTGTCATGCAATTACCTGTGAACAGCTGGGGCAAGAGCCTTGGCCTTAATCAAAACCTTATGACATGGTATGTGCTGGTGAAGCAAAAATGTGGCTGGTGGCATCATCTACAAAGTTATCAGGGTTCATGTCATTCTTATAGCAAACTGTATAGGCAGACTGACTGATCGAGAAGGTGGGCAGAGAGAAAAATAAGAGCATCAACATTTGCTGAGTGTGAAGCAAGTTGTAGAAGCCAAATATATGATAGGAACAAGAACAATGGTCGTGTGATCAGCTGCACACAATTTGCTAATACTTGTGACATGTGGCTGGTGGCAATTTTTCTTGGAGTTTGCATCTTTATTACCGCAAACTGCAAAGTCAAACTGATTCAGAAGATGACATGGCAGAGAGAAAAAGAAGGCATCAGCTGAGCCTCAAGCAAATCACAGAAGCCACTTACATGAGAAGTAGAAGAATGCCAGAGTCGCAATTCCCTAAGCATCAAGTATGTGTGGTGAACCAACTTGCTGGTGATTGTGAACTACTGGGGATAGAAATTTGATTCTGGTAGGACTGGAGGTCTGCATGTTTCTAATTACAAATAATATATTACCAAAGGGTATTACCCTTACACATGCTGCATTTCTCTGTAAATATTAATAATACTGGAACATTTGTTTGTATACAGTATTTCTTTTTTCCTTCAGGTGGAAAGGACCAGGAAATGCAATAAATAACTCCTGAGACAATATGTCCAGACCCAGAGATGCCTCGGAATTAAACTCAACCTGAATGACAATGTTTTTTTTTTTTGTTATGGATCACACTTGCATTTTCTGATCCTTAGCTGACCTTGTTGCTCCAGGGGAGTGCAGGAAAAGGCCAAAGCTACCATGTCAAAAATTTGACTTATGAGCAGTACCTGTGTACTACCTTACAGTTCCATAGCTTGAAAAGCAATTCTATGGATGGATGGATGAGTAGACCAAAAGAGAAGAAGAAGATCCACAGTCTGAGTCTTCCTTTAGAAATAAAGGGTCTTCATCAAGTACATGGATTAGGTTCCGCTGTGGGAATTACATTCATAGTTACAAGTGCCTTTGGGTTTTCCAATAGGAAGAAAATACTTCACAAATCAGATACCAGGGAGTAGGTGAGAGAAAAGAATGGAGAGTCTGGTTATGATTGGCTTCTAGGCTTGTGATGCCAGTCCAAACTGGTCGGATCTCAGGGATATTCCTGATTCCCAGAACTTATTTCAGCCTTGCATTTAGAGTCAGATGGGAATGAGAAGTTTCCTTTGCTTTAATTCAGGCAGGTGTGGAGTCCCTTGTTGTCAGATTTGTTTTTGGATGTTGGTGTTCTGGAAAGCCAAATGTTTGAATGAGCAGTGCCGTGCTTTGGCTTTGTGTTTATTTCTTTCACTGCTAATCTAGGTGCATGCATTTTAAAGCTCCCTAGTCTCCTGTAACTCACATCTCGACACAGCCTAATGATACCCTAGTGATCAAAACCCCCAAGTCTTAGCTTTGTGCAAAGCAATATTGTCTTTGAATAGTAAGGAAAAAACGAATTAAAAAATGCCAGACATAAATTAGAAAATCAATAATGAAGCTGAAGAATATTTCATTTTGACTGAATGTGAAAATGAGTGGACCAACACATGAAGAAATCCCCATTATTTGAGAAGCTTGCTGCATGAAAATAGGACAAATTGTTTGAAGTAGTGTGAGTAGTGTGCTCCTCTTTTAAGACTCTCTCATGAAAAATCAAGTTGATCCAAAGATATTTACTGTTTTCTGTATCTAATTTGGTTTATTTGCCTATATCACAAGGCCTTGAATTTGATTAAGTGGGTTAGAAAATGAATGCATTGATTATGGAAAGATGCTTGTATTGATGGATAGATAGTTTTTCTTTAAGAAGAGAAAGTGACCTAATTTTAGAATGCAAAAACTAAAAATAAAATAAAATCCTAGTCTATGCTGGCACTTATATAAAATGGCTAATATCATGTCTTCTTTAATCTGAATAATCTGAGTCATCCTGTATATCAATTGCATTAATAGTATCCTCTGATGTTGCTGCATACAGTATTCATGTTTTAATGACACAATAAATAGGATGCAGAACAAAGTAATAACGCAAATTCTTTAAATTAAGGAGTGTAATACACATGGAGTGTAATAATATGCAGGTTTCATTGCACATTTGTTGCCCTAATTAATATTTGTTTGCATGAAATGAATTTATGTTGAAAGCACTTCATAAATGTAATTATTACATTATAATTCATTGGCAGAATTCAATAAACTGACAAATGCTGTTAAAATTTTCTATACATCTCTAGAATTAAATCCATTTAATTTTTGAATCACTTAATCTTCTTGATTGTTGCAGGGTGGTAGGGCTTACCCAGGCAGTAATGGGAACAAGGCAACAAACAGTGCAGGATGGCACCCAAGCCCACTGCAGGGTTCAGGCACTCAGATAACCACTGTAAGTAAGTGAGACTGACAAATCAACATAGTTGGCATGACATTTGGATTTAAACATCCATCCATCCATTTTCCAACCCACTGAATCCAAACACAGGGTCACGGGGGTCTGCTGGAGCCAAACACACACAAACACACCCACACACCAAGCACACACTAGGGCCAATTTAGAATCACCAATCCACCTAACCTGCATGTCTTTGGACTGTGGGAGGAAACCGGAGCACCCGGAGGAAACCCACGCAGACACGGGGAGAACATGCAAACTCCACGCAGGGAGGACCCGGGAAGCGAACCTGGGTCTCCTAACTGCGAGGCAGCAGTGCTACCACTGCGCCACCGTGCCGGCCTGGATTTAAACATTTAAAACAAATATGCTTATAATATTTATTTTCTATATGAAGTATGAAATACAAGTAAAATCATTTTTAAGTGGATTTTCATATTATGTTTCATATTTGTTTGCATTAATACAGTTAGCGAATAATATATTTCTGTGTTTAATGTTATTTGTAAATTGTTATTTACCTTGACCATTCCTCCTTAACTAGAGAGTCAAGAAGAAATTTTGACTGACAGACAGACAGACAGACAGACAGACAGACAGACAGACAGACAGACAGACAGACAGACAGACAGACAGACAGATAGATAGATAGATAGATAGATAGATAGATAGATAGATAGATAGATAGATAGATAGATAGATAGATAGATAGATAGATAGTGTGATGGGCGGTCCTGGGATGGAAGGATGGGGGAAGGCAGCTACTTGCCGACACTGCCTCCCCCAAAACATTAGATGGCAGCTCCCCTGGAGTGTAGCGGTGCTCCGGATTCCTGCAGGGCATCCTGGGACTTCGACTTCGGTTTCTCAGCCCTGATGGGTGCCACCAGGGGGAGCTGTCAACGGACCTAGGGACTCATCCTTTCCTTATAACCCGGAAGTACGAGGTAGTCACGAGGATGGAAGCCCCGAAGTACTTCCGGGCTGAAGAAAATGTCAGTTCTTCATTAGACCCGGAAGTGCCAGCCAGTCATGTGGACGGAAGGACAGAAGCACTACCGGGTCAAGGACTATTTAAAGGACTGATGGGAACCCAGCAAGTGAGCTGGAGTTGGGAGGTACAGGACAGAGCTTGCTGGGAGGTGTGGAAGAGAGATTTTGAGAATTGAATATTATTGTGTTTATTTGTTTATTGTGGTGGAGGTGTTTTGGGCACTATTTATTTAAAATGAAGAAATTAAAACAACTTCTTGGTGCTTTTAACACTTGCTGTCAGTGTCTGTGTGTTGGGTTAAGCGCTGGTATAATGCCATCTAGTGTTACAATAGATAGATAGATAGATAGATAGATAGATAGATAGATAGATAGATAGATAGATAGATAGATAGATAGATAGATAGATAGATAGATAGATAGATAGATAGATAGATAGATAGATAGATAGATAGATAGATAGATAGATAGATAGAAAGTTTACTGAGCTCAGTTTTATTGAGTTCTCCAAGAAGTGTTTTCTTGGAATATTAAAAAAATGTTGCACAGCAGTCAGTCTTCACCTCTTTATGAGGAGTGATCTTGTTTGTCAGATGAACCTTTCTCTTATTTTTTTTATTACTTTAAGTAGGCTATCATGTTTGATTTTGTATGAGTACCTTCAACTCATCTTCCCACTAGAGAGATCTCTTAATGCTGCTGAACTCTCTGAAAAGAAGTCACATGATGTTTGTCTTGAAACCTTTATCAGTTAATAATCATTATCGCTATTATTAGTACTGTAGCAGATATCAGGAGAGCTTATGCTGCTAAATAATCCCCCAGGGGAATTGTCTTTTAGTTTGGTACAGAATTAACTGGTACAGACACAGTAGCTTAAAGGGATACTCTATACAAAAATTCTGTTTATACTGTATGTTATTTACCCCATGTAGTTTGTATTGATAGCTGAGAACATTTTTTAATCTTATATTTTCTATCTGAATGGAGAGAATAGTGTTTACCATACAATAGTACCCAATGGTAACCAGTGCTGTACAATGGCAAAATCCGTGAAAAATGTCCATGGAAAAAGAAAACAAATCTCATGTGTCAGTTATCCGTTTTAAGCTCAAAACATGCAAAACACAAAATATTGTTACATAGACACTTCTGGAATAATCTATGCATATCATAAACAGAAACCCCTTTCCACATTACCGATTGTCTTGAGAGAAGATTTGTTTTCCAGCAAGACAACGACCCTAAGCATAAAGACAAAGCTACACAGGAATGTCTTAAAAACAGCAATGATAATTTCCTAAAATGACCAAGTCAGAGTCCAGGGGCCTCAAGAATAAATGGTGCATACACACAAAAATGTTGCATATACCCTTTTCCACGCTCACTTTGAGATGTATAAAAACTAAACATGGCGTAACGCTATGCATATTTTCACAGCAGCCTCAGACCATGCGACTGCTCAGTTTTGCAAACAGGCAGCACCCAACATCAAGCAGTGCAACTGTTTTTGTGTGGTTTCCCTTTCGTTTTTAGTTTGCATCCATGATGATGGCTTTATCAAATATACCAAAATTAATTGCATATCATTTGCAAGTTTAAGGCACTTGATTGTAATCAATCTGTAACAATATGATGAGTAGTCAAACTATTCCAACTACCATGGCTGCTTTAGCGTTGTTAGAAGACATGGAAGAATTAGAAGAGAAAAAAGTGTCTCATTAATGTTGTGGCAAGATGTCCTGGCTCAACTCATGATTCATTCATTCTGAGAAACAGTAGTGATGAGAAAAAACTAAAATGGTTCTGTGTGTAATGGCTGGCTTCTCGGTAAGACAAGATATTTAATATTACCCCTTTGGCCAATATTGTTAGTTATCTGTATGATGTAACCATATAACACGATTACTTAGCTGGGACAAGGTACTCAATAAAGATGTGGCTTTTCTCCCCACTCAAGAACACACTGACTGAAGAAGAGTGATAATGATAATGATAGAACATACTATAGGGCAGCTTAAGGGCTGTGGGCTCTGCCTGGATAAGACTGGTGGAGTGCAGCTTTGTAGTCCACACTAAAGTGTGTCACATTGTGCAAGCATGTAACGTGCTACATAATGTGGCTCACAATTGTTGTTTGCCCGTGCCTGAAAAGATGCGGTATGATGAACCTGACCCTGACCTAGCAAATGATCAGCCAAATCGGACAGCGTTACATCTTCATTTGAATATAATTAGCAGAATGTAAAAACAGGTAATCACATGCAGCATTTATTTTTTAACCAATTCATATAATTTGTGGTCAATATAACATAGCACAGCATTTATTTTCCTTTGTTCATTGGCCATATCTCTTACAGCATCCACTATTGTATTTTCTGACTCCAGAACAGTGTCCATCAGCACACGGCCAGATGATCGCTCGATATTTTCCAATGCAGGTATGTGTGCACAGCCAACTACCAAAAATGTACTCGGCACAGCAGAACCATCACCACATAGAGTCATGTCCTTGGCAAGGACATCACCTCTTGCAATATTATCTGAAACTGGATAAACAGTAATACTGCATCTGTTGCTTGCTTGTTTGTCTTATTAAACATGCAAATTATTTACATGTGTATTGATAAAGGTGAGCGAGGAAAAATTAAAATTCACCCTCACCTGCTGGTAAAATGCTGGTTATAAGTGTCTAGCCAATAACTGCCGCAGCTCGCTGCTCAAATGGTGTGAGCCTCAGAATTCTGCTACCTCCTCCAGTGGTATTGACACTCAGATGGTGGGCTGTGATTTGCCTTTTCACATCAACTTTGATATCTGAGCACTTCTTTTTTATTTCGGGCACTGTGCAACTTTCTGAATTTGAACTTTTGAGTGCCTCCGCCATTCTGTGCCACTCTACCAATTTCCCTTTGTTACTTATACCACTGCTTAAGCCACCAAGTAGTATGTTTTTTTCCTTTGCTGCACTTCATTGAACAGGACCTTCATTTCACATTCTCTGAAATTCTTCTTTTTTACACATGCTTTTCCCATTGTCTTTTAACAAAACATTGAACGTAAGAGGCTGTTGATATTGATTTGCATATTCAAATAGGTGAAATTCTGTGAGGAGTTAGGGTGGAGTTGTAGGCTCGTGCATGTACGTTAAAATTCACACTAACTGGGTTTATAAAGGGAAAGTGCGTAGAACTTTCCTTATGCATCTGATTTTTTTTGTGCTTATGCACATTTCTAGTTTTATCTGTGTGCCATGTTTTAGTGTGAATTCTATGCAAGCTGTTATACATGAGGCCCCAGATCTCAATCCAACTGAGAATTTATAACTGGAATTGAAAAAAGGGCTGTTCACTCACAATCCCAATGGAACCAGACAGAGTTTGAGCAGTTTTGCAAAGATGATTGGGAAAAACGTTCAGCGTCCAGATGTGTTAAGCTGAAAGGGACCTGTACACACAGACTCAATGCTATCATGGCTGCCAAACACTGACTTGAAGGAGGAGAACAATCATGTGATCAGTTATTTTGTATTTTATATTTATAATTAAATTAGACCACTTTGCACAGATCTGTTTTCACTTTGACATTAAAGTTTTTTCTGTTGATCAATGCCAAATTAAAGTCACTGTGATTCAATGTTGTATAATATTAAAATATAGACCTTCCAAACGGGTGAATGCTTTTTTATAGGGTTTGTATACTCCTCCTTTATCTACTGGATTTTCTCTAACTACTCCTGGTTCTTTGCACCATCTTAAAGACATGCACATTATATTAAATATCTAAAATATTCAGAGTTTATATATTGAATTCTGAATATGATCTGTATGGCTTAGTGTGTCTAAACTAGCATACAGTCCTGGCATGAACCCATCCATGCACCCTGTGCTTCTGGAATACAGTCTCGCTTCCTCTGACTGTGCAAAACTACTAGAAGATTCAGAAATAGCCAGAATTAAGTGTTTTATATTACAGTATGTGCCATAGAAAATTTCAAGCATTCTTTCTATTTCAAAAAGCCTGACTCTTTCTGATCATGTATAATAAACTTGCCCAGCTGTTAACTGAAATCAGCTTATTCTAAGGCTGGGTTTGGGAAGCAAGAAGTGCAATTCAGAATCTCAACCAGGCAGGTAGCTTCAAACATGCACACAGAGTCCAGTTTGATGTGATAGTGGGCAGCAATTTTATAAATTAAAGAAATAAAATTGGCTGACCACAGTCTTTAGTTTTTGGCATTTGTATTGCCTGGTTTACTTTATTGCAAAATTTTAGATAATATATTCTTGGAATTTAACCTCTTTTCTGTGTCATGTCTGAGTGTTTATTTTCTGCAGAACAGGAATCAGGAGGTGCCTTGACAACCTTAGTAGAAGATGAAGAGGGTTTATTTGAAAGAATCAACAATCACTTGAGAGCATTATAAAAACCAAGCTTAGGCCATTATCAATGGAAAGTGGAGCAAGCACCAATCATAGAAGAGCAGTGAGAGTGGCAGTAGACCGGGGAAAAGTAAAAACACATCTTTGGCAAATGGTGTGCAGAGTCACTCCTAATAAAATTAATGAATGCATACATTAGTGAACCTTTTTACAGCTCAATGTAATGTCATCTGCAGATTAAAAGAATGGCATTATTTTCTGAGTGGCTTTTGAGCAGCTGTTTCTTACTGATCAAGAGGTCAGCTATGCAGTGCTCTGGATGCAGGCATGATTTGATGTTAATAAAATCTCTTGTGAAGTGCATTTGCATCTCTTTTATTTAATATAGATCTATATATTTAACATTGAAAAAAATAGGTAGAGTGTTTCCCTAGTGTCTTCACAATGAAGGGAAGGGCTCTTGTCTTTTTCGTGAAGTGCTAGTGTATGACTGTAAGAGATTAGATAAGAAGTACTTACAGCTCTTTGGACTGAGGTCAGTCCGATTAGGAAAGCACACCCGTATGCCAGTTATTTTTGTCAGAGATGGTCAATATGATCATCCCGTCTCATCACATCAAAAATATGATACAGCAAAAAACATCAATAGACACACTTTAACGCTTCCATTGCTTCCAGTTTTTTGAAATGTTTATTAGTCAGAGCTGTTTAATCACAATGTAGCTACCAGATTTGACAAGATTGGACTGTAGCTAATCAATGTGACCACCCTGTCTCATTATATCAAAGATAAGGCACAAGAAAGGACATCAAAACACACACTTGGACACAATCTTCAGTTTGTTTTTTCTGAAGTGATTAATCAGATCTGTTTAATGAAAGTTTGATTATTAATGTGAACAATAACCAGCAGATTAATGTATCTCAGCATTATTATTCCATCTTGTTATGGTTTATACACCAGAAATGAGACCGTGCAGAAAACATCAACATCACTTTAACCTGACACTCGCAGAAGTGATTAACTAAACGTATTTAATCAAAATGTTATTAAGGCAGGTACTGCATTGGTATCTAGTGGAGGACCACCTTACTCAACAAAAAGGGAACCACTGAAGAAATGAACAACAGTCAACAAATTCATTCATAACTTAATTAATATGTACGTTAGGTTAATTGGTGACACTGAATTGTTCCAGGGTGAGTAAGTGTATGTGGATGTGTTAGATTGCTCTAGCAGTGTGTCGGGGTTTGTTCCTGCCTTGCAATGTTTTTCATGAATTAAGTGGGTTCAAAAATAGACAGCTAGGGTGATGGTTTAAAATAAATAAAATACATTTAACGATTCATTGCCTTGTCCACCTAGGCTTTGGTGTTCTCCATGACATTAAGTGACTTGCATGGATATATTATATAATGCCAAATAACAGAAATGAACAAAAGAAAGGTTGGGTCACCAGTGGGTGACCCTGTTTAATGTCCAGTATGAACTGTAGGAGAAATATATAAAAAGAAGGATACATCAACTTTAACATGTTTTAGCTTTTTAGGGATTTCTGTTTCTCACAAAAGCTAGTTCCAGAATGACAAGGACTTCCTGGGTCAGGTGGTTTATGTAGTAGTCTGCACCAGAAGCAGAAGTGGTGGGGCAAAGGTTGTCCCAGGTGAAACTGACATCATTGATCCTCCAAGTATTTGATGCATTTCACTGTGTGTTGTCCTGTATAACTATGCATGTGACAAATAAAGAATCTTGAATCTTGAAGTAGTTCTCCTCCATTCTAAGACAAATAGTAATCGGGTTAATGGCAGTGTCACATCCAAATCCTTTCCTGTATTATTAGTCAACCCTGTTCCAGTGAGACATTCCCTAAGCTTGTGTGAATGACAATATATATGGCTTGGTGAATGGAAGGATGAAGACAGTGGATTGCTGAATTCAATTAGTGGATAGACAGAGGCATGGATATAGGAACTCACTGGATATATGAATAGATGGATGCTGAGAATGGATAGAAAGATGAGTGAACAAAGGAATTCAATGCATGAACTGATAAACTGATGGATGAAAGGTTTCATTACATGATTGGGTGGATGGATGGAGCCAATACATGGATTGATTGAAAATTCTGTGGATGGATATGTAAAAGAATGAATAGGTTATTTCAATGAATGGAAGATGAATTGCTGGATAAAGGGATTCAGTGAATAGATGGGTTCTGAGGATAGATAGGTAGATGAGTGATCAGAAGATTTCAGTGCATAAATAAACAGATTGATGTATAAATGATTACACTACATGGATGGCTGGATGGATGGAGAGATGGATCCGTAAGATGGAAGACATATTGATTCTGAAAATAGATATGTAGTTGGATGAACAGATGCATTAAGTGCATGGATAGATGAGTCAATTGATAAAGGGAATCAGAGGATAGACGGTTTGTGAGGATGTACAGGTAGATGTATGGACAGATGAGTCCTGTTAAGATAGATAGATAGATAGATAGATAGATAGATAGATAGATAGATAGATAGATAGATAGATAGATAGATAGATAGATAGATAGATAGATAGATAGATAGATAGATAGATAGATAGATAGATAGATAGATAGATCGATGAATTCATGGCTTCAGTAGATAGATAGATAGATAGATAGATAGATAGATAGATAGATAGATAGATAGATAGATAGATAGATAGATAGATAGATAGATAGATAGATAGATCGATGAATTCATGGCTTCAGTAGATAGATAGATAGATAGATAGATAGATAGATAGATAGATAGATAGATAGATAGATAGATAGATAGATAGATAGATAGATAGATCGATGAATTCATGGCTTCAGTAGATAGATAGATAGATAGATAGATAGATAGATAGATAGATAGATAGATAGATAGATAGATAGATAGATAGATAGATAGATAGATAGATAGATAGATAGATAGATAGATAGATAGATAGATAGATGAATTCATGGCTTCAGTAGATAGATAGATAGATAGATAGATAGATAGATAGATAGATAGATAGATAGATAGATAGATAGATAGATAGATAGATAGATAGATAGATAGATAGATAGATAGATAGATAGATAGATCGATGAATTCATGGCTTCAGTAGATAGATAGATAGATAGATAGATAGATAGATAGATAGATAGATAGATAGATAGATAGATAGATAGATAGATAGATAGATAGATAGATCGATGAATTCATGGCTTCAGTAGATAGATAGATAGATAGATAGATAGATAGATAGATAGATAGATAGATAGATAGATAGATAGATAGATAGATAGATAGATAGATAGATAGATAGATAGATAGATCGATGAATTCATGGCTTCAGTAGATAGATAGATAGATAGATAGATAGATAGATAGATAGATAGATAGATAGATAGATAGATAGATAGATAGATAGATAGATAGATAGATAAGTTCAATAGGTGGAGGTTAATATGTGGATATTTAATTAAAAAATGTTTTTCCTGCTTTCCATTTTTGGCCTTAAATATCTTTCCGTCCTTTTAAACAATCGATTTAATCCAACAGCCACTGTTGTGCACTTTTCATTAGCTTAAAGACCAATTAGGGGGCATTGAAACTTTAATGATAAAAACGCCCAACCATTGCAATTACTATGCAAGCTAGAATGCTTTTAAATAAAAAAAATGAACCACAAGCACTCAACATTCAAAGGAAGAATCCAAACGACCTAAACTCCCACAACTGGTGTTTAATGGCATGTAATTAAAATATTAATTATCTTACTATTAATTAAGGCTGTTAAGTGCTGGTTACAGTTTTATTAGTGCTGCCATTTGGAGGTTTAACTGACAAACCTAATGGGGCCACTTTTGAAAGATGGTAATTAGATATGGCAATTCCATTTACTATTCAGCCCATACAGACAACCATCGCCCATCAATAATTAATTTAATTACTGATATTGTGGTGCAAGTCACTATCAATTTAAGAGACAAACATAATTATTTAATAATAAGCTCAAACATATGCATAATTTTCACATTAGGTTTTTAGTAGTTAATGACAGTATACAATAGCCCCCAAAAAAGTAACATGTTTATGGAGCATTTATTTCTCTTTTTACCTATTTTTTAACTGTTTCCTGGTTTATTACTGCAGCTTTTTGGCTTACATACAATGTTTATAGAAATACTGTTTAATTCATAGCATCCACTTTAGGTACAATATGTGGGTTGGTTTTTAAATTACTTCTGAAGCAAACAACATTTATGTAATCCCAAAAGAAGGCCAAAAGATAGTGATGAGCAAAACAGAAAAGTTTCCCAAAACAGGTGCAAAAATTTGTTTTGCAGAATATTTTGTGATTGTGATACATACAACTCACTAAATAGAGTTTTTTTTGGATGATAAACAAAGAATACGTCTCCTTAAAGCCTTGTTCACGCTGACATGTTTATCTGTGTTCTTTTTTGCAGCATGTAATCCGTACCACACCAGTAAAATCAATTCTACAGTATTTGTCTCACATTTACATCATCACTGAGGAGTACATTTTTAAAATGTGATAAGATGGATGTGTTTTATGCTAGCACACCAAAATGCACCAGTTTGCACAGCACGGTGTTTTCTCCACAAGAAACTTTATACACAGGAAATTGCCACTGCCAATGCAGACTCCACCCCACCCCACTACCTTTTTTCAGTGGAAATCTTTATTTTATTATTTAAGGGTAGGCAGACACCTGCAGAATTAATGCATGACAACTCTTCAAGACAGGAATGGCATGAATTTCAGTGCAAATGAAAAGCAATTTGTTTTATGAATTTTTTTTGTGAGGTAAAATGCTGAGTTTTCCTGTGAATTCAATTTCGGGGAAAAGAATTGCTGATAGTGTTCAAAATTTTAGAGCACCTAAGAGTAATAATTATTAAATAAACTGGAGTGAATAATGATTTTGGATATCCTCAAACCACTGACACAGTTCACTGAAAAACCACACCAAGTAGGCATGAAAACTCTGGGTACCTCCAAAACAGTTCTGTCAGGAAGGAGCTGTAAGTACATAAACTTGGACATTCAGAGACGGGATGTTAGGTGTACCAGAGAGCCAACTCACTCCATGATGTGAGAAAAAGGGCAAAAAAGGACAGAAAAAAGTTAAATGTTGAAGAAAGCTCAAGGTTGAAAAGTAATTCTTTTTGCACTCCCTATCTCATACTGTTGCATTCCTCCTATTTTCTTGAATCTCCCAAACTCTTCAGCCCTCTGGACTCGGCCTCCTGCATTTAACCACTTCTATGTTCTTGACTTTGACATGCCACTGTCCCAGATACCTTCTTCCACTCCTTTTCTGAGCAGGGGAAGCACCAGCCAGCATTACAATATGTTATTATCTTAAAGGAAAAAATATTCTTCTTCACAGAGATACAAAATTACAATGTAGTTGCTTGAATAGTCTGAGAAGGCCCCAGATGTTTTCTAGCTTTTGTACACTTGTTTGTGTTAAGTGAAAGAAAATCAGTTGGTTAAATTTTAACCACAACACATGTCAAAAAAAATAATCTAACGGTGAATGTTTACAGAAAGTAAACTTTTATTCTAAATACATTTGTGACCCTATTTCTTTTCACACCTTTGCCAATTGTGTGTTTTTTCATCAAATGTTATTTTACGGATATTTAAACTTAATGACAGAACTTTGTACAAGTGTGAAAATCCTATTGACCCATTGCAAAATGAATTTCACCATACCCAAGGTCGAGACACCTTAGATAATGCATGTAACTTTTAAGACCAAAGTTTGAAAACACCTTCTTAAAATTATTTGAAGAAGAAGCACATACATTCATTTATTTCTATAAACTTTACACAGTATTATAGCAACTCAATAACTGTCCCTTGTTACACATCTACCAATTAACACCACTAAATCCTCAAACACTAATGAAAACATGCCTTTAAACAGAATATTTATGCACTTTTTAATTAAATGAGTACTGTAGTTTGGCTAGTGGAAAATGATAGCATATTTAATGTATTGTCCATAGTTTACAATGAGTTTCTATTTACAAGTCAATATTTGCACATGCATATTAATGATACCAATTCAAGTGACAGACAGGATAATGAGAGATATCCACATATTTAGCCAGACCAGGACCTGTAGGAGGTCCATCTGCCTTCTTCAGAGTGGAAACAGAAGGAATTTTGACATGAAGATTTCTGGCATTCAATCCATAGATTAATAACAATAAATTTTATGGCTTATAACCAGACAATGTGTGATTTTATCTGACTTGAACTATGTTATTTTATTATACTTCTCTGATTATAGATAGATAATGTATAAAAGTAAACAGACACATAAAGATTTGGAGCACCTGTTAATAATAATAATACGTTGAAAATAAACAGTTTACAAGCGGCTGAGACAAAAAGTTTTTTTAGATGTTAGTCTAACTCTTGACTGGCCAAGATGGCAGTTCAATTGTCTTTAAGGTTTTCCAGCTGGAAGATGCAGGTCCAGGTGGACAAACACCAGAAACAACATAACTGGTGTTAAAGCCAGCGTGCAGAGGGAGGAAGAGAAAAGTAGTATACAGTGCCAACCTGTGGAGTGGCAGTGTATTACTGTTACCAGAGCCATTAAACTTTCCCCTATGTGCATGTATGTGACAATAAATATATTGAGATATAGATAGTGTCTGGTACATAAAGCAGAAGATTAGGCATGGGTGGAGAAGTGACCTGGCATCTATTGTCACACATGCATGTCTGAGGATATCCTTGCTGGCTCATTTGAGGTAGGTGATAACCTTCCGGGGTGAGAGGGGGCACTCTCACTAACTGTGTCATCTCCTTGTCTCCCCGCAGCTCCAAGAAACCATCCAGTGAGGGAAATTAGCTCCACCCCTTCCGGTCCTCCTCTTATAAAAAGCCCGACTGCCTGCACTGAGCTGTCTCAGTGACTCTACCTGACTGCAGAAGACCAACTTAACTTTGGCAATTATTATTTGAAAACTCATCTACACTGTGTCTTTAGCAACATCAATAGTGTATTAGTACACCTACTCCAACCACTCAGCATGAAATGAGTGTTCTCTTTTTTGTGTTTATCTATTTGATAGATAGATAGATAGATAGATAGATAGATAGATAGATAGATAGATAGATAGATAGATAGATAGATAGATAGATAGATAGATAGATAGATAGATAGATAGATAGATAGATAGATAGATAGATAGATAGATAGATAGATAGATAGATAGAATTGCAGAGGTCTTGAAAAAGATGTGCCAACACTGCAAATATTGACTCTTTGCATAAACTTCATGTAATTGTCAGTAAAAGCCCTTGAAACTTATGAAATGCTTGTAATTATACTTCAGTATACCATAGAAACATCTGACAAAAAGATCTAAAAACACTGAATCAGCAGACTTTGTGAAAACTTGTGTCATTCTCAGAAATTTTGTCCACAACTGTACAAAGATTACTACTACTATTATTATTATTATCTTTTATAGACACCATAAACCCAAGACTACTCACAATATATGGATGTACTTCAGTTGTCTACAGGTATATTTTTTACAGTTAAACCACAGTAAGATATGTAACTTGCTAATGGTTACAAACTGAGTGAGGGGTCGGAACTGAATTGACAGCCTTCTTGTTTTAAAGTCCTTTCGTAACCACTATATCATATATACAACAAAATTAGTTATTAAAAGAGATGATCAGAGCAAAATAGAAGACAATAATGAAGACAATACTGATGATTAGTCAATCATCCATGTATTTAGTTTCTGAGACAGTTTATTCCATTATGTCATGCCTCTGCTTGGCACCATAACAGAAAAATTAAAGATTACAAGAAAAACAAGCAAAGACGTGTTGCTGAAATCTTAATTGTAGTCGTAACTGAGAGATTTCCAGTGAGCACAATGTTTGGTCCCTAAAAGAGCCAAGTACCAAATAAAAGAAAGTTAAAAAACAAGCTCCTATGTTGAGCCTGCAGTGGCTCAGTTCACGTGCCAAGTCCTGCATAGCCAGTCAAGCCCTGTCTGACAAAGTTGTTCTTAGTGAGTCTAATATAGTGCAATGTTTTAAAAAGTTAAAAGACTCTAGACTGGTAAATCAAAAGAAGACACACACAAAGATTAAATTAACCCAACATGAAAATGCATTAGTAAAAGTTTGTCAAGCATAATTCATTTAGATAAATCAATCAATCACAAATGCGGGAACACCAGTGGAAATTAAAAGGAAGTTTATTTATGACAGAAGCCAAAAATCACTTCTTTAATAAAGGGGGTATAGGAATCTGAAACTAAAGGGGAAATTGTGATAACTTTTAAAAAGAGATTTGGACATACTGTTGGGTCAACATAGCTGTAATATAAACAAATGTGTTTAATGGACTTGGTGTGTCAAGAGAAAACTATGTGGGAACCTAATCCAGGTCTTCAAAATTCTCCAAAGTATTAATAAAGTACATATAGTAGACCTCATTCAAATAAATAGTGCATTACATAATCAAGGACACCAGTTGAAATTAAGGAGAAGGGCACTTAGGACTGAAACCAGGGACCATTTTTTTTACACAAAGAGCTGTGGGGCTCTGGAACAAACTACAGAGACATGTAGTTGATACAGAAACCTTCATAACCATTAAGAATTATCTGGATTAGATTTCGGGACATCTTAGCTAAACATTTGAGCTTAATGGACTGAATATTTTCCTCTGAAAATCAAATTTCTTATGTTCTTGAATATCTTGTACCCTTAGGTTTTTAAGTTCTAAATTGGGGCAAACAGCAAGGGAAAAAATGCACATAAGCAAAGTATTCAAAAAGTCTAGAGAAAATGGATTAAATCACAGAGAGTATATTTCATAAAGATTCTTGCTATCTATCTAGCAAAGACCAGAATAGCTGACAGTTTACCTTTTCGGAGAAAAATGACCACTGCAGCATAACACAGCATTGTATGCATGCTGAGCACAAATAAGCTCTGATGACAAGAGAATACAGACAGACAGCAGAATAGTGCTTGCCAGAGAAAATGTAAGTAATAAATACAAATAATGTGACTTTATACTTTATCTGTGGGTAAACCAGAAACACTGGGTGCAAGGCGAGAGCCAACTTAGTATGGGACCCCAGTCCATTGCTTGCCCGCTCATGCACACATCACACTCACTTAGCCAATTTAGATACGTAAAATTAAAATGAAACGCACAAGAGATTGACAAAAACGAGGCAACCTTTCAATAAACAAGCTCATTTGGTGTTGTTATTAATGGTTTCAGTTAAAATATTGAGAAGTGACCCATCACAATAGCATTGCTGCCTTACAGTTAGGAGACCTGGGTTTGCTTCTTGGGTCCTCCCTGTGTGGAGTTTGCATGTTCTCCCGTGTCTGCGTGGGTTTCCTCCCGCAGTCCAAAGACATGTAGGTTAGGTGCATTGGCGATTCTAAATTGTCCCTAGTGTGTGCTTGGTGTGTGTGTCTGCCTGCGGTGGGCTGGCGCCCTGCCTGGGGTTTGTTTCCTGCCTTGCACCCTGTGTTGGCTGGGATTTGCTCCAGCAGACCCCCGTGACCCTGTAGTTAGGACATAGCGGGTTGGATAATGGATGAATGGATGGACCCATCACAACTGGTGTTCTTATACCAAAGGCCACAGGCTGGTATTTAAGTATGGCAACACTTACTGTATAGTGGGGCTGGAATCACTAACTTGGTACAGGAAATGGATGGAAGTGTAGAGTTTGTTTATTTGCATGTTATCATGTGTGCTCATGAAACATGTTTCTTTTTTGTTTGATTTATGCAATTTTTAAGTTGCACCAGAAGTATGATCACTAATAAAATTAGATAAAGCATCATTAAGGAAATTAGTTTGTCACTTCATTTTATAATATAATGTGATGTACTTTTGTGATGGCCTAGGTCATCTCCATGCTCCCTCTTGCATCTGGGAGCCTCTTGAACCCAAACCATCGATAGTCATGAACCGAGATGAGATGGGCAAATGAGGACATACACATACAGCAAGGAGAAGGTGCAAAAGTGCTCAGTGCTTTTATTAAAACAGCAACCAAATAAACAGTGTCCAAACAATGCAGTGCCTCAAGATGTTCTTCTAATAACTAAAAACTAACTTTTAATCCATATAATCTGTGAAATCTATGTATCCAGTGGAGGTTAAAAATCCATAATAAATAAATCCAATAAAAAATGAGGTTAAAGTTTAGAGACAGTTCTTTCTTCAAAATACGAACCCCAATGTTCCTCTCTAAAACCTGGTATCTCCTCCACTTATCCTGGCTGGACTTGCAGTAAGAGGAGATGTCTGCAGACAGTTGCAGTCATCCTTCAATCCTTGGCTTGGGTCCCCATTGCCAGGCCTGCCACATCCATGGGGTCCAACGGCAAGCCAAACACATGTCTCCTACTGCCAGTCTCACAGCATGCATGGCATTGCATTTTGGGTAGCTTCTACTCCCTAGCATTGCTAATTTGGAGCACGCATCTGTAGCCCCAGGCTACTTACCTTAAGTCTCTCTTCCATCCACCCGCCTCCATTCTTCTCATGCACAGGCTCTCCTGATCCTGACTCTCGCTTTTGCTCATTTCCCTTTTGGCTCTGTCTTTCCCTCTCCTTGTTCTTTTCTCTGTTCTCATTTTTTATCTCCCATCTCTCTGTCATGTAGACTCTTTTATACGTCCTAACCTGGTGCAGATGTGACCCTCCGTCCACTCTGAAGTGTGAATTTGGTACCTGACTGTTCCACCTGCATTTGCATGTGACAATCAGCCAAACGCCCCAATCAACCCTGCAGGAGCACCGTCATGTGCACATCTGCACCCGTTACAAGCCTGCACGCTTTCTCAGGACTTAATTATTTATTTAAAACCTGCTCCAAGCCACGGACCACTTATCACAAATATAAAGGATATGATGTAACATAAAATCAACAACAGACCTTTTTCATACAACAAATATGTGTCCACTGCGGTGCATTTTTACTTGTTCAGGCATTAAATGGATTACCAGATGGAAATACTGTATGTGGACATTAAAATTGTTTTTTTTTACTCTAATGTCAACTGTTTAAAAAATTGATTCACTTACTGTTGTGTTTACCTATTTGATAGATAGATAGATAGATAGATAGATAGATAGATAGATAGATAGATAGATAGATAGATAGATAGATAGATAGATAGATAGATAGATAGATAGATAGATAGATAGATAGATAGATAGATAGATAGATGATATGAACTTATGCAAAGTATGGTGTTCTCTAGATTGACATATCTGACAGAGCAAGCTGTCCTTCTTTGGTCTCTCCTCCTTTTATACCATTTTTAGTTGGCATGACCAAACTGATTTCCACCCTGATCTCCAATCCCCTCTTTAACATTCTAAGGTTATGGTTTAATCTTTTCAGCTGATAGAGCTCAGGTAAACGGCCGAGGCCTGTAAGACTTGTCAAGCTAGGCAGGAGTGAAGTGTATTCTGGGAAAGCTGAAAGACAAAGCAGGACCTTAGAATGTTGTGTATAGCCGGTCTGTTTGCAGGTTAGTGCATCTTTTGATTCCCATGGGAAATACCCTTCAGCTTATGCAATGTTTCCTGTGTTTTGAGAAACTATAAAAGTGCTAACCAGCTTCCTAGTGGACAGTGAGTCTAGCACTTAATTTGGGCAGGGGCCGAGTGAGTGGCTACATTTTATTAAACATTTTTAAAAAGAGTGTCAGTTTAGCTTTCAGTTTACTTTAGTTCAGTCAGTTCTTTTTGCAAAATGAAGCATTTGGTTAATGCCTTTATGACACTGTGAACGGTGCCTGGAAATTTCAGTGGAGCTTTCTATTTGCTTATCTGCTGGACATTTTCCAAGGAGCTCTGCCTCCAGCAAGAAATCTTTCTTTTCACATTTTGATTAAAGATTTACAGTCATATGAAAAAGTTTGGGAACCCCTCTCAGCCTGCATAATAACTTACTCTACTTTCAACAAAAAAGATAACAGTAGTATGTCTTTC